>NW_012101821.1:43222-133700 GCF_000951045.1 Mandrillus leucophaeus
TTCCTTCCTTCCTTCCTTCCTTTCTTTCTTTCTTTCTTTCTTTCTTTCTTTCTTTCTTTCTTTCTTTCTTTCTTTCTTTCTTTCTTTCTTTCTTTCCCTTTCTCTCTCTCTCTCTCTCTCTCTCTCTCTTTCTTTCTGCCCTCTATGATCTATAGGAAACTTCCCTGGTCTTCTCTTTCCTCTGATACTTCCTATTGTTTTTGTTAGATCCCTGTCAGTATTTTTTCAATTCCTTTCACCCCTTCCCCAAACCTCCTTGACTAGTCTCTTTTTGTGCTTGGTTTAGGAGACAGGTTGTCATTAATTTAGCCCAGTCTTTTCTCCTGCTGGCCAAATATTCGGTAGGGGATGGGGAAAACCTTCACAGCAACATAACCTCAGGATAAAATAGTCACAATCAGACCTTGCCAAATCCAAATTTATTTTATCATAGTCACTCCTAATTATCGAACAAGAAGAGTTTAAGGGCTTCTTCTATTGTTTTAGTCTGTCTGTGTCAGGGGATTCTCCTTGGAATAAAACTAAAATAGGCTTTGAACATGGAAAGCTTCTATGAGGGACAGTTCTAAAGTGGCACTGTCTGCTACATAGGTATGTCTATGAGTTTAAAAAGAGGAAAATTTTTGTCTTCCAGTTTTACTCTTTCCAAGGAGAGGCTGGTCATATAAAAACATTGGTTTTCTTTTGCTAGGAGATCTTTATCTTCAGTCTTGCCATTACCTTCACCACATTGTTATTTGCCTCCTTGCTGACAAAAGGGCACAGGAGCTTTTCCCACTCTGCTCTTTTAAGCTCCCCGAGTAAAGACATGCTGGTCGTCTTTCAGATTCTCAAAAGAATCTGCTCTATCAAAGGCCTTTGAACATGCCTTGGTGACAGGGTCTTTGGACATGTTGACATTTCTGCCTTGGAAAATTCTCTGTTGTACACTTTCATATAGTTAATTTACGTTCATTTTATTTTCATCTCTATTTGCACGCTCTCAGGGAAGCAATGCTCAATTGCCAAAACTTAGGTGTGCTCCTTTACTTTTTTTTTTTTTTTTTTTAAATGAAACAGCGTCTCACTCTATCACTTCCAGGCTGGAGTGCAGTGGCACAATCTCGGTTCACTGTGACCTCGACCTCCCAAGTTCAAGTGATTCTCCCACCTCAGTCCCCCAAGTAGCTGGGACCACAGGTGCACGCCACCACGCGCAGCTAATTTTTGTGTATTTTGTAGAGATGTGTAGAGGCGGGGTTTCACCCTGTTGCCCAGGCGGGTCTCAAACTCCTGGACTCAAGCGATCAGCCTGCCTCGGCCTCCCAAAGTACTAGGATTACAGGCATGAGCCACCACGCCCAGACAGCTCCTTTACTCTTTGTTCCTTGTACTCTTCTTTTATTGCACATACCACAATTTAAAATTGTATGTTCAATGATAACTTAATTTTTGGTTCCTCCCATCAACCTGTAATGTCCCAGAAAAGCAGGACTCCTGTCTGTTTTTTTTTCTCATTATTGAAGCCTTAGAGCCTAACAAATAATTAACACTCAGCAAATACTGCTTTGACTGAGGGCACTATGGTGTTGTCCAAGTACCTCTTAGGATAGGTAGCATGGAAATAGTGATGCACTATAACATTGCATATTCTCCTATGTTTATGCAATCTCGTAAACCATGCCAATACACATACTGGAAATCTGGGGCAAGTAAAAACATTTAGGACTCTATTTTCATTAACAAATATATCACAAATCACAAAGGATAGCCAAGAAAACTCCTCTGATGAGAACAATTATGCTTTTGTACTTGCTTTCTCTAGAGCATCTCTCTTAGGCTTATATTATCCTTTTAAGATTTGTGTGAATTACATTTTTTCCTGTTACTCTTTTCCCTCCTGTCTGAGTTACTGGATTTGAGCCATAGATGTAAGTTCTTCCTTTGCTTCCATTCTTATATTGGTATATTTATCACCACCAAGAGTTTCTAGTTGATTTTTCAAAGTTTCTCTGTTATAAACTTTATCCTGTTCCTTGTCTTTCACTGGCATTTCCATTGATAATTTACTTTTCTTCTTTGTCTGATATTTAACAAGCATTTATCCTTCAACTTTTAAGGTTCTCAAGAATCTACTTCCTCCAGGAACACAAAGCAATGTGTAACATTTCAGGAGCTTGAGAAAATTATTTTAAATTCGGTAAACACACAACAATAAGGTTAGGTCACATTGGAGAGCAAGACCTTTTAGATCAAACAAATATACCAATGTTCCCAAGCTGCAAGGAATAATTTCTTAGCCTTATAAAATGTTCTCTCTGGCCTTCGATGGCCTACATTAATTACGTTTATATTGTTCAGAATTTAAGGCAAGTAATGTCTTAATTTTACTCTTCTTCATCTTAGGTGATTATTTCCCTAGAAGGTTCCCAATTAATGGCTTCGCTTTTTAAAGTATTCAGAAAGAAAGCATCGAAGGATGAAATTGTCCTGGAAAACATCATAGTCACAGAAATGTCTTCATAATCACTAATATAGAATGGTCGGAAAAGATAACCTGCAATTATTTTATGGCATTAAAAAGCTTTAGTTTTTTAAATATAAAATGAATAATCATTATGGAGGAAAAAACGTCTCCTTGGCTTCATCGGTTTACCCAACTTCCAACTGGACACCTAATGCTGCTAGTGATAAAACCTCCTGCTTTAAGTGAATACAAGAATGCCTGAGATTTGATAGTGGGCATGCTTTCTAAAATAACATTTATGAATACTTAATTTCATTAAATATAGTCCTTAATCTCTTCTTCTGTATTTTGTTAAACTTACCAAATGTAAAAAAAATTAAAAATTCTATTATTATCATTGCATTGATACCGAAATAGCTGAATGTCTGAAACATTTGATGAGTGTCCATTAAAACATCCCAAAGTCACTGGTCTGATTAAAAATTAATCTAAATGTGTCAAATTTCAATCTTTGACATGAACCTTGAGTGACAGTTCACAATAACGCATATTGATAAACTTATTGCATTTTTTCTTTAAAATAATATACATTAAAGTATTTGGTTTTCTTAGAGAATTTTCTCTTAACTAATTTGTTAATTTGCATTCTCATGTTTCATTTTAAAAAAAATAAATTTTATACCACTTTTTTACCTGAATTTATTCTCAATAACCTGATATGGTAAACAATATCATTTGTGCATCAAGGAAATTTGCACTTGTAGTTTAGTGAAAGAATTCTCACCCCAATGTGATGGTTCTATTTTCATAGAATTTACCATACTTCTATGGTAAGTTCAAAAGAAAATGGTGCCTTTTGACATCAGCAAATATTGTAGAAGAGATACAAATGATTCAAAATCGATATATGCTTTTTTCCCCTCTCTTGCTAGACTGAGAAAAATAAACCATGCAGTGCTGGACTGATAGTAATCTTGTTGCAGGCATAGTGGTTACATGAGATAACTCAGAAAGCAAGGTAAATTTCTAGAATAAGCAGAGCTCCCAATATGTAAAAACTAGAATAGATAATCATTATATCACAACATTATTACCCCTTGCTAGTCACAATTTCATTTTCTTTCTTATCCATACCCTCCACTACAAATCTCTTGACTTTAATTATGTTCCACAAATGTTGTTAATGCTCTGAACGAGCCTACCTAGAGACAAGAAACTCCATTCACAATCACACTGAACAATTGGACACGTACAACATCCCCAAGTGAAATAGCCTGATACAAATAACATTAGCATCATTCCATTTACCTAATCTCTACTATCGGTGGGGTCCTGTGAAGGGTGAGGAATGTTGTCTTTTGGTGTGAATTCCAACCATAGAAGAATTAAACCCTTCTGACCATATAAAAATATAATAAAGACCCTTCTGACCAAATAGAAATATAATGTCTATTATGTATCTTGGTTTTTTTCATTATTAAACTATCAATAATGGGGAATTCCTGTGCTAAAGTCACTGGTATAGTGACGTTTTGACCACATTTTTCCCAAGTACCTACTCTTTTGTCCAGATTCCTGGCTGACCAGGTGATACTATGTGATTAACTGTCTTTCCAGTTAACTTGGTTAAAGAAGGAAGGAATATCCAATTCAAGGAGAATTACTCCTAGGCTGAGACAGTAAGATTTTCTTTTTCTTAAATATATGTACTCAGAATAAAAGATTAAAATAAATTGGTGATTTACTAAGCCAAATCAACTTGTAAACCAAAATTGTGGGGGATCCAACACTAAGAACCTTTTATGAAAAACAACAGGAGGCAAGAATGAGAAAGAAATAAGACACAGAAAAAGGTAGAGATGAGTGCCTTCAGTTGCAGGGACAAAGAGACAAAGATTTTTGTGTCTAATGACTGTCCAAGCCCAATTAAAACCAAGTACTTCCTGAAATTTGGTTCTTCTGTATCTTTTTAATGAAGTTAATATTCCTTGCAGTTGAATTACTTTCTGTTATTTGTAAAGAAAACAAACCCCCAATATAACCCCCTGAAATTATTTCCTTTACCCTTCAAAGCAATAATTTAAATGAAGGCACATCAGTATGTAAACCCCTTGAAAGATGAAAATTTTGAAGAGTGTACAGCTTGGTTTCACATATAATTTGGAAGTTAATCAAATATTTATAAAGTTAATATTTGATGCTGCATTCAGTCCAAATTTTCCTTATCACAAAGTTCTAAAAAATGAGTATGTTCAAGGGTAGAAAGAAAAAGAGTCAGTGAGATCATATAAATAACTATATTCATTCATTGTTAACAATATATTGACTACTACTATGGGTTGTGGGAATAGAGTGATGAGTAACTCAGCCCATGCTCAGAAAGTACTCACAGTCTACTAGGAGTGACAAGAACAAGGCAGAGTAGAAAGTGCCACAAGAAATTAGAAAGCAAAGAGACATGTTTGATATTCAGAGTTTTTTGCTAAATCACAATCCACGAATATAGGTAAAACTGCAAATTTTTACACAAGAGTTTCAGAGAACTCCAATTAGGAAAATCATGGCAAAAAGAGCTTGAAAGAAAAGTTTTTGGTCCCCATCTCCCATCTCTGTAGATTTTAATTACAAGTAATTATTACAAAAATAATATCTATCCTATTCTAATTTATTCTGTATGCCAAGAAGTCCATGCCACATTAAGCACTTTACATGCATTATTTCATTTAATCCTTATTACAGTCTTTTAAGGAATCGGTTTTAATTGAAATTTTTCTTTAAAATTGTATATATTTAAGGTGTACAACATGGTATTTTCATATACATATACATAGTGAAATGATTAGTACAATCAAGCAAAACAACATATTCATCTCCTCGCATAGTTACATTTTTTTTTTTTTTTTTTGTGGTGAGATCACCTGGAGTCTACTCTTAGCAAATTTCCAGTGTACAATACAGTGTTATTAACTATGGTCATCATGCTGTATATTAGACCTTTAGATTTATTCATCCCATGGAATTGCAACTTTGTACTCTTTGACCTACATCTCCCCATTCCCCTACCACCGCACTCTGATAATGGCGACTCTACTCTCTGTTTCCATGTTTTTGACTTTTTTTCGATACCATATGTAAGGAGATCATGCAGTATTTCTCTTTTCTTTCAGTGTCTGGTTTATTTAACCTAGCATAATGTCCTCCAGATTCATCCATGTTGTCATAAATGGAATAATTTTCATTTTTAAGGCTGAATAATATTCTATCATATGCATAAATACCACAATTCTTTCAACCATTCATTCATCAATGGACACTAAGGTTGTTTCATATTTTGGCTATTGTAAATAATGCTACACGTGGGAGAGCAGATATCTGTTTGGTACTTACTTAGTTTCCTTTGGGTATATATCCAAAAGAGTGACTGTTTTTAAAGAGAAGTCATAATTTGTAACTCACAGATGAGGAAACCAAGGTTGAAACTATTTGCCCAATAGTACATAACTCGTGAGCTTCAGAGACAGCTGATAGAGGCAGTTCCTACAGTCTTTACCTTCCTGTTAAAATTGATGTTGCATAATGGAAAAGAAAAGGAAACTGTGGAGAGACACTGTGAGAAGTAACTGGAAAGGACAGCACTTCTTTGAATGCAAAGCCCCAAGAGGACGATACTTTTCAGCTTGTTCATGAGAGATGCTATTCAATAACTGAGCTATCACAGTTTACAAAATAAATGTTTTATATATGAATGTTGGCCTAAATGTGGGCAAATATGAAATAATTATCCAATGTTATTGCTCAATATCTTAAGAGGAGTCAGAGATGTCCAGTTAATAGAATGACATAGTGGAAAAATCAGTGAACTTGATGTCAGTGAGTGCCTCTTACCAGTTACTTGAGTATGGAGAAGTTACTTAATGTATTTGGCCTGTTTTCATCATGTGCAAAATAAAACAGAGTAATTGATCTCAAAGATAACTTAGTTCCAAAGGCAGATGGAACTCCATGACAACTCTTGGCAAAGCAGACCACAGAGCTGCTCTGACATTCTATTGCACATGCCTCAGCGAAGCTCCTAGTGTGTATAAAGACCACATACTGAAAAAAAGCTAAGAAGAAAGGAGTAAGAAATAAACAGAAAAATGTGAAGCAATGTGTTCATAGTGGAAGAATTCCTGAAAGCCTTTTTACGTAGGCAGATTTTAATCCTTCTCCAGTTATTTATTTATTTATTTTTTCTCTCCAGATGTTCCTAAATTTCTTGTTTGAGCAAGAGTGGTTTATATGAGTGAGTTGTTCATGGGTGTTTTCAGTTTGGAAGCAAGTTTATTCTGGAGAAATTTATGGACAAGGCAGAGGGAAAATGGGATATTCAGTGCTTGACTATGGAGATTTATATAATAATATACTTTTCTGGGATTTTGACCTTGGTTGGTGTTAGTGAGAAGGCCTGTTTCCTGATTTCCTTATATCTAACTGGTCTGAAGTTTCCATCTTGTATACATATAGCCCTTACAACAAACCTGGTGTACTTCTCTATGACATATTGCTCATTCATTTGTCTCTGCACTAGAGTGAGTGTTCTGAGGAAAGAAGCTACACCTTATTCATTTTTATCTCCCTCACATGCTGATAACTCAATCAATCATGGGCAAGAAGAAAGCAATAACTGTGATTGACTAAAACTAATTATAATTTGCAGACTGAAGCAATGGAGGTGTCCAGTGTCTAGTGAAAAAACATGGCCCCTAAATTCATGATGAAAATCTATATTCCACAAGCAAAGAAGATAGCTGAGGACTTCTGTACTATAGACAGCCAACAGTGACTAACCAAGTGAGAAAACGAAATATGAAGCTTTTGTCTCACTGAGTCTGATGAAATATTGAGGTAATTCTAAACTTCAAAGGTCTAATAATTTTATTTAGGTGATGAAAATGTTAACGGGCCATTCACTTGGACTGAGAATATCTTGGCAGCCTCTGTCAATCACATTTGGACCATCACAGGAACTGCCAAGATAGTCTCTCTTTTAAGTACATCATATTTTATGATTTGGCAACCAACCTATCAGCTAGTATACTGCTTTTAAAGTCCTGACCATGGATACATTTTTGGCTGTGACCCAGAGAATATATTTTATAATCTTGGCCCTAACCATACTTGAGCCAGAATCTCTCATGTGGTTCTTATTGATTAATGAAATATCAATACGGGAAGTTTAGAGGGACTGAAAGTATGTTCTTGCCAAGTAGAGAACAGGCATTGTTCTATTTTCTCTTCTAATCCAGCCTCCCAAGAGAAATAGCCCATTGATCATAACATAAAAAATATACTCTTAGTCATACGTGTCTCCAAAAAATATACTCTTAGTCATACGTGTCTCCAACTCAATGAGAAGTATTAACTAACAGTGATTCAGGAAGATTTGATTGGAAGTAGCTTCAAAAGTTGTTAGGTAAACTAAGCCTAATTTGGGAGTGGAGATGTTGCATGGTGAATTATTTTTTAAAAAGCTATTCACTCAAAGATAATATTAACTAATCAGGCTTCACAGAATTCCATTTAATACAAAAACCTATATGTAAATTTAAAATAATTTTAAGTTTTTTATACATCTGATATGACAGGTCTTAAGAATTTTTCTTTTTTTGGGACAGGGTCATGCCCAGTCACCCAGGCTGGAGTGCAGTGCCATGATCATGGTTTACTGCAATCTCAACCTGCTAGGCTCAAGCAATTCTCCCACCTCAGCCTCCCGAGTAGCTGGGACTACAGGCTCTTGGTCATGCTCCATATCAGCTAACTTTTAAACTTTTTGTAAAGGTGGAGTCTCCCTATGTTGCCTGGGCTGGTTTTGAACTCCTGGGTTCAAGGTTCCCAAAGTGCTGGAACAACAGGCATAAGCCACCGCACCCAGCAAGAATTTCAATTGTTTAACTTCCTATAAAAGACTCATTTATAAGTGGGAGCTAAATGATGAGAACACATGGACACATAATGGGGAACAACACACACTGAGGCCTATTGAAGGGTGGAGGGTAGGAGGAGAGAGAGGACGGGGAAAAAAAATTAATGGGTACTAAACTTAATAGCTGGATGATGAAATAAGCTGTACAACAAATCTCCATGACACAAGTTGACCTATATAACAAACCTGCACATGTACCCCTGAACTTAAAATAAAAGTTAAAAAAATTAAAATTCTTCTGGTTTAGTATCTTATCAAATAGACATCTTTAAATAAAATATAGTCTGATATTAACTATCACATAATACAGGTAAAGGAACACATGTACAAAGTGAAAAAAGGAAACGTAAGACTGATCTCTAAATCACTAAGGAAAATGTGGTGAGGTCTGCTTCCAAACCTTTATTTTTCTCTCTCCTTTCTTTTACATTTTTCATAAGGCATTCCTTGTTTTCTCTTCCCACAGCCTGCAGCAATTGATTAGTCATATGTATATATGTGTGTGTGTATATACATATGTATATATTTATAAGTTTATTAAATCTCTCTATATAAATAAGCTCATTAAATTTTTTTCAGTGCAAAATAGAGGATTCCAATATAATTTGTTAGAGTTGCCTAATGATAGATGATGTGAGCCTTTGTTTATATTTCTTCCTTCATCTGTCTTCCTTCTTCTCTTTCTTTTCTTTTTTTGTCTTTAAGATATTGGGGTTTTGAGATGGATAGACTTGGTTTGAACCCTAGCTCTGCCAATAACTGCCTTTTTATCCTCGGGTTAGTTGGTTTGCCTTCCCACACGTTAGTTTCCTTATCTGCAAATGGCAATGATATTATCTAATGCAAAGAGCTGCTCTGAAACTTAAAAACTATATATCCAGTGGATAGCACAAATAAAATAATTTTAAATGGCACCTCTACAATTCATCTGATGCCTTTTCTAGTATATAGTCAAACCTGAGACGAGCAAACTTCATCAGTGGGCCTAATAACTTAATATGAATACAATATTTAAATAATATTCTCAGCAAAGGGCACTTTAGCCACTAAATTAGAGATGCCTTTTCACCTTCTATATAGAAGGATGTTGGATTAAAGGATTTTTGAGGTCTCTTTCAGCTCAGAATTCTAAGGCTTTTAATTTCACCAGGTGTTTGTTGAGCACTGCAAGCAGAAAGCCTCTTAGCCAGATATAACAGAAAATACAAATATACAAACAGAAAACACAAATAAAGTAATACTGTTTTTGTCCCTTAACAACTGTAGATTTGTGAAACTGCATAAGAAATAAAGTATGTATACTTGTTTTCCATCCTTATTTGTGCTGCTTTCTGAAAATTTAATCCGATCTTTTTTAGCAAATTGTCATTGTAGTGTCACTTAGTCCTACTATTTTCTTTTGTTGCATCCCTAATTTTCAAAATTATGCTCTCAATTTTATTTTTATTTTTGAAAACTTTTTTAAAAAGCAATGACTATATAAATTGCAAATAAAATTCAGAAACTTTAAAAAATCTTATTTCTTCACTAATCATCCTGTATTCTGAATACAATTACAAACACAACATCTGATGAAGTTGTATATTCTTGTTATCTAAAACACAATCAAGATGGCTAAATAGTGGAAAGGAGAGCTTTATTGGCAATTTCAGTTTGCAACTCAGGAAGAGAAAGTCTGTAGCATGAATGGAAGGTCCTCTCTCTTCAAAGAGGGGAAAGATAGGTTGGGTTTTATTCCTCACAGGGCTTGTATCATATATATCCAGCAAGTTTGGGGGAAAAGCTATACATATTTATGAGGAAAGCCGAGAGCATGTGCAATGGGCAAACATGTATAACATACATCCCATGTTCACTTGGGTTGGGATTTTAGCATTAAAATGAGATGGAATTGACTCTTTATGTCAAAAGGTGGTAGGACAGAAGTACAGTTTGTGGGGAGCCTCTATAAGCTGTTTGGAACTAGCTTAAGATCTACAATTGCTTATCAGAAAAGAACATTTGTAAGGCCCGACCTCTGTCCAATCAAAGTTATAGTGGTCTGGGTTGTAAATCAGAGCTTATAGTTTCTATTGTTAGGGAGTTTAGCCATGGGAATTTAGATATATGCCATGCTAGCCAGGCCCTGTACCCTCAACCTCTAGGTAGCTTTATTTCCTTAACCTTTAGGTCCATCTTAATTGATAAAAGGACATCTATTTTTGTCTCTCAGGTCACAGTCTCTGGTCTTCAGTTTAGTCCCTGTGCTTCTGCTCAGATAAGGAATGTATGTTCCTCTATTTATAATTAGGAATCTCATTTAGTAAAGGCATATTAATGGTTCTCGATAGCAACCATCTCTTTGACCAAAGTGATGAATGCCCTGGCCATTTTACAGTTCTCATTATTGCAAAAACAAATGCAGTGACATATGCAGAAAGAATCACCAGCCATGAAAAACAGACATAGGAATAGTTCTGCAAAGGGCTTGTGTTGCTGGTCTTCATGATGAGCCTAAGCAGCTCATTAGATTCACCATCATGAGTGCTATGGAAGGAAATAATTGTGGTAAACTTGCTTTCCCCAAAGTTTACCTACTTTAAGGATCTACAACCATGTGTAAAATGATTGGTTTTTACAAGTTAGTTGTTTTAAAAAATAATGACATACTTTAAAATAGAATTAAATAAAACTACTAATGGAATGGTTCATGTTGAGGTTCCTGGTTGCATTTTGTGGTGTTAGAGAAGGAGTGTAGGAAAAGCAATATGGATATCCAGCGTTCTTCCTCCAGGTCTTTCACTACTTGAAAGTGTAAATTGTGACAAATCCCTGAAGGACCTCATTTCCTCATCAGCATAATTTTAAGATTATATGAATCAATAATTCTTCACCTGAAGTCCAAGGACCCCCAAAGGGCATATGAATAGGTTTCAGAGAAACTGTAGATTTAGGTAGGCAAACGTTACATTTTCATATTCAATCATCCCTGGCTAAAATTCAACATTACTTTTAATTACGGATATCGGCAACAACTACATATTATTAGTGGTAGCACTACCATAACTTTGTTCCCAATAGAAACCATAGATTTTTTATATCCTAATATAGTTGTTGCAGATATCTTTAAATATAGTTTGCTCATTACTACTCTGAATTCAAACAGCTGCTAGATCTACTACTAAATCTTGGTATTTAATATATTCATAAATAAGCTTATATATTATTATGTCACAAGGTTGTTTCTGAAAATATTTTTAAAACAATTTCAGTCTAATTAAGACTTTTTGGTAAGCCTCTAAATTTTATTTTATGGGTTTGATAACATTATCTAAGAGGGAGTTGAACCATAAGCTTCTTCAGACTACCAAAGCATGTGGGCACAAAAGAAGTGAAAATTCTTCGCATTAAATAAATGCTAAAGGCTTTTTTTTTTTTTAATTTCTGAAGGTCAAGATTATAGTTCTATAAGATTTACTCTAAATTCACTAAGTAGAAATTATACCTAACTAAAATATAAGAATTGTACAACTGATAAAGACCCATTTCTCAATCTATGTATAATATAAAGACAACTTTTTAAAGGACTGAGCTAAACATCCCTTAAAAATGGCATTAATTAGGCCATGCTGTGCAGATTTCTGCAGGTTTGATAAATGTAATTTGGATTATATAATTAAGTTCCTATCTCTTGACTATAATTAGTCTCAAATATTAGTTCATGAGTAAACTGAGCATTTATCCAAATTTTGTCTTTATTTGAATTTCTTTTTCTAAGCATGTAGGGAATGTGACTGAATGAGTGAATTACTAAAGAATGAATTATATTCATATTTTTCAAATGATGAAGTAGGAAACAGGAAGAGTGATTAGCAAAGCAAATAAAATTTAAAGTTCTGACTTTGGTCTAATTCTACCATCAACAATGTCTATTATTAGATTTATACTAACTCATTATTCTTTCCTAGAAGGAACAATAATCTATCTTCAAAGTCTCGGGGGATGGAAAAGCACGTTCAACAGGTTTTGATGTAAAGAAAAGGGCACGCTTTCTAAGAATGTCTGTTTTATAATAGTAATGGTTGTCACCATAAATATGATTAATTGGCTTTTTGTCAGCAACAAGACTTTTAATTCTGAGACAGTGGCAAAATGAATAATGAAAAGACTTCATCATTTCATATAGCTGTATTTTTGAAGAATGCAAATCTTATGATGAAAGTAGGAAGTTGGCTGAATTATGTGCAAACTGCAATTTGACCAATATTGTTTTATCATAATAACTACTCTTAATGTGTCAGCCATATTTCTCTTCTTGCAGTAAAATCACATTTCTTTGAAGTGACAGTGAATTATTTTTTCCTGTCTGTATGTATTTCAATAAGGTGGTGCGGAATGGTTAAAATGAAAGCCTACATATTTCAACACGTACATTTTTCTTTTCTTATTTCTTCAGACTTAACCAATTAATTTTAGTCACAAAGATTTTGGTCTTAACTAGTCATTTCTAGCATATTTGATGTAGTTTACTTTGGTTAAGACCTTTTAGATTCCAATATGAAAAAAAGGACCAAGGGATTTTTTTCAAACGATGTACCCTTGTGAAGATGTACTTTATTAACAATAAAGGATTCGTATTCCACAAGGGATTCTAAGCCATACTCTGTAGGTCTGGAAAAAAGGATTTAACCACATGATTCTAGATTTCACCCACATAATAAATCCTTCTCTACAATTTTACATCTGCTTATATACATTTTGGTTTTGGAGTTTATGTATAATATTACAGATAAAGTTTTTATATATTTCATATTTAATATTTTAATATATGTGAAACTTTTTTTTCTAACCTGGAAAGCGCGATATCAAAAATGTAACCAGTCACCTTACAGGGTAAAATAAACTAAACACAGTTGTTTTCTTTCAACTCATTAAACATTCTATAATAGTTTTCTTTTTTATTTTTTTAGATGAAATTTCAAAAAAGTTTCACTCTCCCAGCCTGGAGAGCAATGGCATGATCTCAGCTCACTGCAATCTCCACCTCCCGGATTCAGGCAATTCTCCTGCCTCAGCCTCCCATGTAGCTGGGATTACAGGCGCCTGCCACTACGCCTGGCTAATTTCTGTATTTTCAGTAGAGACGGAGTTTCACCATGTTGGCCAGGCTGGTCTTGAACTCCTGACTCAGGTGATTTGCCCGCCTCAGCCTCCCAAAGTGCTAGGATTACAGGCGTTAGCCACTGCACCTGGCCTAATAGTTTTCAATAAAGAAAATATTCAGAGTAAAGGCTAGTTACTCTGAATAAGAGTAAGACAATTACTCTTAAAACTGCAGGAATTCATTCATTCATGCCTTTTAAATTATTTCCCTTTCTTTTGTCACAAAAACTTTTATGTATTGAATATGTATAAAGGAGTATTGAGAGGGAGTGAAGTAAAAGAAGTGCAGAGTTTGAAGAGATTAAGTTGAATTGTGCTTTTATTTTTAAAATGAGGCAAGGATAGATATTTGATTTTACAAACTTTTGGTCCCTTAAGTCAAAAATGAATAAAATTATAAAGTTAAAATTTTCCCTTATCTCATTATAAATGGAACTTTAAAAGCTGAGAGATTACAAATATGACGCTATTTGTGTTGTTTTCCAAAGTTATAAAAGTTATATGAGTGTTTACTACAGTCATTGCTTTGTTTTGTAGATTAAACTCTATAGTGTATTTGGAATTAAACACATGTATCTTAGAACAGGTTATATATGTGAAAATATAAAACACAGATAATCATTAGATAATTGCCATTGACAAAGCTATATTCACAGATAAATACCAGACAACAAAGCCAACTAAGGTCAAGGTAAAGCACTTTTCTAGTTTAACTGCTTAGGGTTACACTAGAATTTTTACAACCTTAACAGCAAGCAGTGAGCTTTAATGTAACTATTTTTAAGAAATAAAAAGGTTTTCTCAACACAAGTACATATTAAAATTATGTTCTATTTCTAGAGAACAAATTATAAAGGTTTTGTCATTTGTATTTGTTTATAAATGATTTAGGGCCATATATTATACTTTATTATCTGACATGGACATTTAAAAGCTTAATATGTTTCATAGCAAGTTATAGTTTAGTTATAGACTAAAAAGAGCCCTAGACTTAAAAGCTCTTTCTCTGTACTTACACGCACACACATACACACACACAGACAATGTATGTCTATACATATATGTATATATAACATTCATATTTGAACGTGTACATATATAAGTAAAATTAATATAATATTGAGGACTTCCTACATATTATCATGTTGGGCACTTTGGGAGATACAAAAATGGAAAAAAGACTGTTTCTACATTCAAAAGATTTTGCCCACTAGGTGTGGAAGACATAATACACAAATATTAGGCATAAATTGATAAATATAAAAAAGTCCCCTGGTAACCTCTTTAATGTTCACAGAAGAGAGAGCCACTGTCATCTGGGAATCTGAGGAGACCTAATAAATAAAGGAGTGATGTTGGAACTTGAAGTATATCTTATGCTATATGGAGATGAAGGCATTCACAGTGAATGAAACAGTTTGAGCAAAATCCAGGAAAATGTGCGTGACATAAAAAGAAGTAACAGATATGCTTTTGGGGAGGTGCAAATATGTAAAAGTACGTGGTATGAAATTAATTTAGAAACATAACTTGCAGACAGAGTCTCAAATGCCGGGTCTAGAGTTCATACTCTACAGTGTACAATAGGTACATGAAAGTCTCTGAACAAGGAAGTAGTCTGATGGGATATGGGTTTTGCAGAAGCATTTTCAATGCTTTATTATGCAGAATGTTAATTCTCTCTAAGACCTTCTTGGAAAACTTTCTCTACGCCAAGTTCACAAAGATATTCTCTAATATTATTGTAAGAAGCTGTCCGTTTCATGCTGCTATAACAGATTACCTAAGATTAGGTAATTTATAAAGAACAGAGATTTATTTCTCACATTTCTGGAGTCTGACAAGTTCAAAATTAAGAAACAGGCATCTGGTGGGGGCTTCTCTCTGCTTCCACGATGGAGCCTGGAGCACGGCATTCCTCTGACAGAGGCGAAGAGCACTATGTCCTCACATGGCAGAAGGCAGAGGGCAATAAGAGACCTAACTCCCTCAGTCAAACCCTTTTACAAAGACAACTAATCATGAGGGCTGAGCCTTAATCATTCAATTACCTCCCGAACGACACACCTCCCAATCCTCTTGCTTTGGGGATTAGTTTCCAAGGCATAAACTTTGGGGCACACACTCAGACTATAACAGAAGCTTTATAGTTTTATCATTCCCTTTAGATCTTCAATCTACCTGGAATTGCTTTTGTGAGGATATAAGACAGAGTTCAGGTTTCCTTTATTTCCCCAAATGAGGAGATATGTTATTCTTTCTAATTTTCCGGTTCTTGGAGGAAGCTTCACTATATGATCAAAATATTAAATAATGCTGATTAGTAATCAAAAATGAAAAGTAAAATAGCATTTATTTTCGCCCAGTTGGCAAAGACTTTTTCAAATTGTTAGCATTGAATATTGATAATTATAACATCAGTCTTAGAAATGAAACAGTGTTTGCAAGTCTTGGCATTGGAGTTGTCTTTTGAGAGATCATTTTTGCACTATATATCAAATACTCAAAATATTTACAAACTTTGTATGATTCAGTTTTTAGCAATCTATAAAAAATAGAAAATTTAAAAAGTAAAACAAACTAGCAAAGAAGACTAGGGATTTCTGGGTTAGGGATTTTAAATTTTAAATAGGATACTTAGGATGTCCTCACTAATAAAGGTGATGTTTCATCAGACACTGGAGAGAAGTAAAGAGTTGGCCATGTGCACATATCTGGGAGAAGAACATTCCAGGCATTGGGGTGAGGGAGTCCAAAGGATCTGAGCAGGACCACATAGTGCACATTGAGGAGAGCAATATAGTCAGTATGGAGGGGGAAAGAAAAGTGAAGTGAGATCAGAGAAATGGCTGGGCCTCCATCTGGGGACCCTTTCTCAGACTGTAAAAGTCTTGGAGTAAATCCACCTGAGACAGAATCTACTGGAGGGATTTGAATAGAGAATTGACATAATCTCAAATATGATTTACCAAACTTACTGTGACTTTTATGTTTTGCATAGAAGGTAGGAACATAAAAGAAACCAGTCAGATGACAATTTGACAATCCAGGACAAAGATGATGGTTTTTCAGACCAAAGAGGTTGATGAAAAGGGCCAGATTCCAGATAAATACAGAGTTAACAGGATCTGTTGACAGATTGGATATGGATTAAAGAGAGGAGTCAAAATAGTTCTAGTGCTTTTGGCTTGAACATCAGAAGAATATATTTGCTATTAAATGAGATATGTAAGACTGTAGGGGAAGAAGAGTTTGAGGGGAAGATCAGAAGCTTGAATTTGCTGTAAATTTGATGTATTCACATGGAATAGACAGAAAGATGTAAGATTCTGATGTTCAGCACAAAGGTCTGCACTGGAGATACACAGTTAGACATCAGAATAGAGATAGTATTTAAAGTCGTGAGATCACTAGGAGAGTGAGAGTAATCAGAGAACAGAATTAACATTAACTCTCATGTTAAAAACTTGAGTATATAGCATATATATACTCAAGAACTTGATATGTTGTTACAAAGAAAACTAGGAAAATTTGGGAATCTGAAAAACAAGAAAATAAACTACATCAAGGAGAAGAAATATATGAAAATTATAACACAATAATTATGCCATATCTTTATATGACAATTAAAATCATAGTTTTGGGAAAGTAATAAATGATGTGGAAAAATACTCCTTATCTATTAAGATAGATAGCAAAATACAAATTATGATCCCTGTTTTGAAAAATCAATTAGTAGGGTGAAGCATATATTTGAATAGAAAAAAATTGACCAATTATATCACAATATTAATAATGTTTATCTCTGGGTGGTAGAAGTATAATTTCGTTTTTTTCTATATTTTGCATATTTCCCCAAAAATATTAAACAAGATGAATTACTTTTATACCTATGATGAAACAAAATTGGGTTATTTTTAAAATTTGAAGTGGACCCTACAGTTCCTTTGCATCCAAGTGTTTCAAAACATTTCAAACTATAGAAAAGATAAAGAACAGTACAATGAAGTTAACTCTCCACCCAAACTATCAATTGTTGCCACATTTTCATTTTTGTATATGTATACACACACACACACACACACACACAAAACTTCTTTTGGCTGAGCCATTTGAAAGGAAGTTGCAAATACCACAGCACTTCACTTCTAACTATTACCATGTATCTCCTAAGAATGAGGACATTTTTCTGCAAAAATCACACTTGACCCACTAACATTGCTGTAATATTACCTAGTAATAACCAAAATTCAGATTTCCTGAAGAGGCCCCCAACTGACTTTAATAGTTTTTTTTGAATGATTCAAACTATGATCACACATTGCCTTATTGCTTTAGTTTCTACGTTTGTATGTCTATTTTGTTTCCTTTGATCCAGAGAAGTTCTACTTTTTTTCCTTTCTTTTTGTTTGGTCTTTCATGACATTGAGAGGTTTTGGAGTCCAGGCCAATTGTTTTGCAGAATGGTTTGATTGTTTCCTTATGACCAGGTTCTGGTTTCATGACAGGAATACTACATAAGTGATAATGTCTCCTTCTCAGAACATCACATCTGTAGACGCAAAGTATCAGTTCGTCCTATTATTAGTGATGGTAATTCTAATCACGTGATTAAGATGGCATTGTCAGATTTTCCCATTGTAGAGGTTCCTTTTTAGCTTTTGTAATTAATAAGTAATTTGTGGAGTGATCCTCTGAGACAGTGTGAATAACCAGTTTCCCAATAAGTTTTCAGTCAGTGGTTTTAGCATCTACTCTAAGTGTGTTGCAAAATGGCAATTTTTTATTGTTCTTTGTGCTTCAATATATGAATGTCAAAGACAGTGTGCCCCTTCAGTGTTATTTATTTCTTTTCTTCTCTCTTCTTCCTCCATACTTCTCTCATTTTCTTCCTTTCTTCCTCCTTCCCTCCCCTTCCTCCTTTCTTCCCACAGGTTGGTGGCAGAATTTATTTCCCTGGGATTGTAGAACTGAGATCCTGTTCTCTTGCTGGCTAATGGCTAGGAGCTACTGTCAGCTCCAAGCTGCCTGCAGTTTTTTCTTGCCAAATGGCAGTCTCCACAAACCTTCTCACAGCAGGGCAGTTTATTTCTTCAAGCCATCAAGGAAGAAAAGTTTCTTTCTAGTAGGCTAAGATAGAGTGTTATATGATGTAACATAAAACCTAATTAGGGGAATGGCATATCATGACCTTTGTCATGCAACCTAACCTTATCAAAGGAGTACATTCCATTCCTCTTGGTAAATTCTAGGGGTTAAAAGCAAGTCATGGGTTCTGCCCATTCACAAGGGGGAGAAAATTATATGAGTATGAAGGTGGGGGCTATTAGGGCTTGTCCTCCATGTACAGGGCTTTCATTAACTTTTACAATTACGGAATTTTTGTGAACTTCCTTTCTAAGCAGAATGATCATTTACATTTTCATGTATATGGTCATTATGAATGTTTTCTCGTTAATTTCTACTTTTTTGCACTGTAAATAGGAAAAAGTTTTTATTCTTTTTATTTCATGAAGTTTACTGATACTTGGGAGAAAGGTAGTGTCTTTGATATTAGGGCTTAAAATCATGATATAGCCTTAAGATCTACCTTCATTAGTATGTTCTTTAGTTATTCCATAGTCACATTTTCTTGGTTTGATTGACCTGTTTTGGACTCATAGTGATATTTTAAGGTGTCTTATTAAAAGTGTATTTATGGCTATGTAGGTCTTCCTTTATGAAGGTATTTCCTACACAATATGACTCATAAATATGTAAAATTGTCATGTCTTCATCATGGATTTCAGCATTAAAAGTATTCCCTTTTTCATGTTTTATTCTTCAACTGTGAACCCTGATTATCTGGATTGTCTGATATCTGGATCATAAGCTGTGTTTCCATTTGCCTGGTCACATCTTTGCCTGTCTACTTTTAGCCTTTCTGAGTTACTTTAAGTATGAGATTCATATACACTATGGAACTGTGACTTGCTTTGACTCATGAAAATTTTTTTACAGTGAGGTAAGCCCATTTACATTTACTGATATGACTGACTAATTTGGTCTCAACTCTATCATTTTATCATACTATATTTTTTTATGTTATATTTACCGTGACTCTTTCTCTATGTGTCCTATTTTCTTTGTGGTTCATGTTGTTATCTCTCTCTCTCTCTCTCTCTCTCTCTCTCCCTCTCTCTGAGAGCATATAACATTTCTCCCATCGTTCTTTTGCATTTAAAATTAACTGTATCTAATAATCATCAATAGCACCTTTGCCAAAGTTTCCCCAGTCATCTTTTGGTGGCATAAAATTTGTCTTCTAGTAATTTTATCAGGATAGGCTCATGAGTACAGTTTTCTTTGAGTTCTTGCATGTTTAAAACTGTTTAATTTCTGTAATCTTGACACTGGAAGGATAGTTAGATAGGATACAAACTCTTAGGCTAATTATTTTATTTTATTTTATTTTAATTATACTTTAAGTTCTGGGATACCTGTGCACAATATGCAGGTTTGTTACATAGGTATACATATGCCATGGTGGTTTGCTGCACCCATCAACCCATCATCTATATTAGGTATTTCTCCTAATGCTATCCCTTCCCTTGTCCCTTATCCCCTGACAGGCCCTGGTGTGTAATATTCCCCTCCCTGTGCCCATTCGTTCTCATTGTTCAACTCCCACTTTTAAGTGAGAACATGTGGTGTTTGGTTTTCTATTCCTGTGTTTGCTGAGAATGATGGTTTCCAGCTTCATCCTTGTCCCTGCAAAGGACATGAACGTATTTTTTCTTATGGCTGCATAGTATTCCATGGTGTATATATGCCACATTTTCTTTATCCAGTCTAACATTGATGGACATTTTGGTTGGTTCCAAGTCTTTGCTATTGTGAATAGTGCTGCAATAAACAAACGTGTGCATGTGTCTTTATAGTAGAATGATTTATAATCCTTTGAGTATATACCCAGTAATGGGATTGATGGGTCAAATGGTATTTCTAGTTCTAGATCCTTGAGGAATTGCCACACTGTCTTCCACAATGGTTGAACTAATTTACACTCCTACCAACACTGTAAAACAATTCCTGTTTCTCCACATCCTCTTCAGCATCCATTATTTCCTGACTTTTTAATGATCACCATTCTAACTGGCATGAGGTGGTATCTCATTGTGGTTTTGATTTGCATTTCTCTAACGACTAGTGACGATGAGCTCTTTTTCATATGTTTGTTGTCCACATAACTGTTTTCTTTCGAAAAGTATCTGTTCATATCCTTTGCCTAATTTGGATGGGGTTGTTTGTTTTTCTCTTGTAAATTTGTTTAAGTTCTTTGTAGATTCTGGATATTAGCCCTTTGTCAGATGGATAGATTGCAAAAATTTTCTCCCATTCTGTAGGTTGCCTGTTCACTCTGATTATAGTTTCTTTCGCTGTGCAGAACCTCTTTTTGCATCGATGTTCATTGGGGATATTGGCCTGAAATTCTTTTTTTTTGTTATGTCTCTGCCAGGTTTTGTTATCAGGATGATGCTGGCCTCATAAAATTAGTTAGGGAGGAGTCCCTCTTTTTCTATTGTTTGGAAGAGTTTCAGAAGTAATGGTACCAGCTTTTCTCTGTACCTCTGATGGAATTTGGCTGTGAATCCATCTGGTTCTGGGCAATTTTTGGTTGGTAGGCTATTAATTACTGCCTCAATTTCAGAACTTGTTATTGCTCTATTCAGGGATTCGACTTCTTCCTGGTTTAGTCTTGGGAGGGTGTATGTGTCCACGAATGTATCCATGTCTTCCAGATTTTCTAGTTTATTGCATAGAGGTATTTACAGTATTCTCTGATTGTAGTTTGTATTTCCGTGGGATCATTGGTGATCTCCCCTTTATCATTTTTTATTGCATCTATTTGATTCTTCTCTCTTTTCTTCTTTTAGTCTGTCTAGCAGTTTATATATTTTGCTAATCTTTTCAAAAAACCACCTCCTGGATTCATTGATTTTTTGCAGGGCTTTTCGTGTCTCCGTCTCCTTCAGTTCTGCTCTGATCTTAGTAAATTCTGGTCTTCTTCAGCTTTTGAATTTGTTTGCTCTTGTTTCTCTAGTTCTTTTAATGGTGTTGTTAGGGTGTTGATGTTAGATCTTTCCCACTTTCTCCTGTGGGCATTTAGGGCTATAAATTTCCCTCTAAACACTGCTTTAGCTGTGTCCCAGAGATTCTGTTACATTGTGTCTTTGTTCTCATTGATTTCAAAGAACTTATTTATTTCTACCTTAATTTTGTTATTTACCCAGTAGTCATTCAGGAGCTATTTGTTCAGTTTCCATGTAGTTGTGTGATTTTGAGTGAGTTTCTTCATCCTGAATTCTAATTTGACTGCACTGTGATCTCAGAGACTGTTTGTTATGATTTTCTTTCTTCTGCATTTGCTGAGGAGTGTTTTACTTCCAATTATATGCTCAATTTGTTCTGTCTTGTTGGTCTGCTTAATATTGATAGTGTGGTGTTAAAAGTCTCCGACTATTATTGTGTGGGAGTCTAAGTCTCTTTGTAGGTCTCTAATAATTTGCTTTATAAATCTGGGTGCTCTTGTACTTATATACTTAGGATAGTTAGCTCTTCTTGTTTCATTGATCTCTTTACCATTGTGTAATGCCCTGCTTTGTCTTTTTTTATCTTTATTGGTTTAAAGTCTGTTTTATCAGAGACTAGGATTGCGACCGCTGCTTTATTTTTTTTTATTTATTTTTATTTTTTGGCTTTCCATTTGCTTGGTAAAAGTTCCTCCATCCCTGTATTTTGAGCCTATATGTATCTTTGCATGTGAGATGGGTCTCCCGAGTACAGCACATAGATGAGTCTTGACTCTTTATCCAAATTGCCAGTCTGTGTCTTTTAAATGGGGCATTTAATCCATTTACATTTACGGTTAATATTGTTATGTGTGAGTTTGATCCTGTCATTATGATGCTAGCTGGTTATTTTGTCCATTACTTGATGCAGTTTCTTCATAGTGTCAATGCTCTTTACATTTTGGTTTGTTTTTTCAGTGGCAGGTACCAATTTTTCCTTTCCATATTTAGTGCTTCCTTTGGGAGCTCTTGTAAGGCAGGCCTGGTGGTGGCAAAATCCCTAAGCATTTGCTTGTCTGTAAAGGATTTTATTTCTACTTCACTTATGAAGCTTCGTTTGGCTGGACACGAAATTCTGGGTTGACAATTCTTTTCTTGAAGAATATTGAATATTGGCCCCCACTCTCTTCTGGCTTGCAGGGTTTCTGCAGAGAGATCCACTGTTAGTCTGATGGGCTTCCCTTTGTGGGTAACCTGACCTTTCTCTCTGGCTGCCCTTAACATTTTTTCCTTCATTTCAACGTTGATGAATCTGATGATCATGTGTCTTGGGATCACTCTTCTAGAGGAGTATTTTGTGGTGTTCTCTGTATTTCTTGAATTTGAATGTTGGCCTGTGTTGCTAGGTTGGAGAAGTTCTCTTGGATAATATCCTGAAAGTGTTTTCCAACTTGATTCCATTTTCCCTGTCACTTTCAGGTATACCAATCAAACATAGGTTTGGTCTTTTCACATAGTCTCATATTTCTTGGAGGCTTTGTTTTTCCTTTCCATTCTTTTTTCTCTAATCTTGTCTTCACACTATATTTCATTAAGTCGATCTTCAATCTCTGATATTCTTTCTTCTGCTTGATCGATTCAGCCATCAATACTTGTGCATGCTTCACGAAGTTCTCATGCTGTGTTTTTCAGCTCCATCATGTCATTTCTGTTCTTTTCTACACTGGTTATTCTAGTTAGTAATTCCTCTAACCTTTTTTCAAGGTTCTTAACTTCCTAGCATTGGGTTAGAACGTGCTCCTTGAGCTCAGAGGAGTTTGTTATTATACACTTTCTGAAGCCTACTTCTGTCAATTCATCAAACTCATTTGCCATTCAGTTTTGTTCCCTTGCTGGAAAGGAGTTGTGATCCTTTGGAAGAGAAGAGGCATTCTGGTTTTTGGAATTTTCAGCCTTTTTGCACTGGGTTTTTCTCATCTTCGTGGACTTATCTACCTTTGGTCTTTGCTGTTGGTGACCTTTGGATGGAGTTTTTGCATGGTTCTCTTTTTTGTTGATGTTGATGCTATTGCTTCTGCTTGTTAGCTTTTCTTCTAACAGTCAGGCCCTCTGCTGCAGGTCTGCCAGAATTTGATGGTGGTTCACTCCAGACTCTGGTTGCCTGGGTATCACCAGCAGAGGCTGCAGAACAGCAATGATTGCTGCCTGCTCCTTCCTCTGGAAGCTTTGTCCCAGAAGGGCACCCACCAGATGCCAGCCAGAGCTCTCCTGTATGAGGTGTCTGTAGACCCCTGCTGGGAGGTGTGCCCCCCATCAGGAGGCATGGAGGTCAGGGAACCACTTGAGGAGACAGTTTGTCTCTTAGCAGAGCTCGAGCACTATGCTGGGAGATCTACTGCTGTCTTCTGAGCCAGCAGGCACGAATGTTTAAGTCTGCTGAAGCTGTGTGTACAGCCGCCCCTTCTCCCAGGTGCTCTGTCCCAGGGAGATGGGAGTTTGATCTATAAGCCCCTGACTGGGGCTGCTGCCTTTCTTTCAGAGATGCCCTGCCCAGAGAGGAGGAGAGAGGCAGTCTGGCTATAGCGGCTTTACGGTGCTGTGCTGGGCTCCATCCAGTCTGAACTCCCTCTTGGCTTTGTCTATACTGTCATGTGAGAACCACCTATTCAAGCTTCAGTAATGGTGGATGCCTCTCCCCTATCAAGCTCAAGGATCCCAGGTCGACTTCAGACTGCTGTGCTGGCAGCATGAATTTCAAGTCAGTGGGTCTTAGCTTGCTGGGCTCCATGGGCAGGGGATCTGCTGAGTAAGACCTCTTGGCTTCCTGGCTTTAGCCTGCTTTCCAGGGGAGTGAATGGTTCTGTCTCGCTGGCATTCCAGTCACCACTAGGGTACAAAACAAACAAACAAACAAAATCTCCTCCAGGTAGCACGCTGTCTGCCCAAATAGCCACCCAGTTTTGTGCTTGAAACCCAGGGCCCTTGTGGTGTAAGCACCCAAGGAAATCTCCTGGTTTGTGGGTTGCAAATATCATGGGTAAATGATAGTATCTGGTCTGGATAGCACCATCCCTCCCAGCATGGTTCCTCACAGCTTCCCTTGGTTAGGAGAGAGAGTACTCCAACTCCTTGCACTTCCTGAGTGAGGTGATACCCCACCCTGCTTCTGCTCGCTCTCCGTGGGCTGCACCCACCGTCTAATCAGTCCCAATGAGATGAGCTGGGTACCTCAATTGGAAATGAGATACCACCCGTCTTCTGCATTGGTCTTGCTTGGAGCTGCAGACAGAAGCTGTTCCTATCTGGCCATCTTGCCCAGGAACTCCAATTTTCTTTAATTTTTTTTTTTTTAATGCTGCTCCACTGTAGTCTTGATTTGTATGTTATTATTGAGGCATCTTATGCTAATGTGATTTTCTTTTTGTTAGTAAGTCATTTGATCTTTTTGTCTGGAGTTTCTGCTTATTTTCTCCATCTTTAAAGTTTCTAGTTGAATATTTCTGGTCAATTTTTCTAAGTACATGATTGAACCTTTAAATGTCCAGGTTCATACTTTCACTTATTTTGGATTTTTTAAAAAACTATAGTTTTAAATGTTACATTTTATCTTTATGTTTTCTTTTAGAGGGGTTCTAACTATATAAGAGTTTGCTCTTCTCTACCCATCTTCTATATTAAACACAGTCTTCCTGATTGTGTTTAGCTTTTCCTTTATTTTATTGTCACTATCTTATCTGTTTTCATGCCTTTCTTTAATAATACTGTTTATGTTTTTTAATAAAATCTATTCTTCCCTGAGCATTTCATAATTCCATTAATATATTTTTAGGTCAAACCCATAGATGGATTTATATGCTCTCCTTGATGACTTCTGTGGCTTTTGGTGGATACTTAGAGAGATTTGAATTTAAGGGCATTCGATAACTTCTAGATTCTAACAAACTTTCCTCATTTTTTTTATGAACACAATTTTCCGAGTGTAACTTTTTGAATGATATAGCTACATAACCAGTGTGCATTTGTTTGTTGAAAAATGTTCTAAAACATTTTGTGTGCTGTCTTTTATTATATATATCTCATCTGGTACCCACATCTCATCTGGTACCCTTCTAAAAGTTATTAAAATTACCCTTGTCTAATGCTTTACCATGTAGTCACGTTTTGTTTTGTCATCATAAATGAAAAGCATAAGCAAAAGCTGGTGAGGAAAAAACAAAACCCCGGGGACAAACACCAATAACAAAGAAGAGACTTTCTAAATCATCTAGAACTTGGCAGTCTCCACAACGGGTCAACTTCTGACTTGTTTCTTGTTGCCTCAGGGCTCTACTGAACCTTGAAGTTCTCTGTTTTCTAGCTGTGTTGCCTGCTATGTTCACTCTCCTTGAGGAGGCAAGCTACCCTTTCTTCAATGAAGTAAAATTCTAAGTCCTAAAATTTGAAGAATTATTAGTCATTTCTCAGAGTAGTAATGAACGTATAAGAGTTTTAGGTGGAAACCTATGCTCTCCATTTTCCATTGAGTTAATTCCACTTTTTAGACATATAAAATATCAAAAAGACTGTAATACAACCAAGCCACCTGAAAGTGCTGCCAACTATGAAAGGATAATGTTGTACATGTCAAGCACACAGGCATCAACTACTCAAATTATTTCATTACTCTTATGCTGTCTATTGAAATTGTCATTTAAAAAATCCAACTTTTTAAACTCAATGCTTTGTCAATTCTGTGATGTAGCAAATGCTAACTCCATCATTTAATTGGCAACTTTCTGAAAATTGAGAATTGCTGATGTATTTATTAAAGTACTTTTTAAAACGTATTAGTCTTAGCACTGCTCACAAAAACATGTTTGAAAAAGTATTCTATAAAAATAACAACATACAGTGGTGTATCTGGCAGCCAACATTAATGAATGTTTGGTTACTTTGAATCACTTATGAATATCATGATGCTCTGAAGTTTGCGTATTCAAACCTCAAATTTTCCTCATTTTTTAAATTAATTTTATGAGAGACATGGGAGATTTGCTTTAATATAGGCATATGTAGGGTTCCAAGAATAAAGAATGCGGGGATGAAGACTGCCTATTTATATTGGGCTTTGGTCATAGGGACATTACTAGTGTATTTGGAAAATTATTTTCTGTTATTTATATAACATTGACTATAAAAACAATTATTTGTCTCTTTATGCTTTTACTTTGTTTTTCCTTACTGGCAAGGATTCTAGCTATTTAGAGAATTTTAAATTGCACAACATTAGAAATAAGTGGGTGCTGAAATGTTATGCAGTTGCTAGATACATTTAATTATTTAAGGTTTTACTTACCTGTGTCTATGCAATTAACTGAAGCACCACTAACCTGTATTGGGTGCTCACTATGTACCAGTCACTAAATAGTTCCATATTTTAATTAATGCAATCTTCAGAACATAAGTCAGGCATTATTTTTAGGTTACTATACACATAGGGAAACTGAGGCACAAAGTTTAAGTCAGTTGTCAAAGGATGTACACAGTACAGATAGGCTCGAACCCATGATGTCTCGCTCCAGAATCTGCATGTTTAGGAAACACATTCTACCACCACTACCTGGAGGCTAGACAGATTATTCACATGCACACATAGGTTTAAAACTCTATCAGAGAAGATGATTTGGAGCTTTGTTTCATGCAGCCAATATTTATAAAATCCAACTGTGTTTATCTCCTATGAATATTGGGGCAAACATTGTTTCCTCTTAATTTGTGTTCACTCTGGGTGGACAAATAAGGAATGCATGTCATTTTTAAAGCTCATGCAATAAATAAATATGTTTTTGTGTCCACCTGATAAGCCTTCTTGTATCTCATTCCAGATTGTGGTAGAAGTTCATCTGACTGAATTAAAATTTGCTCTGACCCCTGTGAGAAGAAACTCCTCAACTTGGGTCACATAATTAGGATAACTACATCATTTATCATATATACTAGAATATATATGTAAGTGACATTAGGTACTAAATTTATAATTTTTGAAAAATTGTTTTATCAAAAATTCATTTTGCTCTATCGGCAGGCTTACAAAATAGTTCTGTTCAGAAATAATTTTCAAAATAAGTTTCTAAAATTAAAATAGCCTGAATCCATGTACACTGCATGCAGCATTTTCTTAGAGTTTAATGTTCCTAAGTGAATCTGATTCAGTATTTTGCTGAAGAATTGTTTTTCTAATAGTTTTATTTTTGTCATAAAAATGCCTTCAAAATTCTTCAAAGTGTTACATTATGGCCAATAAATTTAAAATCAGTAATAATTTAATTGACCTTTTTTCCTGTAAACCATATATCTAATTAAGAAAAGATCTTCTCTAAAGGTAGTAGTTAGAATCAGAGAAAACCCTGCTAAATGGAAGCTAATAGTAAGTTTATTATATATTTGTATAACACATACACACACACACACACATATATTTGTTCCACTACAAGTGCCTTTCCTTAGAAGATACTTTTACAAGACAAAACTCCTTAGTTTGTTGTCTCCATCATTACTCATTTATAACCATAATTGCTGCAGTATTTTAGATCTTCTTACTTTTATCTTATTCTGTACAGAACAGAAATTTATCTAGTTAAAAACTAACGCTCCGTCAAAATATTCTTTCAAGTTAAAATATTCCAAAGCGCAATTATAGAATTTCAAAATTAAATCTAATACATCAAGTGAACTCATAACTTGTTCAGTTGGTCTCTTGTTTTGGTGATGAACATTTTTAAAGTTTGGGTTTTTAAGTTTTTCTTTTTTTTTTTTTTAGTAATTGCAATTTAATGCAAGATTCAAAAGGCAAACTTTTAATGTTGCATTTGGTAAATGTTTTGATTAAAATTTTCTAACTGGCTTGAAAAAATGCAAATGAAATCTAGAGGATATGTTTACAAAAAAAAGATGAATATCATTATAAAACACTTAGGTAGATTTATAAAATAGTTCTGTAAAAGCTTACACTTTCCTAAGCCACAGATGATAAACAACAAAGAAAGAAAGCATACACTGCCATATTGATGCATTATAATTAACTCAGCTTCAACTTTGTCTGAAAAATTCTGTTATTTAGTTAACTGTGTGTATATGCAAATCTTTATGCATTTTCTCAACCAGCGTTTTAATTTTGATTAGTAGGGTATCAACTTTAGTGGATGCTACCATGAATTATGACTGTACCACAAACAATCTCAAGTGCATCCCTGCTCCATTAGTTTCTTAATGTAGTAGAACATTGTTTTTCCCATGACAACGTACTCCATTCAAATATAAATGTATATTCTCACAGCAAAAGGACATAGTGTATTTTTCAAAATTAAGCACGTTAATTGAATTATTAGTTATATCAGATTTTTTAGTTTAACAGAATAATCTTTCAAAATTTTATTTGCATTTTAAGAATTGAACTAAACACAGTTAAGTGTAATTAGTTAAGTACAATTAGTTAACTAAATTAATTAAGCCATAATTTTACTTAACTAATTTTCTAATTGAAGCATCTGAAGATGCTGATAGAAAACTGACATTATTTATGTTTGTCACATTAGAAAATATTGACAGTTATTGCTTAACATTTTGTACATGCACAGGAAAACTTTGAATAAAAAAGTAAGTGAAATTAACTTAGAAAAACTATCATTTGATCTAATTATTTGATCTATAATTTTAGAAAAGTGTT
The DNA here is from genome assembly GCF_000951045.1 of Mandrillus leucophaeus. Taxonomy (NCBI): domain Eukaryota; kingdom Metazoa; phylum Chordata; class Mammalia; order Primates; family Cercopithecidae; genus Mandrillus; species Mandrillus leucophaeus. The sequence goes on from NW_012101821.1 coordinate 72,535, forward strand.
CCAGTGAATGATATATAACTTGATCTGCTCATGTTGTATGGAAACACTCTTTGGAAACAGTGTTTTAGAAATAACTCTAACTTGTGCAGTAGGTATTGAGAGTTTTTAAGCAGATATATAGCTTTTGGTTTTTATGCGGCCAGTGATATTGAGATGCTTCCCTGATAGACGCTAAATGTTCATAATTTTTTTGTGTGAGTTATGTGTTCATAATCAAGCTTTCTGAAAATAGAAATTCAGTAATTTTTATTAAAGGTGTCCCCCTTTTCTCAGATTGCTGCTGAGATATTTCATGACCCCCTCTCCAAAAAAGCAACCAAACACTAGTAAAGAAATATTTTGCAGATTATATTATAAATAAATGATAACTCCATTTTACTGTGTGCTCAGACTGCTTTGTTTGCTATAAGGAAGTACATTCAGCCTCCATTTGTCCTCCTTATTTCACAATCCCATTATCCTTATTTTCACATTTCTCACATTTCTGCCATGGTTGGCAGCATGGCACTTCTGTATCTGTAATGTCACAGCTGTATGCTGCTCCCTTAAATACTTCTCCCAGAAATTAGTTTATTTAATCAGCAACTGCTTTATATGCCCTTCTTAGAAGTGTTCACTACACTTATGTTGCATTTGAAAAGTGTTGGAAAATGAGAGATTCATTTATGATCAACTTAAAGACTTAACCATGTGTTAAGAGAGAACTGTTCCCTGGTAAACAAGAGCTAGCAGAAGTTGGATGGGTAATGTGGAAGCCCAAACTCATCATGGCTCATTTTAATACAGTTTTAATAATAATACTTTGTTAAAAAATTTAGAAATCTGGGGCAAATGCTAAACTGATAGTACATTGTGACAACAGGCATAAACTAGAACTTTCCCCAGGCAAAACAGGACTTTGGTCACCTGACACACATAGTGGAATCATAGTGCACTCATTGATTGTAAGAGCAGACGGCTGTACGAAGGAGTATTTGTGCTAGAGGAGAAGGCTTGTCACGGCAGACACCCTGCTAGACTTGTCCAGAAACAAAGCACTTTCAGAGTTCAGAGTAGGATGGACATCACAGTGGAGAATAGGAGAATAGGCATAGAGTAGAAAGATGGGTTCTAAATAGCCAGAAAAGCTGGGATGAACATTTTAGGCCAGGAGAAAGTTGGCTTTTCTATAGTGGAGAGAAACACTACATGTTATGTCCAAATTTCAACTTTTGTCTTCCCAGCTAGCAGGGATGAATCAAGCTTCCCTTTGTTTATCTTCTACAATCTTGTGTTCAGTTACTGTCACTGTTAAAGATAAATTTTTATTTTAACTGTGGAGATTATCTTCTTCATTGTTATGGTTTTGTTCCTGTTCATAAAACTATGTTGTTATTAATTGAATGATTATTTTCATGCAACATTGACTTAGAACATAAATATTGAAGGGCATCACCTCTCATTTCCATAGTAACAAATTAAAAGTAAACACTAGTCATTTAAGCATTTCTTTCTTTGATGCATTGGCACATACTAACACAACATCTCTCTGATCTTCCCTGGGTAGAGTAAGAATCAAGAACAAATGTCTTTGTCTACAGAACAACTGGAAAAGCTGCTTGATTGGAGCCCTTAGTAGGTTTGGGAAAGGAGTGAAGTGAGGTTATAAATATGGTTGGAGCCAGATTTTGAAGGAGTTTAGTTTGTCAGTAGTAAGTAAACATTGGAGGATTTCGAGCATGGGAGTAACATGAGAGAATGATACTCATAGAAAATTCACCCAGCAGTTGTTTGCAGTACACAATTAGAAAAGTGAGAAAGGGATGTCTGGGAAGGTCCATCATTCTGCATGTATCTAGGTGAGGCAAAGGACAAGAATGTTACTTCAGTAAATAATTTAACAAATACACTGGACTCTCCCAAATATTTATTTCTTACTTTTGAAAAAGTTCTCCAAACTCTAGACTTGAGTGTGGCTTTACATTTTAAAAATCCATGACTTTTAATTTTTTCGTATTTATTACCAAAAATATGATCAAATCAAACCACATACAGTTCTCTTACTGGAAATTGTTGGTGACATTTTGTATTCTTACTTACATAGTTAGGAAACATGTTTGGTGGGGGGAAATGCTGTTTCTAAAAGAAATTATTATTTCCATGTCCAAGAAGATAATCAATGCCTAAATATTTTAATGCATGTTATTCTTTAAGCTGCTAAAAGGCCTATCTAGAAGGACCCAAGGTTATATCTTATTTATCTCTGCATCATCTGCACCCACATAGTGCTGAAACACAGAAGGCATACAATAAATAGTGTACACTGAATGAATGAAATAAATATGCCCATCTTGTAATGTCTCCAAATATCATTGATTTGGCAATTTAACAACCTATACCACACTCTGTAAATATGTGTACAGATGTATATGCGGCGTTACCCATATGACTTTAGGTATGGGGTTGGGCTTTAAGTTTCTATTGACTTCTAAGGTTTTATGAATTTATAATTCAAATTAACTATAATACTAGTGCATCATACAGGGCTTATATGGATCCACTATATATTATATTTTTTAACAATGAAACATGATTTTTAGAAAAGTTCACAAAAATACTTGAAGGAATAATTTCTGCTTTATATCATGATAGTCTATTCTTTTGGGAACACTAAATGTTTTCCACAGGATACAAGATATTTTTTTTAAAAGAAATAGTGACTTTTTGCATGTCAGAATGATTCAAATATTACCGAAATGAAATAGGACAAAAATGTGTCATTCATTTTATGTTATGTTAACTTCGCATCAATTAAAGAATGCATGGTAGTTCACCAAGCAGGAGTCTCATTATAGAAGAACACAACTGTATTTTGACTGCTTCGAGAGCATCAATGAGACACACATGCATCCAAATAATGCTAAAATTAAAACTGGCATAGAAGGAAAACTAATTTAAAAAGCACAAAGACTTGGTTTAGTCCAACTCTGTTCAATTTTTCCATATGAAGAGACACAGGTCTGTTGTTTCTCCACTTTGAACAACTCACCACGATGGCTTTGCGTAATTAAATTGCTATACGGCAATTGTTTACTCTGACTTTCCTCTAAAATAAAACTGATGGTTTTTGTTTGAAGCGACCCAGATGCATGTTACTTGTGCTTATTCAGCTATACACATTCACATATGACTGCACTTAATGATGATGCCAGTTTGCTGAGTTTCTTCACAGAAAAGATGGTTTGCCAAATTACTGTTGTTAAACAGACTTTACAATCAAACACTCAATTCTGCCTCTGCATATTAGAGTCTCCAAGCCCAGCTTTAGTCCTAATCTCATTAGAAAATATCATACTAAAAGGTCTTTTATATTTCTGTTCATCACACACTTCTAGGGATAAAGAAAGTGTTCCAACTAACTTCTTGTATTCAAAGGATATGATGCTTTAATGTCCTAGGCAGCATTTTCTTTTCTCACGGCAAAGTTATTCTTCCTTTCCTCTTCCAGATTCTTTTCCTTCTCCTCCTATTCCAACCTTCCCTCCTTCTTTTTCCTCTCCTCTACATTCCCCTCTTTCACCTCCCTCTCTTCCTCGGTCTCCTCTTCTTTCTTCTTCTTTTACAACTTTTAAGAAATATTTTCACCTTTGTTTGGTTCAGTGGAGGCACACCAATACATAGTTAACACTTCTCAACACAGCACTGGAGAGACCCTGCACAGTGCAAGTCAAATCCTATCATACCTTTGCCTGAAAACCTCAGAGGCCCCTTCTTACTCTGAGAAAAGGCATGGTTTATGACAGTCTAAAGGAACACTCTTTCCCTAGAGATTGATGATCCACTCTCTCAGGTCCTTCAGTTCTTTCCTTAATACTGCCTTTTTAGTAGAATATCCCCTGATAATGTTATTTAGAAATGCAGTCCTAGCAATGCTTCCTCATTTCTTTTCCCCATGCAAATTTCTCTCTAACTCTAACCATAATTTAATCTGCTATATTCATATATCAATTATTTCATTTGTCTTTCTCCCTGATTTTGAACGTAATTTCCACAAGTATACAGTGAATATTTGAATTAATAAGTGCATTAATATTCACCCCAAAACAATAGAAAGAGTATAAAAATATTTTTCACATTTTAATCCTATCATGTAAAGTATACATACCCTGATGTTGTGTTCGATACAACACCCCCCAACACACACACACATATAAACACACACACACACTCACTCACATACACAATTTATCCACTTTGGGCCATTTAAGAGATGCACCAATTTTGTCTTTTATATTATGTTTCTTATATGCTGACTTTAGAATTTAATCTCACATTAAATTGTCTCCACTATAGTATGTTTCAACACCTAACAATCATTAAAAGAATGAAACAATTTAAATGCTTTCAGTGTAAAAATTATAATGTATGGTACTCAATTTAAGTGCACTAATTTAAGAATCAGTAGTATTGATAAGAGTAGGAAGCAGTCATCATAGGGATAGTGTATCAAAATAAGTATGTATATGTATATATGAAGATGTGCGTGCAAAATTGGGTCAAATTTAGTAAAAGTAACCTTATCCACAGCTTATACAAAAGAAATTGATTCTTTCATTTCCTGTGTCTCTTTGAGGGTAACTAAAGTTAATTCTTGAATTTTTAATAAGAAACTATAATGACAGGATCTATAATTCCCTTCTTCCTCTTTTACACAAACCTTATCAAGTCTCATGGCTTCAATTATCACCTCTATTTGTATAATTCCCCAATCTATTTCTTTAATCTTGACCGCTCTCATGAACTCCAGTAACACATTTCTAATTGCCTACAGGGCATTTCCATCTGGGAACCAGTGTATCACTGCAAACTTAGCAGAATCCATGCTTACCCCACACCTATCTCCTCCTCCATTTACTGAAAAAGAAAGAAAGGAAGAAAGAAAGGTGTGTCCTGATTTACTTACATTTATTTTGGACTGAAACATCTCTCTCCTTTACAAATACTTTTAAATTTCAATAAATTTTTCCTGAGTAATTATTCCTGTAGCTCTTATTCCCCTCCAACATTCATTTGTACATATTCTCATCCTTATCTTCTCTGCCTATATTGTTATAATCATTGGTAACTATTTTGCTTTTCTTCTCTTAACTACCACAAAAAGTTGAGTCCAATTTATTTTTTAAAAACACATGACTTTAATCATGCCAATTTTGTGATCAGAATTTACACAAATATATTCTTGGAAAAACTCTTGATTCTATGGGAAAAATTAAAAACGTTCCAAACTAATCGCTTTCTAGTATTAAACAAAAACTGTTTTTCAGGCCCTCGTGTTATTGATATTGTTCCCTGAGTATATCTAGTTATTGTACTTCCCGTTTTGCATTGCTTCTTTTATAAACTGCTTGGTTCCTACCCAACTTTCCAGGTTGTAATGAACCGTTATTTCTGCTGTGAAGTCTTCCCTGATCATCCTGGCCCATGATAATCTCACTCTCTCAGGATAGCTGGGCCTAGTTCTGAATCTGTCATTGGCTATGTGACCTTCGATGTAACATTCTGCATATCTGCAGGAGAGAGAGAGTTGGGTTACATTATATCTCATTTTTTACCATACAAAATTAGACACATTTACTATATATTTTGTTTATTTAATTCTTTTGCATTTGACTATTTCTTGACCATTTCTGTTTGATATTTAATGATTTAATTTTCCCAAATTGTAAGTTCACTAGTGATAGAGATAACATAATTACATTTCTATCTTAGCACTGTAATTATACATGCAGAATTAAGGCAAATTTTTAAAAAGTTTTGAATTAGTAAAATTTCAGAATGCCAGCTGCCATACTTGATAAGCCTCAATAACATTAGTTGATCATTAATTGAACTACTGATTCCATGATACTGAATCTACTGGGAGCCAGATCTCTGAAGCTCTTAACAGTTATGATTCCTGAGGCACAGATACTCGGGAAAAACTTTGCTGAATTACAGGGAAAGTTTAGCCAGGACAGAAAAGGGTAGTATTGGAAATGAAGTGGTTACTTTTTCCTTTATAACTTATTTTCTCAACATGACTAACCTACATATTCAACAGTTTGTGCATGTTCTCTCTCTCCCTTTTGTCAATTTCTTCATTCCCCTGCCTCTCATTCCTTCCTTTATTTACCTTTTCTGATTGCTACTTTTATGCACAGCTGTTTCTTTAAACTAGAGTTACTATAAGCTGTAAGTAGACTCATACTAGCCAGTATTTTGAGAAACCTATTTCTTCTGCAGAATGATAGAACAGATAGATGCTTGCCAGCATTGTTGAATTACTGTAGTTTTAAGAAATTTATTCACTTAAATGTTCCTTTACTGAGCACGTACTACACACAGGGCAAGGTTTTAAAAGCACAAATATAATGATGCTTCAACTTTGTCTTCAGGGATCCTATCTGGTAGCGGAGTCCTCAGATCTATAGATCTATAGTCACTAGCTCTACAACAAGCATTACATCTATGTAAGCAGAGGCAAAATACCATGAGGTTTCAAAGGAGACAATGATTATAAACAAATGGGAACATTTTTAAAAGCCTTTATGAAAGACTGGTAGAATTTTGATGGGGCAAGACAGTGGAAAGGTTGTTAGAAGTGGGAGGAAAAGCTCAGAGGAAAGGCAAGAGGACGTTGACGTGACATTGTAGGGAGCGTTGGATCTAGAATAGGCTGGAAATGCAATCGAATTTACGAAGACATTTTTAGCAGGGGTCACATCCTCAGTCATACTTTTGGTACTTTCTCTAGATTCTAAATCATTTTGAGATTGATGTTCAAGCCAGGGTCTCACAGGTTATTTGCAGGAATTTATACTCTTTCCCTCTATGCCCCAACGAAATCATTCTTTCCAGTATAAGCTACTTTTTCGGCTTGTTTGGAGTTCTCACTAAGTATAAAGGAATTTCTGAGTTCACAAGCTAATGCTATTTGCTGGGTTCTCTTTTGAAATTTTAAATAGTTTTGTTTAAAAACAAAGTGCATATAGTGAAGAAAACACAGAATAAGTTGAGGTTTTGTTTTCAGCTCCATCTGATTGCTACTGTCATCCCTATTTGCATCAACATGCTCTGTATGTCAGTTGGGGTGCTGGGAAAGAAACTTATTTAAAGTTAATACGCTTTAAAAGACAATAAAAGCCTCAGAGATAGGGGGAAATAATGCTTTTTTGGTGTAAAGTATGATTCAATGTGTTCACAATTGTGTTAAAAAAGACAATTATATGCATAAAATTTTCTTTGCAATCTCAGTTCTTAAAAAGAGAATGAAGTTAAAGAACAACTGATGTGTTCTTAGTGCATTTATATAGCTGTATCTTAATTTTTGGAATGTCTTGCGAAGATTCATAAAACAGCTTCAGTGACATCATCGAAAGCTGCCCCTTTACAATTTTTCTGATCCTTTCCACATTGCCTCTAAAACCTATGATGAAAAGTTCTTCCTCTTTTTAGGGAATTTTGTTCACAGAATGCTATCTGGACACACATGGAAAAAAAATAGATGAGAAAGTCCCCCATCGTTTTTTTTTTTTAAATAAATTGCAATTTGATAATCCTTTACTTGTCTCTCTACCTGCTTTCTCATTAGCCAAGTAAAATGACAATACTTCTGCACTTTGGAAGTTTGTGGAAAGACTCTAATTCAGAATTTTTCTGTTTTAAAATGTATAGAAGGAGATAGTTATGTTAATTATCTTTGAAACATACTGATAATGAACATAATCTACCCATCACCAATACAGGAAGTCTCAAATGAGAATTAGACAGTGGATATTTCAAATTTAAACAATTCAGTGGACTCTTAACCTTCCTGATTTCATCTGAAAATCCTGCTTCCCATTGTGTTCTTAATTTGATCCCATTGCTTATGACATTTTTGGCTTCAAGTGTGGCTTTACGGTTTGGATGAGCTGCTAAACTTGGCACTGAATACGTTACAGAAATAAAGAGGAAAAATCTATTTTTTTCTCCCTTGGATCAAGGGAGTTTGAAAGAGTATAAATATATTATGGTAATATATGTGTGTAAATTTGTGAAAGAAAATATTTAATATTTATTTGTTTTCAATGTGTTTCTATGGAAAGGAGTGGAGACATCTCATTTTATTCATTTGCTTTGTTAATGTGGAGAAACACTGACTCAACAACAGCCGATATATAAAAATGGGAACATAAGGAGAAGAATGAAGCAAAGGTTTCACACTGTGTTTCATACCTATCTACCGAGCTGGCATTCCTCAGCTAATGTTCCATTTTAGAAAGCATACAGAGGAAGATGCACTTTCCCCTTTGAGTCATAATGGCAGAAGTCTTATTGGCCACTATGTGCTGCTTTACTCTTACTTAAACTGTAAGATGTTTTGCATTGTGTCCTGTTTAACTGTGTATAGATAGACTGAATGCCCAAAAAACATACACTGCCGAGTATAAGCTCACTGTAAATGTGTGTGCAAATTGTAGAATCACAGGATTGTTCTTCTCTGTGTGGAATCCCTGTGATGGGTATAGATATGTTCTATAAACTCAATATAATGCGAACCTGAAGCAAGTTGATTCCTTTCCTTCAATGAAAAGAATTTTAAAAATTCTTTGATAATTTAAGCAAATAAAACTTTAGGAGAATAAATAGTGAAAAATGTTTAAAATAGAAACTTTTGGGGGTATATTTATATAATAAAAATGTTATACACTACTTTACTCACCTATCTCTCTCCATAGGCAGATAATTTGATAGACGCACACATTATATGGAATATGAAATAACACTAATTTACTAAAGTTGCTTGTTTCCACTCCAATATACATTTTGGGGATCTGGCTAAGGAAAAGTTGAGTTGGCATATTTGGGTTCCGTTGGATGGGCTTATGTGGTTTGCAGTTACCTCTTTGTGGGGTTATTTCTGTCAAGGTTTTACGTGCTAGTAAGTGGTAGAGTTAAGATTTAAGTCCGTGTATTTCAAGACGTTAACCTTACCCTTATGCTATACGACCTTTCATACCTTTGGTGCTCGATCCCCAGGGTTGAAATTTTTATTTATTTATTTACTCATTTATTTGCTTTTAATTTACAAATAGCAATTTTATATTTGTGTGATGTAATGTGAAGTTTTCATCTTTGTATACATTGTAAAGAGATTCAATCAATTGGATTCAATCCATCACCTTACCAATTTATCATTTTTGTGTGTGTGGTGATAATGTTAAAAATGTATCCTTTTAGCAATTTTGAAATACATAATACATTATTATTAACTGTGGTCATCATGCCTGATAATAGATGACTAGAACTTATTCCTCCACTATTACTGAAACTTTGTACCTTTTGATCAAGATCTCTCTTTCCCCATCCCTACTATATAGATATATCATCCTACGTCCCTACTATGTATATAGTTCATAACATAACATAGCAATCTTCATGTTAGCCACATAGTAATCACAAGGAAAAATATTACAGCAGATACACAAATGAGAAAGAGAAAAAAACAAAACAAACAAAACTTAGCAACACAGAAAACCACCAAACCATAGAGGATAAAACAAGAGAGGAGAAAATGAAAAAAAAAAAAAAGTCTACAAAACCACCAAAAAACAATTAACCAAAAGGTAGGAGTGAGTCCTAACTTATCAATAATAACCTTTAGGTAAATGGATTAAATTATCTCATTAAAAGACAGAATGGCTAAAAAAGCAAACAAATTTAAAAAAAAAATGAGTGCTAACTATATGACTCACCTTACTGCTTACTGTTAAAGACAAACATAAATTGAAAGTGAAGGAATGAAAAAAGTTACTCCATGCAAGCAGAAACCAAAAGCAAACAGGGGTAGCAACATATGCCTGAAAAAATAGACTTTAAATAAACAATTGTAAAAGAAGACAAAGAAGATTGTTATATAATCATAAAGGAATCAAGTCAACAAGAGAATATAATAATTGTAAGTGTATATGCACCCAAACTGGAGCACCTATTATATAAGGCAAATATTAATAGAGCTAAAGAGAGAGAGGTAGACTACAATACAATGATAGAAGGGAACTTCAACACCCCACTTTCAACAATGTACAGATCATCTAGACAGAAATTGAAAGAAACATTGGAGGCCGGGAGCAGTGGCTCACACCTGTAATCCCAGCACTTTGGGAGGTCCGAGGAGGCCGGATCACAAGGTTAGGAGTTTGAGACCAGCCTGACCAACATGGTGAAACCTCATCTCTACTAAAAATACAAAAATTAGCTGGGTGTGGTGGTGCAGGCCTGTAATCCCAGCTACTTAGGAGGCTGAGGCAGGAGAATCGCTTGAACCCAGGAGGCGGAGGTTGCAGTGAGCCGAGATCATGCCACCACACTCCAACCTGGGTGACAGCGCAAGACTCTGTTTCCAAGAAAAAAAAGAAAAGAAGAAAAGAAACACTGGACTTAAACTGCACTTTATACCAAATGCAACCTAACAGACATCTACAGAACATTTCATCCAACAGCTGCAGAATGCACATTCATCTCAACGGCACATTGGACATTCTCCAGGACAGAGAGAATGTGAGGCCACAAAATAAGTCTTAACAAATTTAAGAAGGTAGAGAATTACATTAAGTATTTTTTTAGACTACAATAGCATAAAACTAGAAATCAACAAGAAAAACTTTGGAAACCTTACAAATACATGGAAATTAAGAAACATGCTCCCAAGTCTATCAATCGGCCAATGAATAAACTTAAAGAGAAATTTTAAAATTCTTTAAGATGAATGAGAATGGAGACACATCATATCGAACACTATGGAGCACAGCTCTAAGAGGGAAGTTCATAGCAATAAATGCTTGTATCAAAAAAGAAAGATTTCTAACAAACAACATAACCATGCACCTCAAGAAAATTTTAAAAAATTAAATCCAAAATTGGTAGAAGAAAGGCAATAATAAAGCTCAGAGCAAAAATAAATGAGATGGAGACTGAAAAAAACAATTCAGAAGATCAACGAAATGAATAATTGGGTTTTAAAAACTGAACAAAATCAACAAACCTTTAGCTAGACTAAGGAAAAAGAGAAAAGACTCAAATAAATAAGAGATTAAGAAAAGATATACAACTGATATCACAGAAACTTATATATACACATATATATCTATATCAAATGCCTACGCTATATATAAATATATGTGCATATGTACATATGTATATATATTTATTTATATATGTATATATACATATATCTATATCAAATGCCTATTCTATATATAAATATATACATATATATTTATGTATATATATACATACATATGTATGAATTCAAATCTAGGAATATGCTATATGTATATATTTATATATAGAATAGGCCTTTATATATATAGGCATTTATATATAGCACAGGCATTTTATATAGCATAGGCATTTGATTTTTTTTAAGGCAAATATTCTATCCTTAGCCCTGTGACAGCATTTGACACTACTTTTCACCTCCATCTCTGGTTCCAAAACTTTATTGAGCTTTACTGAGCTTGCTGCTCATTGTTGCCCTGGCTGTGCACTATACTTTGTAAATTCAACTGCCAGCCTTTGCTAGACAAGATCTTTGCTCATGCTCTTCTCTCAGTCTTAAATGGGTTTAACTACTCATGGTGGTACTGGTCTTTGCTAATCACTTCAGATTTGCCAAGAAGTACTGATATCAACAACGACAACCTAAAACTCTGACAACAAGTTAAAAAGACTCATCTATTAAAAGAGTTTTAACAATTAGTTACAATACTTGAAAACTTGAAATGCTCCCAACTCTTAACATCTCCCATATGACAGAACTTTGAAAGATGTAGTCCCAATTATGACAGCAATCCTCAATATTTACCTGTGACTGACAATAAAGAGTTGTGATGGTGTAGGAAACTGTACTAAATTATCAGTAATAAAACATAGTTTTTGATGAATTTTGCTATTATAAAAATGAAGTCTTTTAAACTCTTTACAGAAAAAGACATGAAAAATAATTGTCATGTGAAGAGGTAAAGAGTATGCAGGCAAAAAAATAAGAAAAAATATTAGAAAACACTGTTAGGTAATTAATTTAAATTGATGTATGTTAGTTTTCTGAAAGTGTCAGCTTTTAAAAATGGGTAAATGTGATATTTTATCATTCTAAAGAAAAATTTACTCTGTACCTGTTTACATTAATGTTACATATTCTGTTTCTCAAAGAGAGCTTTCAAAATTGCAATAGATTCTGACTCCACAAAATTTAGATCAGTCCTTAGATAGATGCTGTTTTATCCACACTGCAGAGAGAAAGAGATAAATACAGAGTAATACTATGTAAAATAACTTTTCCAAGGTTATGCAGCTAGGAAGAGGCTGAGCCCGGACATATTTAACCCAATCAGTATGACTCTATATTCTGAGCTATTAACCAGGAATCCGAGACTTGTCAATTTTGACTGTACATTCAAATCTCTAGGGCAGCTTAAAAATACCAATGCCTGGGCCCCATCTCTGACCAATGAAATCATAATCTCTTGGGATCTGAACCTTGGTATTTTGTTAAAGCTCCCCAGGTGATTCTAATGTTTAGCCAAGTGTGAGACTCACTGCATTAAACCTATCTTATCAACAAAAGGTGTCGGCTTTTATGATGGAACTTTAAACATTTTTAAGGCAGTTATGCTATATGAGCAGTCTGACTGCAGGAAGCTGTGCCAACAAAATTTTCAAGGAATTTGTAATATCTTCCTTGGTTTGCGTCCCTATAGCCCTCTAATCCTCACAGCTGGCATTACTTAGTGTCCATATGCAAGCTCTGTTCCATCCAGGTTATGGGACCAACATTGTTCTCAGAAGCTAAAGAAACAGAGATCTTTGTCATTAGTCACATAGCATCCATTATCTGTAGCCAATCCACCTTTTACTCTCTGCCCTAGTAGTCTGTAATCACATTTAGTAATTATTTAGTTTTACATTTGCTTCCACTTGACCAACTTACCACAATTGTTGCTTACTATTTACTTTTTCAATATTACCTTTGATATTCATCAAATTATTTCATATGTCATCTTTATGTCATTTTATTTCCTAGATTCTTTATATAAATACATAAGTGTATATCTCACCAGATAGTTTATCTTCAGTGTATGTGTTGTTTTTGTGTCAGTGTATGTGTTGTTTTTGTTGAATTATCTTGGAAATCAAAGATTAGAGTTCATTTTAGATTGGAAAGTAAAGATGAGTATTTTAAATATGTGATGAAAAGCTAGTAAAAATATTGCAAAATTATTAGGAAGAAATGTGTGTTAACTTATAAAATATATGTCTTTTTCGTTTACAGATACAAGGGATTGCTCCTTGCTAGGTACCTATGTCCCTCTCTACTCTTTGCCATAGTCAGCACTATGCTAAACATCTTTTTCGCTTTAGATGTGTAGATGTGATTGTGTTATACTGTTTACAATATCCTACATAAAAGAGGAAATGAAAAATTAAAAAAACAAGAAAAAACCTTACCAGGATTTCAACCTTTTTTTTCTTCTCAGTAGTATTTAAAAACATGAATGAACAATCTTCTTTGGTCCTCATCAACAGCATAATGCTGAACACATATTAGGATTTCAAAAGACATAGCTGAACTTGCCATAGTGGTCTGTGATCTTTCCCGTCACCTGGCCCAGTCAGAGGAACTTCTTGCCTCATGTCAGGAGCACATGTGGCATCACTGGAGACATTCACGGTAATTCCAGGGTGTGAATTGATATTTGCCAGGGCATCATATTCCTGCTGAGCTAGTACCTATTTACTTCTCTTTGCTTTTCTACTGGGTTTTGATCTCTATTTGACACATTTTTTTCATATTTCATATACACACAACGCTGGATCATTAGTCTTAAAAGCCATGTACTTGAAATTCTTGCCAACTTCGATGTAGGTATATCACTAATGTGCTTCAGCACCAAGAGTACAACAAGCAAAAAGGGAGAGAAAACCCAGGAGTGTTATGCTAATTGAGCTCCTTGTCTTTGGAAGAAAACACCAGGAGGGGGGATAGAATATTTACTTGCAATAACAGACACATGACAAGTACTTAATTATTTTATTGATTATGAATTGCATTATAGCTGGCCTGGTTGGTCACCAATTGACTTAACATCAAAGAGAAAAGCTGATGGCAAGTATGACTTTTAGGGCAAGATAGTTAATTCGTTCTAGCTCTAAAGAATACTACAAAAACTGTAAGTGGAAAAAATAGTTATTTGGCCATGTTATTTTGTGTAATCCACTTGGACAACTGACTGATATTAGCTGTGTGACATTTATTAGCATCACTTTAGTGAAATCAGAGGAAAATTTATATCTTTTGTTTACTCTTTTTCTTGACATAGATAACCTTAATAAAATATAACATTAAAAAATTAGTTTAGTTTTCATTATTCCTGGAGTTCAGAAGAACAGGTAAAGATAGGGACTCTGGAGAAGTGGACTGGTCCTCAGGGCAGAGCAGGCTGGTGAGGCGGTTACTGATCATGGAACAAAGGATGATTAAAAAGAGAGATTCTGACGTTAAGAGCCAATATGCAGTCTAACCAGCTTCTTCGCAACTGGCTAGAAAGGGGAACAGGATTCAGGTAGAAGGCAAAATGTCAGAGAAAGCATGAAAACCAACCAGAGACGAGTATGAAAGCAGAAGGATGCACATGGGGTATGTGCATATTCCTGGGGCCTCTTGAGTCCAGCTGTGTCAGGAACCTGCCTATTCAGCTGTGAAATAGAACACTGAAGGGCGCCCAGTGAGCTTGAACTTCATGTCTGTGGAACAGATCCTTCTTATCATAGCCTTTTCTAGATTAGAAAATGACAATTCAGGGAAGTTTGTTTATTCATCAGATCACATGGCTAGTTAATGGGAATTCTAGTATTCTAACTTAAGTCTCCAGATTTTCTCCTGAGATTTCACTGTGATTTGCATATGTCTGTTGTCTCAGTCTTAAGTCTTACTCTTCTTATTCCTCCACGTTGGCCTCAGACTTATTCTAAAAACCAGGACTGATCATAGTAATTCATAATTTAAAACAATTTATGGTTTCCCATAATAGAGTTTAAATTTCTTCACATAGCCCACAAAGTCTTCTGATGATCTGGCTTTTGCTACCTATGCAGCCTCCCTTCCTACACATGCCCCAGCTTGTCCTCTGTGATCAAGATCTCCATCCCTTTCATCTCTAGCACAGCACCCTGCTTGTTAATAAGGTCATGGAAAATACATGGCTGTATCTACTACTGCACTTGTAGTATTGAAGATAGATACTGCTTGGATGACATTCACTCATCTGAATATTATCTTTCCTTTACATCACAATCTCCAAGCACTTTGTGTAGATTATCAAAGGCTCACAAAATCCTATGGAGGTGTGTAGATATCCAACAAATAACTGCTAAAATGAGTAAATAAAGAAGCATAAACTTTATGTTCATTTTTTCTACGTATAATATTGTCTCATTGGAGAACATTCCTCCTCAAAAGTAAGGACTTCAAGTGAGAGTTAATCTCTAAGTAATAAATACATTTTTATCGGGAGAGTTGTACCCCAAATACTCTACTTTGAACGTAATTCCTGTAAGATGCATTTTTCTCAAAGCAGATTATCAGCTGCTTATATTTTCCCAGGACAAATGTGCTCTTAAGAGCCTATCTTAATTGAGCAATTGATTAATTAGCACTTTTCTACTTTCACCAGGGAGTGAGAATTTAGAGGGTATTACTGTGCTAATAAGCTCACACCTTTCCTATTTTAAACTGTTTTCAATTTTGGGAATACAAATCCCTAAGACAAGAAAAATAAATTTGAAATCTTTTCATCCATGCAAAATGCAAAGTAGGTCACCCCACCTGTTTCTACTTGACTAGCACATTTGCTAAGGAGCAAGACATTTTCCTCTCATGTTTCTGTTTCAAATCTACCACGTGTTTGTTGGGGAATTTAATATCATAATATATAAAGTAGCAAAGAGCACCAAGTCACAGACAGATTAAAAAAGAGTTAAAAGGTCTATCTTAGTCCATTTTGTGCTGCTATGACAGAACACCTGAGATTCTAATTTCTAATGAACAGGAATTTACTGGCTCACAGTTCTGCAAGCTGGGAAGTCTAAAGTGTAAGGTGAGGCGCTTGCAGTTTTGGTGTCTAGAGAGGCTGTTCCCCTCTTCCAAGAAGGCACCTTGCACACGCATTCCCACATGGCAGAAGGCAGAAAGGTAAGTGAGTCCACTCCTTAAAGCCCTTCTCTGCCTTCATGTCCTAGACACCTCCCACTAAAACCTACTTCCCTACACTGTTGCATTGGGTCTTAAGTTTCCAACACATGAATTTGGGGGAAACACATGTAAGCTATAGCAAGGTCCAAGTCTCTTTTCCTTGTTTGATAAATCTCTTTTAACTTCCTTATTTGACAATTCTCAAATGTATGTATGCTCATTAATAAACAATAACAAATTGTTGTAATTTCTATTATGATTTTTAAAAATTTGTTCTAGATATCACTCTTCAAGATAACACTCTCTAGGAGAGCCCTGACTAGGGAAATGTTATGTTCAGGTGTGTGAGTCAGATGAGACATTACGAGGATGTGAACCCAAAATGTATAAAATAGAAGAAATTTGTTATTCACAGGTACCAGAGAGGTTACGGGTGTTTATGGGAGACTGAGGGGAAGTCTAGAAGTGACCGAGAGCTCAACCAGCAGGTGGGAAGAGAGACAGACAGGACATGTGAGACTATGCCTTTATTAAAGTCCATGGGTGTTATCCCTTAGACTGCCTGTAGGTTTGTGGATTGTATATATTTAGTATACAAACAAATAAATATATATAAATGATATATAAAGAAAACACACATGAAGGGGAAACTTATGTACTGAGTCTTATGTTGACCATTGAGTTTCACTGCAGTCAGCAATTGTGGAGTGTGTTGGGTTTGGGGTGTGGGATGAGGAACAAATGGCATATCACAAACAACCACACAGAGAGGTAAAGTTTTAACTAAGCCAGAGGTGATGGAGTATAACTGGGTTTCAAACATCTTCTGTCAAGCTTAAAAATGGATGCCAAAAGCAGCAATTACATAAACAAATTTATGGCACCAATTGAAGTATATGTGGTGAAAAGTTGCATGTTCATAGATAGCCAGTACACTTAAGAAAAATTTAGTGGAGATATTTTTTTGCAAAATTAGTCTTCTGAAACTTGCAAAAAACTTACAGAATGATACAGAATGTATCTAACAGCACCAATGCTTCTTGGAAGAAAAGCCCTGCCATGGAGTAGGTTTCCTTTAATGGGTTTGTAATGAGCTGCAGGTGGTGGTCTAGGGCTATGCTGAATTATGAGGTTATTAATGATATTGGAAGGAAAAGCAAGTCATCAGCAACAGAGTTTAATATGCCTTTGACTTTAATGAATTTTTCCATATTTTTTTAAAATAGAATTTTGTACATTTTAAATATAGAAAAGGTAAAACTGCATTAAATACATTTAGTATACAAACAATAAATACAGATAAATGATATTTTACTGTAATAGGTAAATAAATACATAGGGTATAAAATTGTGCTGCAAAACTGACATTTCATCTGTGTTTATAAAACTGATTTTAAAGAGGTAGAAATAACATTCCCAAAAATATTCCCTTAAAAGAACTGTTTACAAGTCACAAAGTCTGCATTTAATACCTTACTTTTTGTTTTAAAGTTATTCAATTAGTTAACTTAAAGTTATATGTATTATTGACTGACATATATATATATTACTTTCTTAGACTTCATATTTTTTCTCAAAAATGAGTGGTTAGATACAATTGCCTACTAAAAAATTAATATTTTGCCCTCAAGTTCTGCATTACTTCTTTATGTTTACTCTGTAATACTGTAAGTGAAACTTTGGAATAAGAGAAGACTCCTCCCATAATTCTATGACATTAAGTAACAAACTAGCCACAAAAGGACTTATATCAGAAATCTGTGGAAGGTATCTTAAATGACAGAGTACCATCCAGGTCAAAAGCTGGAAGAGCAGGGTGAGAAAATCTAATTACGGTATGTGTATCTGAAACAAAGATGTTATATATGTAAAGATACAATGTGCTTACTGCAGTACATGGTGCTCAGAAAAAAAAAAAAGATAGTCATGGATCTAGAGTATACCATTTTAACCCAGCACTTTCAAGGGGAATATGTGCTAAATGCAGACAACTGAAGAGATCCATGTTCCATTTGAAAGCAGAAGTCTCAAAATGACACTTGTAATTTCATGCCCATCAATAGGTCATTTCACGGTTCTTGTTGTGATTCCTTTCTCAACAAGGAGCCATCAGAGGAAGCAATTGCCTTCCCATGTCTATTTCCCAAAGGAGCTTACTAAAATGGAAGTTTCTGTGCCTAGGACTTTGGCATTTATTAGGGTCTATTAATTACCTTATACATTTACAAACACATTATGTGTTTGTAAAGATATATGCTGTGAATTTTAAAACTGGCTTTCTGGTTTATCTATCAGACTCATCTGGACTTGGTTAACATAAAGCAATCTTCTGAATCTACTCAACTCTGGGTGATCAAGGCACTCAAAATATGAGTTTGAAATGCTCCAGAAGTAATTATGTATCATGGTCAATTCATAACTCTTGTGTCATCCTGTAAAAAGCTGCCTGAGCAGCAGTCAACTCCCTAGATGAACTCTTTATCTCATTTTATTCTAGATGGAATAATCAAAATAAAATAACAGAGAGAAATTCCATCAATCATAATGTTTTAGAAAAATCTTTCCACTCTGCTTTGGAAAGAAATAAAAAATTAGGTAAAATTCAGTATACTAAAAATTATACTTAGAAGCAGTGGCTGTAACCTTCCCTACTGGAACCTGACCACAAAGTTGTATTAACATGCCCTGGCACCAGTTCTTATATCATGCATCCTTTCTTATTAGTTCTTAAAGCAATGGTCATGGAGACATTAACAAGGAAACTTTGCAAAATGCACTATTTCTTTCCTATAATGAATGGGCATATTTTGAACGAATGGACCTTGAAAGAACTTATCAATAGAGCAGTCTAGTGCCTCCTAAAGAGGAAACATTTTTCTACCAGGTGACAATTGGCAACATCTGGAGGCATTTTTGGCTGTCACAGCTGGAATAAAGCATGCTATTAGCATCTCACTGGTAGAGGTCAGAGATGCTTCTAACTATCCTATGCGCAGGACAGCACCTACAGAAAAGAATTGTCTTGTCTAAAATATCAGCCAGGTTCCATAGCTTATGCCTGTAATCCCAGTACTTTGAGGGGCCGAGGTGGGCGAATCACCTAAAGTCAGCAGTTCGAGACTAGCCTGGCCAACGTGGTGAAACCTCGTCTCTATTAAAAATAAAAAAATTAGCAGGGCATGGTGGCACATGCCTGTAATCCCAGCTACTTGGCATGCTGAGGCAGGAGAATCACTTGAACTTGGGAAGCAGTGGGTGCAGTGAACTGAGATCATGCCACTGCACTTCAGCCTGAGCGACAGAGTGGGACTCTGCCTCAAAAAAAAAAAATAATAATAATACACACACACACACAAATATATATATATACACACACACAAATATATATATACACACACATATTATATATCTATCACTAAAGTTGAGAAGCTGTAGCTTAGATCATTGAATTATTTTAAATACAGTGATAATTATTTAAAGACATAGAAATTAAATCAAAATAAGCTTATAGAACAACTTTTTCTTACTGCAGTGACTAAATGGAATATAAAAGATGGTTTGAATCAATTTTATGAGTAGTTTTTTTATAGTCATTCACTTAAAATGTTTTTATTGTTGCTATATTTTTATGTGTCAATTAATGAAAGCTTCAAAATGAAAGATTTCATGAAGCATTACTAACTAGTCAGACAGCTGAGAAATGTTCACACATAAATGTTAGATCTGGTTGATTATTCTGTAAATCTCATTTTCATGCCCCTTTTTCACCAGTGGAGCCAATGAATTTTCTTGATGTTACTCAAGTATCTTCTTCCTTCTTTGTATAACTATTCCTGTTAATTAGACAGTGATTCCCAACCTGATTATGACATTATTTTGCTTCTCTTGTTAGTTACTATATTCAAGTGTCTAGTAATAAGCAAGCTTTAAAAAAAAGGCAGAACTCTTACACAGGAAGCCATCCTCAGGCGAGTTACAGTGTATAAACAGTCCAGCCGACTGCACAGTGTAATGGAGCAGCCTGTATTATCCCACATCATGCCCATAATAGCTCAGCTCCATATTCATGAGTTTCAAGCTATTCATATAGAAGATCCATGGTCCTTCCATTCAGAGAACATTGTATGATTCAATGAGCAAAATGATTACTGAGCACACTGTATAATATGTGTACACTAACAGCTCAATTGTGCCATGCCCATAGACAAAAGTGAGTCTTCTCTGTTTTAGTCATTTGTTTGGCCATTTAATCAACAAGTAAATGGAAGTGCTATTTATTTATTGAGCATCTCCAAAAAAGCAGTCACTGTCATGGACATTTCCTTTTTTAAATCGCATATTGCCCTGAGAGGTATTTGTATTGATGTTTTATTGTAAACTAGGGCTTTAAGCTCAGGGATTTATAAATGTCCTCAAGGTGTAAAGCTAGGAGACTATTACACAACATTTTTTCTCCCAGATGTATATGAATTCTACAGATCCCATCACCCAGATTCTTTTTCCCTCTGGTTTCTGGTTGAATTCAGCCAATGGAATGCACCAGCAGATCAGAGGGTGGGAAGAGACACTGTGTGGGATATTTATTCCCTCTGCTTTCTCCCTGCTTTATAATGCTTCTGGTCATTGTTGTGCTTCTCAACAATTACAGGTCTGGTTTGGGGTCCCTTTTCCAGCAGCCCAGGTTCTCTCAGGGTTCTGGTAATATCACTCACTTCCTCTCATCTCCTTTTCTGCTCTAAGGATAAAAATGATTTCCTGGCTGTTTTCCGTTTCTGGTGCCTCAGAGTCTTCTGGCTCCCTTGATTCTGAACACACCTTTATGAATCACCTCCTCATTAAACTTTTTAGTGTCTGCTATGACCTTACAGACAGAGGAGTAATGTCGTGATTAAAACCCAGATCTCTCTGACTTCAACACCTGAGCTCTGTCTATTCCACCATGATGTTTACTTGTGCCAATGTGTAAAGATGGATTGGGAAAGTGAATACAACCCTTGCTCTCAAGTGGCTTCCAGTTTCTCTGAGCAGATCCACACTAAGCTACTACAAAAGAATGGAGTAAATGCTATAATAAAGGAAGAAGGAAATCAACCAAAAATATCCTGTGTTCCTGAAAATGAAAACTGGTAAATGTTACACATTGGTCTTTAAATACTGAATATTAAAATTTTACACAGCAGTGGGTCCTGAGAAACTACCAAGACTCACTTCCTTTCTTTATAGAAGGAAACTGAGACTCCCTACGGAGGTATAGGAACTGGGTAATTTCCACAAGGTGTATTAGTGGCGAAACTGGGACTGGTACCCAGCCCTCTTAATTCCTAGCTAAGTGTTCATTCCTCTCTACTAAATAATTCATATAGGCTCCTAAAAGAGTACCAAGAGAGCATCTCAGACATCAAGTGATATTCTACACACACTCTGCATATATTAATCAACCAACAGTAATTTCTCTACTTGAAGAATATCAGAATGCAAAAATGAAAATATAGCCATATATCCACCTCCCAAGAAACTCTTACAAAACAGAGAACATACAAGAATACTAAATATGTGCAGAATTAAGTTAATCTAGAGAGAGCCCTAAAAATTGTAAACTCTTCCCAAGAAACTTTTTTCCACCTTAATCTAAATATTGACTGTTTTGAGATTTCTTTTCCTCACTTAAAAACAGTTAGAGCTAACACATCTGCGTGATAGCAGAAAGAGATGCTATCAAATGCTCAGTGTGTCAGCATTTGTAATCTGCTTTTGGCCAGTGGGAGGTGAAGTGGTTTATTTCAAGTTGAGAACTTAGGTGAAAACCCTTTATGTTTGTTTTATTCAAAATAGCTTTCACACAGATACAAAGCCATCAAAGCACCAAGCAGTCCATTGCTGCTACATAATGTTATTTATTTTTTATGTAGAGTAGTTTTGATGTTAGGATTTAAATATTTTAATGATGCTTAGTTCTTATGTATTCAAAAATTTCAGGTAACATCAAATCATTTATTATAGATTTATTTAAGTTGAGATCATTTTAATAACTAACAAACAACACACAAAGTCTACTACAAGGGGAGTTTGAACAAGCCCTGTGGTCTAAATCAGAACAAGTTTCTGTGCAATTTTATGCATACTAGCCTAGCTGGGGAGCAAAGTGCAAAAACAGGATGGAGGAAGTTACTATTCCCTTAGTTTATTTTTCATTTTAAATTTTAAGTAAATCCAACCAAACAGATTTAGTTTCCGGCTTCTCCTTTTACACGGAAGTAATTTGTCATTGGAACAGAATTCAGGTGATCCAGAAATTCTCAGATGTGTCACGTTATTTTTTTTTCTTTCTATCCTTTCCTCTAAACTAAAACTTATGTCTTTACACAAGTGCATAGGAGATTTTTTTCAAAGACTATTTTCCACTGATGGTTTCCAGCCACACCAGAGGCCTAAGTGCCAAACTTTCTTAGGAAATGCTGCCCTTATGACATTTTTTGGCAGGGAGCTGAAAGGCAGGCAGTAGACGGCATACAGAAAATTTTGTTCTTCCATGATTTCTCTTATGATTCTAAATGGACAGAGATTTAAGATAAAAATCCAAACGATGTCCAGCATAGTTTTGCATTCATATTCTACATAAGTATCCTGGTTCATAGGCTTTTCCCAGCAGAAAATATCAATCAGTGATGAATCAATTCACTCTGATAAGATGGATAAGTACCTAACAGGTGCCAGAGCTTGTGTGACTCACTGCACATAAAGAGACAAATAACAGTGCCACTTGGCTTGAGAAGAGTCTAAAACGAGAGAGAGAAACAAGTCCTGAGAATCAATGGGGAGAGAAAATGATAATAATAATGACAACCAAATATACAAAAAGTGTTTCTGTGTTGTACAACATGCTAAGACTATTATGTGCATTACCTCATTTAATCATTGCTGTCTGAATTTTCCAGATAAGGAAGTTAAGGTTTAAGAAAGATTATTCAACTCACCCAATAAAATAATGGCATGAAAGAGTACAGCCAGAATTCAAATCTAGGAAAGCTTGATTACGTTCTCCAAACAAGGATACCCTTCAAATACTACTGCCATTCAATCATCCCATTGGGAAAGTAACATTGATAAGATACTGTCATTCAATCCATAGACATATTTCATATTGCATCACCTACTCTAATAATGCCTCTTTTTTCCTCTCACAAATTTTTCAAATTCAAAAACTTAATCCTTAAAACCTGTGTTCTTAAACTGTGAATGGACAAGTTGAGTCAGAGTAAAAATAGCTTTTTTAACTTGTTATATAATTTGAGGGCTAAATTATTTTAAAGATACTTAGAGTTTTAAAGAGATATCTGTACACCCATGTTCATAGCAATACTATTCATAGTAGACAAAAGATGAAAGCATCCCAAGTGCCTGTCAACAGATGGATGGATAAGCTACACATGGCATATACATACAATGGAATATTAACCTTAAAAAAGAAGGAAATTCTAACACATCAAATTGCTTATTATAGAGTAATTTAAATTAAGATCATTTTAATAACTAACAAGCAAAAGACAATGTCTACCACAAGGGAAGTTTGAGCAAGTCCCGTGGTCTAAATCATAAAGGTTCATCAATAGATGAACTTTGAGGACATTATGCTAAGTGAAATAACCCAGTCACGCACAGACAAATGCTGTATGACTCCATTTACATGAGGTATATATAGTAGTCAAACCCACAGAAACAGAAAGTAGAATGGTGGTTGGCAGAGGAGATGGGGAAGGAGAAAGGGGAAGTTGTTTAATGGATATAGAGTTTCAATTTTGCAAAATTAAAAAGTTCTGGAGATTGGTTGCCCAACAATGTGACTATCCTTAACTCTACTGAAAATGATGAAAATGGGAAATTTCATTATATGTAATTTACCTCAATTAAAAAGGAAAAAATGTCAAAAAATTCTTAGAAATTAGGTCTAAGAAAAGATTAAAGGAAGATGAGTCCTTCTGGTAAGGACAATAAAGGATGAACCAATCTGATCTTTTCCAATATTGCATAAAGATGTCATTATTGTATACCTGTGACATGAGAATATTACCCCCACAGTGATTTATTAAAAGTCTGGTTGTAGTGATGCACAAGTTTATTTATTGATTGATTTATTTATTTTTATTTTATTTTTTTTTGCTCTTTCCAGACTCTCCTTTCTAGTTTATTTCCATCATTTTATGTAGAGTATCTTAAAAAGAACTGATAATGCACAAGTTTAATACTTATAATTGGGCTCTTCCTTATTGCATTGATAAGACACAAACAACACAGACCCAGACATGTAACCAATAGGAATAAAGTCAGAAATATACCCACCAATTATATGCATTACAAATATCTTCTCATTCTATAATCTTCTCATTCAGTATAAGTTCTAAAATAAATATAAGTTACAGAGTAAGGGAGTAAAAACATATAAGCTATAAGTTCAAAATAGGTGAAACTGATGGAAATGGTTCCTGCACCTAGACCAGCCTGCTGTACCACACCACTCTTTCCATATAGAACTTTTCCAAGTTACAGTAATATTTACTGTAGAGGAAACTATTAGACTTACGTACATTTGTCTAAACAAACTGAGTCCTTTGTGTTGACCTCCTCTTCTCTTATCACTCTCTCCTCTGAGTAAACCATTGGAGTAAGGTTCATAGTTAGAGAGAAAGAGAGCAAACTTTAATAACAGGCTGCCTTGGTTATGCTAATGCCTGAACCAGAATATGTTTCTATCCATTCCCCAGTATTTTTAGTGAGGTGAATTTTTGAAAGAGGTGAGACGATGAGGACATTAAACTACATGGCTTAGTGCTTGCATTGACTTTGACCAAGGTCATTGGAAGAACAGCAGGTAAGTGCTGTAACTAGACGTTCTCTCTAGCACACACACCCATGAGAATGTTACCTAATCTTTCTTCTGTGACGTAAATCCTTCTCACCTTCTTTCTAGCCTTTCCACCAAATGGAGCTAATCAATTACTCTTTCTAATTACTCCAATTATGCTTCCTTTGATTTACATGTATTATTTTTGTGATAATCTCATTAGCATAACAGTGAGCATCTTATTTGCACTATAACCAAAAAATGGTGCATGTATATTTTCACTGTTAATGAGATGTTAACTCTATTTTGCTCAATTCTTACTATGTTTTCAGTTCATTTCATATTTGTGACTGCAAAAATATTAACATTCCACAGCTTCCTCCTTCTTATTTGGCCTGTTTATTCTCAAGGTTTTATTTACTTGTATGTCTTCCTGAAATCAATGACTTCTCATATTCTATTTCCACTAAGAAATCTTGATGATGTATACTTCTTCAATATAAAGGATCACTCTTCTAATCAGGACTGTCCACTCATCTTATCAAACGATTTTCGACTTACAGATAGTTGTACAGTCTTGAGAACTGCACAGAACTTGAAGACAGTAGACATCCGGAACATTATTACCTGCTACAGGCATTACAAATACTAGACAGAGTGAATCAGCAGAGGGGTTATAAAGAGTTTCCCAAAAGCCCATGACATGGTCTTTTAGCCAAATTATCCTTTTTAAAGTGCTTTACTACCTAACATTTCTTCCTGTACAAATCGTCTACAATTAACACTGCACCAAGCTATTTTCCTATAAGTTTATACATTCCCAAACAGTGATCCATTTGATATACTAGCCACATTTATGGATGCATAAGCAAGTAATTGAAATCCCATAGTACTTTAAGCCAGGTTGTTTCTTTGAATAAAAAAAAAAAATCAAGACCATGAACAGAAAATAATATATATTTGTTCATATAGAAGCAGTCTTAAAATAATTAAATATAGATTAAATATAAATCATTCCATAATTTTGTCAAAGGATACATCTATCTTGGTTCTGACACTACTTAAAGTCAAATTCCAAATTCCTCATGTCCTTTGGGATTTCCTTTGAAGATAGAATTTTTTTTAAGAACTGTTTTACAAAAAAAGACTAGAATTTATGATATGAAAAAATATTTGTATTATTTTAAAGAAACAAGTTTGTTCAAGGCTTTGAATGCAAATCTGCTCTTAGTCTCTTAGCATGTAACCCAGAGGGACATAAATAGCAGTGGTGTATTTCATTTTCAGGCCCGGTCATGGCTCAGCCTCCTTAAGGTAATGCTCTGGACGTTGACAGGAGGCTTTAAATCTTTGGTTGGCTTATAAATTGCAACAGGGAACCTTTCATGATGTCCAGGATCCCAGAAGTGAGACGCCAGTAACTAATCCCTGAGTCACTGGGCTCCTTTAACCTGGTCTCTTCACACTTGTTTCCATATTTCATCTTCTCTGAGCTGAGTTTGCTTTATGATTTTGGTTAAGTGTGAGGAAATCAGTGTGGCAGATGGAAGGAACTCAAGCTGTTCTGTACCAAATGCTAAATTTCTACCAATATTTATTTTGTTTGCCATAGTAAAATCCCCAACATGCCGTTTTTTAGTGTGTCGAGTAAGCCTTATCACTTGCCACTTTAAGTAACAGCAGATGCAGTATTCCCTTGCAGAAGATGAAGAAAGGGCCTCCATGTTTGGTTTTTAATGTTAAGGACAACATAGTTTAAGGCATACAGCAATCTGAAAGAGAAAGTACTTTAAACATAGTGCCTACTACAAAGGCCAGAGCTTTGCTTGTGCCTCCATGGTTAGAGACGTGGCTGAGACCCTTATACTGATGGCAGCTGTGAGTGATGTGAGGGGCACTGATACTGGAGTCAGAGATTCTCAACTCCAGTTCTGACTCTGCCAGCCTGTTACCCCAAATTACCAATCGCTTCTCACAACCTGAGTTGCTGCAATAGTAAAGTCAAAATAAGGCAAACCTCAAAGGAGTTAATTAGAAATAAGTAAGATTATGAATAAAGATATGTTTGCAGGCTAAAGAGCATCTTATTGTGGGTTATGATCTTTCTGTTACAAGGTTGTAATATTTTTTGGCCAATTTTGTTTACTTAACATTAGTAAATTATGCCATTTCTATCATATTGATTTTTAACTTTTTAACAGATTTTTTTGTGTCTGACTTGATGCCAAAAATCCAACTGGGAACTAAAATATTTAGTCAATAATCTGGATTGCAGAGCACATACACGTATCATCACTTATATACAAAATAGCTACTCTTCTGACAGATTTTTAAATTGCTGTTTAGCATTATGGAGAACCAGACTAAGAAGCTCTTTGTAAACTGTACCTTGTAACCTCAGCAATCTAGGAGCTAAGTTATCAGACATCAAAATTATGTGCAGTTTTATACCAGAGTCCTTTTTAAAAAGCTAAGCACAAATGGTTCAGAGTCTTTGTCCAAATAAATAGCCATCATTGTCTCTCTATACATGAATTTATATATAAATATACTACTAAGATAGAGAGAACTACAACTATAAATATAAAGTAATGAGATAATGATATGTACTGTAAAAATATGAACACATACACATATGTACTGAATATAGATGATTACACACACACATCTGCATGAGACCAATGCCAGGTCTCTATTCCGGAACAATTGTGTTAGAATATATAGGGTGGAGCTGCAGCACTAGTGCATATTAAAAGCTCCCCACGTGATTTTCACAAGCACTAGGAACCACTGCTCCACATCTATATCTGAAGTCCTCTGTGTATCTTATATTCAGTATGAACTTATATTATGCTGGCCCATGTGTTTCCATCTAGACTCGAAGGACAATAGTAATGGTAACGTTAAAAGTCTTCATCTGCTGTGACTAATTCATTGAACTCCTCGCTTTCCACCTTGACTGTGAGGCTTCCCCAACCACATGGAACTGTAAGTCCATTAAACGCTTTTTCCTGTATAAATTACCCAGTCTCAGGTATGTCTTTTTCAGCAGCATGAAAATGGACTAATACAATAGGTCTGGGTGGGACCTGAGATTCTGTATTTTTAACCAGCTACCAGTTAATGCCAGTATTTAAGGCCATGGACAGCTTTTGAGTGGCAAGGCTGGCCGCCCCCCCCCCCAAAAAAAAGAAGTAAATCAGAATTTATAACTTTCTGGAAAAAAAAATCTTGACTACACAGGCTTTCTAAAACAAAACACTTAAGAAATAATATACAGAGTATGAACTAGAAACTTAAAAAGCAGAGACAACGTAGCATCTGGCTTTTGAACAATGACCCTGTTTGCTTAATGGCGTTCCAAAGTATTTTCATGTTCTTCTGTTGCCCTAACTACACTTCAGTAATTAGTAAATATTATAGGCATGCTGAGATTTGCTGCCTGGTCCAGTAGTCAATCATTCAAGCATCTATAAGAAAAAACAAGAATGTTAATGCATTTTAATGCATTTCTGTGATTTGTAGTTTCATAAATGTTGTTCTAACTGTTTTCCTCACAGTTAGCAAAACAGGAATGCAGTAATTCTTTTATTTCAACATATAGTTCATCATTAATCTTGAGACTCTATTATAAAAGACTGCACCCCATGAAATTAATCAATATGCTCCACATTTTTATTCTGCTTCTTTTTGCCCTGTGTCATGGCTAAATTCAAGAAACTGAAATACCCGTTTCCATAACAATGTGAAATTTTTTACTTTGACAGAACATGCAAAGTTAGGTTTTGCAGAGTTTTCTTTTACTCAAGTCAGAAAGACCCAACTATGCTGTACGTCTTCCCTTCTACCGCTTTGAAGCAGACTAATTTTATGGAACTGAAGAAGTGGCATGAGAGGACTATTTAATTACCAGCTCTTTTATGTGGGGGTCTAGTCTGGCCTGAGCTAGTCACTGAAATGGCTCTGGGCCTCAGTTTCCTCATATAAAATGAGATAATTAATATCTCATAAAATGAGATAATTATATAAGCAATATTATATAAGATATTAATTATCTCATTTTATATAAGGAAACTGAGGCCCAGAGACATAATAATGTCAACATTATTTATTATTACTATTATAACTATAGGATGTGAGCTAATACATACATTTGAGTCAGAAAACTTTTTAAGTGAAGTTATGAATCCTCGTATGAGACACATACGTGCATCATTTCTTCTCCTTTCTTTCTCTAACTTAAATATGGCTTGGCAGCTGGGACTCTAGGTTGGATACAGGGATAAAAGTTTATAATTATTTCAGCCTCTGCCAATCAGTTTTACTCCTTGCATTTAGTTCACAAGATGGAACATCTCAGAAAGGCAGGAGCGATGTTATTTACCATGTGGTGATAGTGCTCAGCGCAACACCTGGCATGAGGGAAGCCCTATGAATGCCAATTAAATACACAAATAAAAATCATTTGTCTATTATACATTTGGTTTTTTCTAAGTTTAAAAGATGCAAAACTCTGATCAGTAATTTGGAATTGAAACAGTATTTTTTAGTTTGAATTCTGCATGATGACAATAAACATATTAACACATATTCAATCACAAATTCATTTTGGTCTTCCTATTAAACTGGGAATCAGCATTCATTAGCAGTTCTAAATCTTTTACAATATAAAGGCAATGGAAACCTTAACTAGCCAATGCTGTGATGTTTACTTGGGAAAGAATCACATCTCACTCTGCCCTCTCCTTGCCCCCTCTCTCTTGCCCCATACTCCCTCCACCTGCAACACATACCCCATCGCTACCTTTCAGACCTCTGAAGCTTACACAGTCCCAGAAAGGTATGTGGGGTCATGGCTCACACAGGCTCCCTTGCACTCTAAAACTACTGAGAAGATCGGAACTTCTTAGGCAGCATGAGAAGATGATGATGAAGGCTTAGAGTCCCAGACACTAAAAATAAATACCTAAAACTGTCAGTCTAGAACTTGCAGAGGTCTAGTATGTGACTATGAGAAAGAACAGAGGTTCTGGAAAAGAAAACATGCGTAATTAAAGGATCTTATGCAACACTAACCCCCCTGATCACGGTCTTTCTACAATACCTCTGGCCTCAATTATTTCTGAATTAAGAATTAAGAAAGGAAAAGAAACTTTGTTTATGCTTGATATTCTTTCGCCCCCCTCCAATTTGTTTGTTGGTTTTATTGATTTTAGAAAAGTTTCTTTCTGTAAACACTTATCCTTAGGAATCTAATTAAATCACAAATTAAAGAATTAAAATGACTCAGCAGTGTATGTGACAATGAAATATTATCTACGAGTCAAGATATAATGTATCTTCATACATTCCACCTATTGCTCTGACCTGTCTGAAATGTAAAAAGAAGGCTTTGAAAGAGATCAATAGGCAAAAGTATTGAAAATAATTTTGCCATCAGATAAAGTTAAATACTGTTAAAACTAAATAGTTTTAACTGTATAATGGGGCCAATTCTGACCCCAGGATAAGCTAGGAATCTTTGGAAACTCCGGTTTTTATTCCAGATAAGTGAAGTGTTTTATTCCCCTGTCTCCTCCAGGGCATACCTGGAGTGCTTGTAAGAATGGCTTATATCTGATCATTCTCTTGAAAATAGAAGTAAATAGAAATTTTGGACCACATACCTTATTAACTCTTAAAAATTACGAAATAGTTTGGCAAAGTCCATGAAAAGATGGTCAATGAGAGAGGACTAGTTTAACGTGCTAGATCTTGATACACAGAGACTTTAGATACACCTTAAGAGTCAAAAAGGCTCTTTTCCTAAATGGTCCTTTATGAATGTTCTCAAACGAAACTCCCTTTCTCAATACTCTGTATGGATCTTTTCTAAAAAACATAAAACAAACAAACCATGAAAAACCAGCAGACATTTCTGTACACTGTCTAGTCAAATACACGAGTTTCATTCACATTGCTATAATAATCTCATTTTCTCTTTGTATTAAGCACTCATAAAAGACAAGCTAAGAAAGGCTAATTGGGAATATTGACAAGTAGGAAATATGCCTAGAGGTCTGGGTCTCTGGGATGATATCTGATAACCAGAATACTTAAGCAACATACAGTGAAGTCATCAGCATGCAGAAAATTGAGAGCTACCTGGGAAAACTATACTTGGGACAGGGGGCAAAACAGAGAGGCTCATTCAAGAGAACAGACTCTTATTGGTTATTATAAAAACTACCAACAAAAGCACTTGATATAACATCATCTAAGAAATATTTTGGGATTCAACTTCATATATCAATCATTTATTCATTAATATTCTTGACTAAAATAAAGAGATAATATTTTTAAGATAAAAAAGGAGTAAAGTATTTGAATCAAAAGCTGGCCTTTGTTGCAGTATTAATGGAAGCCACCTACTGGCATCAGACAGTATCACCAGAGAATGAGACACAGTTACTGGGAGAGGTATCATGATGACACATTTATTGCAATGACAGTTGGAATTTTGTAAAACTTCTAGCCTTATAAGCTTTTTGTGGACCTAAGCTTGGTCATATTTATCCTATTTTATTTGAGGGGTTGATTAAATGCTAAAGAAATCAAAATAGCCACAAGGAACTTATAGTTTCTAAATAGTTTAGGTGACATTCTCATTATCTCATCATCTGTTCAAACAAAAACTTATTTTGAGAACATCACAGTGGATATTTTATGTACCTCAGATGCCTTGAAATTTTCCCTTTTAGATACAGAATGTCAAATAGCATTATAAGCATGCAATTTGTACCATACTCTTTAAAATGAGTATAAGTATGTCCAACTGTAATTGGAAAAACCTAAGCAAGCAATAACACCAAGTTTCAACTTCTAAAAGTGATTTTGTAGGAACAGTATGGATTGCTCAGATTCTCTTGATTTCTTTTTAACAATTCAAGTTGGCTTTTTCTTTCATATATCTTTTGTTCTGATCATTAGTTTGGAGTCAAACTGCTTTAGCTCTAAACGTGACTCCACTGACTATTTACTATGTGATTTGACTTCATTGTGCCTCAGTTTCCACATCTGTAAAATAGGAATAGTATTGTTATCTGTTGGGAGACAGTTGTTTAGAAGTCTCTCATTTTTCTGCATATGTTCTGGAGAGAGGCACTGACTACCTCTGCTGTGGATCATATTTTTAAGGACATATGAATTGATAAGAGCCTTGGAAAATAGAGATAGTATGTCCCTCCCAAGAAATAATGCTTATTGCCCGCTATAGAAGTTTTGATTTCCTTACACTCAGAGTTCCTATTCTGTAGTTCTACCCATTGTATTAACAAATATAACCTGATTATTTGACTTTATTCTATAGGAAGTGGAGCTGAGAGAGCTGAGACAAGAAAATGCAGATACTTTGGAAACTGCTACTACTATGTGCATTAAAACTATCCTTTGTTTCAGGAGTCTCATGAATGTATTCTGTTAACATACATGAAGCTTCAGTAGACTAGTTTGTTAGCCTAAAAGTAGGGTAAAATCTCAGACCTTTCGGAGTTCTTGAAGTACCTGTCTCATAATGTTATCTTGAAGATTAAGATAAATAAAACACATAAAGTGTTTACAACAATATCTGGTATATACAACGCCAAGATTATATTAGTCAGTGTAATTAACTACTTATAATTGGTCATCAACTGTTTCAAGATGTAAAGCTCTCGGGCTACTGGAGAATTCCAATTTCAATAGTGCTGAGTGATGAAAGATACAGACTAAAAAATCACTAAATTGTCTCATGATAGTATGTATTTTCTTTCTAATTGCCCAAGAGGTGATTTATACAATTAAGAATTTTTGACCATCTTGGATACTCACTTTAAATATCCAAATTTTTATTCTATATCAAATTATATAAATGATTGCTGGAGAGTATCATGTGCTGGAAATGATTTGTCATATCACTATTTGTTTCTGCTGAAACCATTGCCTACTATTGATGGTCAGCATCATACTGGTGCCACTGCTTTCTTCATCACTGCAGCTCATCTCACTGTCCTGTGAAAATTAGTTTTGGTTGGTTGTTTTATCAAAGTGCTATAAAGCAAAGAATGGTGATTAGTGTTTATTTCTTTATTATGAAGGGTGTTATATAAACACATTCAAAGACATCTTTGCTGAGAAAGATTATTTAAATAATCTCACATGGCTCCTATCCAGCCTCAACCTGACTGTTAGAGTCAGGGGCATAAACAGATGCCTTTGGGGTTCTGTAAAATTAATCAAGTGATCTTATCAGATAAATCAATTGCACTGAGTTTCTGTTGCATTCTAAGCCACCAATTGAAGCATACATAAGTTAGATATGGCCTATGTATATACAGTTTTGCCAATTGCATAAATAATTCAATGGATCACATAACTTAATTTTGGAGAATCCAATGAATGAAGTTGATGCTGGCTGATAGGGTCAAGAGCTAGATAGAAATTTATGGAAACTTTTCCACAGCTATTACCTAGGGAGGGTAAAAAGTATGAGATTACTTCCCCCACACGTATTTTCCTCACTCTTATGTTTTAATGCTGCCTTAATATTTATTTTATTTGTTCTGTATAAAAGAGAAATGGAAAAACATTTGACACGTGATGTACTCTTCCCTAAGTTTTATGCATCTTTGGGATAGCTCACGTGCCCCTACATTGTTTAGAATTTAGAACTGAATGAAGGAAACAGGAAGCAGCCACAAAAGTGTTAATTCCTCTGCAGAACAAATCAATTGTTTCCAAATCCTTTGAAAACATGGAAATATTTTTAAAAATATAATCTTCCAGACCATCCATAGGGGTCTGCCTATCCTACAGAGCATTCCAGTGTGCATTCTGGGGATCCCTAAGTATTTAAAATACCAGAGTTTGTGAGCCACTTCTTTAGGGCATTCTCTCCCCAAGGGTAAGTGGAGGTCTGTATTTATCTGCATGCCCAGCATGCTTCATGATGCACTGCTTTGTCATTTTCTTAGGTGGTAAAGGCATCATTTGACTGGTAATTTCTCTGAACTCAAAGATGTTATCTTTTTGTTGCTATTGTTGTGGATGATTGTTTCACAATGTTGCTTCCACTTAGAGTTGCCACATAAAATATAGGATGGCCCGTTATGAATTTCAGGTGAACAGCGAAGAGTTTCTTTTAGTATAAGTATGTCCCGAAAATTGCACAGGACATACTTATATGAAAAAATTTTTGGTTGTTTATCTGAAATTCAAATTTAACTCGCCATCCTACATTTTTATTTGTTTAATCTAGCAACCCTCCATGGGAAGATTTTAGGAAAAGTGACAGTTTATCTGGACCAATAATTATGGGCAACAGATTTAGAGAGAGTATTTTAAGAGAAGAAAAAGGCAAGAATGTATATGAGAAACCAGATATAAATATGCATTTTCTAAGAGTAAAAACAGAATTCAAAAGTACTGAATTATCTATCTCTTCTTATGAGTCCATGTCCATCTAAATGTAAAAAAATTTCTACGTTATTATTTAGGAGGATTACCAAGCTCACTTGAAGAAGGTCTGTGGAGGTAGAGCCAAGGGTCAAAGTGTGAGAAAGCAGAATATTCACTGGATTTTCATAAGATAATTAATCCACATCTTCAGAATGAGAAAACAATTTCACCATTTTCTTATCAGATCTACTCCAAATTTCTCCCCACCTCATCTTTTAAAAAATATCAATATTCTGTTGTAGTTAAGAAAATAGTTTTTAATCAAATAGAGTAGGAATTTAAATTCTATCTCCAATGTTTATCAGTCAGGTGAATTTAGTCAAATACTTACCTGCAAGTCACCTTTCTTGCCTGGAAAATAGAGTAAATAATACTAACTTCTATGGATAGTTCTGAAGATAAATTGGCATGTGCTTAAAAGCATCTAGTAGTAGGAGGTCAAATAAATGGTAGGAATAGTCTCTGGCCCTGCCTAATAGATATCACATTTCCCCAAGATTATTCTAGATTTCTTTACATTTTTAAAGCTGCTTATTTTCTTAGGAATTCATCCAAAACAGTATTTTACCCATTTTTGTTTTTAGTTCTAATCAGAAATTCTAAAGTAATATTTCTGAATGAGAGTATGATTCCAAATATTAACCAACAACCGTCGTAGAAGAAGTAATCTATCAGATTATATACAGAGGTAATGAGATTGGTTGCCAGCAGTAATCACATGATACAGGTGTGCCTCCACTGGCTGAATCACAACCATATTCCTGGAACAGAGAAGGCAAAATATCAGATACTAAATTTTCATAAAATATTGTAAGATCCAAACTAAAGCCCTTACATTAAAAAAAGTTATTTCTTGAGAGTGATTAGAGTTGAGATGAAATTTTAATCTTAATAAAAAGTCTGATACCAACAGAGGCTTAATGTTTAATGACATATATGAGAAACATAGGAGTAATAGCAGAAAGAATAATACTCTGTTGATTATCCACTATTGCCATGCACTCTGCTGAACACTACATTCACTTACTAATTTAAATCTATCAAGAGCTGTCTTCTGTCAATGTCATCTTATTAATATGATTCTATTTTGAGATTAGATTCATCTCTGTGTTACAAATAAAACTGACAGAGATTATTGTTTAACTTGCCCGGGTCACACACAGTTGGTAGTGGAAGATTCAGCCTTTTAAATTTATGTCTGACAATCTCCAAAAGCCATGTTCTCATACACTATACTGTGCTGCCTTTCACTGCAATGTTATAAAGCAAAAATAAAAGGTCACATTTCAATCAAAATTATGTTAACAATAAAAAATAGTATTAACTTGTTTGATAAACACCACCAGAATGATGCAAAGGTACTGTTTCAAATGAATTTTATTTAATGCATATTGCCAATCCAACAATAAAGCTTCAGAGAATGTTTTTTGGGGAAAAAATCCCAAACAGAAATATTGGAATGGTTTTGATTCTTTTCCCAAACACAATACAAATAAACATGTGTCTGTTTAACCAGATATAAAGAGAAAGAAAAAAATTGTAAACTAAGCACACTTTGCACCTGGATATTCCTGTGACAGTAGCCATATTATCTCTGGGATACATTTTCTTTGCACTCCCCTTTTTCAAGTGCGGTATAATTCTTTGATGACTATTTTTATCCCTATTCAAGGGTATATGTGCCTGCTTTTGGATTCCAGTTGTATTAGTCAGTTTTCATACTGCTAAAAAGAACTGTCCAAGACTGAGTAATTTAAAAAGAAAAGAGGTTTAATAGACTCAGTTCAGCATGGCTAGGGAGGCCTCAGGAAACTTACAATCGTGGTGGAAAGTAAAGGGGAAGCAAAGCACCTCTTCACAAGGAGGCAGGAAGGAGTAGTGCCAAGCAAAGGGAGAAGAGTCCCTTATAAAACCATCAGATCTCATGAAAATTCACTCATTATCATGGGAACAACATGGGGGAATTGTCCCTGTGATTCAACTGCCTCTACTTGGTCTCTCCCTTGACATGTAGGGATTATGGGGATTATAATCCAAGATTATATGTGGTGACACAAAGCCTAACTGCATTATTCTGCACCTGGCTGCTTCCAAATCTTATTTCCCTTTCACATTTCAAAACCAATCATGCCTTCCCAACAGTTCCCTAAAGTCTTAATTCATTCCAGCATTCACCCAAAACTCCAAGTCCAAAGTCTCATCTGAGACAAGGCAAGTCCCTTTCGCCTATGAGCCTGTATGATCAAAAGCAAGAAAGTTACTTCCTAGGTACAATGGAGGTACAAGGATTGGGTAAGTACATCCACTCCAAATGAGAGAGATTGGCCAAAACAAAGGAGTTATAGGTCCCATGTAAATCCAAAACCCAGGGAGGCAGTTAAATATAAGAGCTCTAAAACAATCTCCTTTGACTCCATATCTCACATCCAGGTCACATTGATCCAAGAGGTGGGTTCCCATGGTCTTGGGCAACTTCACCCCTGTGGCTTTGCAGGGTACATCCCACCTTGTGGCTGCTTTCATGGGCTGGCCTTGAGTGTCTGCAGCTTTTCCAGGTGCATGGTGCAAGTGGTTGGTGGATATACCATTCTGGGGTCTAGAGAGCGGTGGTCCTCTTCTCATAGCTCCACTTAGCAGTGCCCAAGTGGAGATTCTGCGTGGGGGCTTTGACCCCACATTTCCCTTACATACTGCCCCAGCAGAGGTTCTTCATGAAGGCTCCAGCCCTGCAGCAAACTTCTGCCTGAACATCCAGTCATTTCCATACATCCTCTGAAATCTAGGTGGAGGTTCCCAAACCTTAATTCCTGACTTCTGTGCACCCACAGACCCAGCACCACAGGTAAGCTGCCAAGGCTTGGGGTTTGCACTCTCTGAAGCAACGGCCTGAGCTGTATGTTGGCCCCTTTTAGCCATGGTTGGAGTGCAGAGCACCAAGTTTCAAGATTGTACAAGCAGCAAGGCCCTGGGCCCAGCCCAAGAAATCATTTTTTTCCCCCTGGGCCTCAAGGCCTGTGATGGGAGGGTCTGCCATGAAGACCTCTGACATGAGCTGGAGACATTTTCTTCATTGTCTTGGTGATTAGCATTTGGTCCCTCATTACTTGTGCAAATTTCTGAAGCAGGTTTGAATTTCTCCTCAGAAAATGGGTTTTTCTTTTGTATCACATTGTAAGGCCACAAATTTTCTGAACTTTTATGCTCTGCTTCCCATTTAAACGTAAGTTTCAATTCCAAACCATCTCTTTGTGAATGTGTAAGACTGAACACTTTTAAGAGCACCCATATTACCTCTTGAACGCATTACTGCTTAGAAATTTTTTTGCCAGATACCCTAAATCATTCCTTTCAAGGTCAATGTTCCATAGATCTCTAGGGCAACAGCAAAATATCACCAGTCTCTTTTCCAAAGCATAGCAAGAGTCACGCTTATTCCAGTTCCCAACAAGTTCCTCATCTCATCTGAGACCACCTCAGCCTGGACTTCATTGTTCATATCACTATCAGCATTTTGGTCAAAGCCATTCAACAAGTCTCCAGAAAGTTCCAAACTTTCCCACATCTTCCTGTCTACTTCTGACCCTTCCAAACAGTTCCAACCTCTGCCTGTTAAACAGTTCCAAGGTCACTTCCACATTTTGGGGTATCATTACAGCAGCATCCCACTCTCTGTGATAGCAATTTACTGTATTAATCTGTTTTCATACTGCTAAAAAGGACTATCTGAGACTGGGTAATTCATAAAGGAAAGAGGTTTCATAGACTCACAGTTCAGCATGGCTGTGGAGGCCTCAGGAAACTTATACCCATGGTGGAAGGAGAAGGGGAAGCAAGGCACCTTCTTCACAAGGAAGCAGGAAGGAGAAGTGCTAAGCCTAGGGAGAAGAGCTCCTTATAAAACCACCAGATCTCATGAGAACTCACTATCATGAGAACAGTACGGGAGAAACCATCCCCAGGATTCAATTACCTTCACCTGGTCTCTCCCTTGACACATGGGGATTATGGGGCTTATAATTCAGATGAGATTTGTGTGGGTGGGGATACCAAGCCTAACCATATCACTGGTTTAATCTGTATTTAAAAGTATATACACAACCATGATTTCAACTAGCTGAATCAGCATACGGATTGAGTTTGTTACTGTACTGACTTGGTCTTGTGAGAAATTCTAGCATCACCTCAACCAAATCTCTATCACCAACCAGGATTGTATATAACCCAACTCTCATATGGCAGCAGAGAGAACCAGAAATATCCAGGAGAACATGGATATTCTGTATGTGGAGTTTAAGGACTGGTGGTTTGAGCACTGTGTTCAGAGGGTCCCTAGAGACAAAGGTGTCATCATGCAGGCAAGAGAGAGGCACTGAATAAAGGGACTTCATATCCTTTAGTTTACTCCAACCACAGAAGCTCCACCTTTTGACTGTTATGTATAGTTGGTTTCACATAATAAAATTTTTATGAAGAAAGTTTTATGGCTAAAAATATTTGAAAACTACAAAATTTTTAGAGATATATGAAGGAAAGATGTGACAGAGACTGCTAGTTTCCCACTCAAAATCCATTTACTCTGTATCTTAATTAACAAAATTTATATATTGTTCAGAGCAGCAGCAAAGTACTTAACTAAAATGTTATTCCCCAGCCTCCATTTCAGCCCCTTATCTTCCTTCTTTGTTCCCTCAATGCAGATATGATTGCTGGTGCTGCTGTGTCTATCCTGTAACTCATAAGGCATTTTGAGAATGGAAACCAAGTTCTACGGATGGCAGAGTTAAAAAATAGGGAGTCTGGGGACTATAGTGACAGTGCACATCAATTATACTTGCCCTGGATTGCCTCTCTGTACTATTTTTCACATGAGAAAAAAGGGAAAACCTAATTTACATAGGCCACTGTTTTAAGATCTATGTGCAGCCAGAAATAATTAGTAATTAATACAAGAAGTAATAGTTACCTTTTCATTTTTATTTATTCATTTATATGTGTGTGTGTGCATGTGTGTGTGTGTGTGTGTGTAGGTAAAGCTGACTCTGACACAATATTAATGTGAGCTGAAAAACAGATAAACTAAACCATGGTTGGTATTTACTAAACACATGAAATGTTAAGTATATGCAAATTTGCAGGTTCTATTTAGATCCTTAAGGTTTTTAAATAATTAGAAAAATAGTTACATGGTCTTTAGTAAGAAATAGTATACTTTCTAATATGTAAATACATAATATTGTTGCTTTAGCTCTTTCCTTTGGCCAGATCTGACACCCTGTGCCAACTTATCTGTTATATCTCTCAATGCTTCCTCTTCTCCCCTACTAAGATCTCTTCTTTAGTAAGGTAGGTATTTGTATTGGGAAGAGTTTGGGATAAGGAACAGAAGTACAAAATAGGCCCTCAGATTTCTATACAGTCTCCATTTCAAATTTTTGAAATCCTTCATAAAATCTACAAAAAAAAAGATTTTCAAATTTTAATAAAATGAGCATATAGTAAATTCATAGACATAAGTACAATTAAAATAATTAGGCAAATTAAAACAAAATAAACAAACAAATAAATAATAATACAAGATAGCAAAGGTATAAATAAAGTATAACAACGAGCATACTTGTATGAACCTTGCCTCTTAATAGTTTGCTAGGAACTGTTTAGAAAAAAAACTGATATATACTACTCTGTAACCTTACTAAGTGTATATGAATATGAATAGATCTACGATCAGTCATGTTTTATTCACTAAAACAGGTGCACTTGTACTTTATTATTTGAATAACACATTACTTGAAATAATTTATAGGCGAGCAAGAGTAAATTTTTTTAAAACCTAACTGAAGTAAGTACATATATTAGAAAGACATTATTCCTAGGTGATATATTTTTGACAATACAATTTCTGCAGTTTGAGAAAATGATCTTTTTCAATTAAACATGTAACTAGGCAAATCAGCAAAACTGACAAAAGCAGTGGGATAGCAGACATTGCAAATAGATTAACCACAAATTTAACATGTTAAATAGAACTTTCATATTTCATTGTGGGAAAAGATTGGCTTAAGATACCTGTTTTTTTTCTTATTTTGAAACCAGTGATAAGAACAGCACACATTCAATTTGAAGGCAAGGATGGTGTGACTAACCATTAATTCTCACTTAAATCTGCTGAAGAGTTGTTAACACCATGTGTTCATATAACACTTTTTGTGATTTTCCTAAAAACAGTGGGCCTCAAACTATTTTCTGAGAAAATCTGGAATTAGACAATGATAGATCAACTGTTTTGACTATAGGATTGAAATTTTATTTTTGTATGATTATTTGAAAGAAAACATATCAATAGGTAGAATTTTCTTAATTTAATTTTTTCCATAAATGTGTCAGAAGTTTTTCCTTTCCACTTCTGCTTACTTATCAATGTTATCACACTACAAATAAACTAAAAAATTAATAATTATTACCTAATAAGTCAAAAGTGTAATTAAAACATTTGTACAAGATTGTTTTTAACATGTGGAAGACTACATATATTATTCTCTGTAAATTTTTTGGTACCCATTAACCTTCCCCACCTTCCCTCCAGTCCACCGTTACTCTTTTAAACCTCTGGCAACAATTCTTCTACTCTCTCTGTCCATAAGTTTAATTGTTCTAATTTTAGGTCCCACAAATAAGTGGGATGCAATGTTTGTCTTTCTGTGCCTAGCTTATTTTACTTAACATAATGATCTCCAGTTCTGTCCATGTCATTGCAGCTGGTTAGATCTAATTCTTTTCATGGCTGAATAGTACTTTATTGTGTACATGAACTGCATTTTCTTTATTAATTCATTTGTTGATGAATATGTAGTTGTTTTCAAATCTTAGCTATTGTAAACAGTGCTGCAAGAAATAGAAGAGTGCAGCTATCTCTTTGATATACTGATTTCCTTCCTTTTGGGTATATACCCAGGAGTGGGATTGCTGTACCATATAGTAGCTCAATTTTTAGCTTTTTGAGGAACCTCCAAACTCTTCTCCAGAGTGGTTGTACTAATTTACATTCCCATCAATGGTGTGCAAGGGTTCCCTTTTCTCCACATCCTTGCTAGCATTTGTTATTGTTTGTCTGTATTAGTTTGTTTTCACACTGCTATAAATACATACCCAAGACTGGGTAATTTATTTAAAAAGGAAGTTTAATGGACTCACAGTGCTGCAGGGCTGGTGAGGCCTCAGGAAACTCACAATCATGGGGAAAGCAAAGGAGAGGAAAGGACCTTCTTCACATGGTGGCAGGAGAGAGAAGAGTGAGTAGTGAAGGGGGAAGAGTCCCTTATAAAACCATCAGATTTCATGAGAACTCACTCACTATCACGAGAACAGCATGGGGAAACCTTACCATGATTCAATTACCTCTACCTGGTTTCTCTTTTCACACATGGGGATAATGGGGCTAATTCAAGATGAGATTTGGGCGGGGACACAAAGTGTAACCATTTCACGGTCTTTTGGGCATAAGCCATTTTAACTGGGGTGAAATGATATATAATTGAAGTTTTGATTTATGTTTCTCTGGTGACCAATGATGTTGAGCACCTTTTCATATGCCTGCTTACCATTTGTATGTCTTCTTTTGAGAAATCTGTATTTAAATCTTTGGCCCATTTTTTTTTTAAATCAGATTATTAGATTTTTCCCATAGAGTTGTTTGAGCTCCTTATATATTCTGGCCAT
Source organism: Mandrillus leucophaeus (assembly GCF_000951045.1). Lineage (NCBI taxonomy): Eukaryota > Metazoa > Chordata > Mammalia > Primates > Cercopithecidae > Mandrillus > Mandrillus leucophaeus. The sequence continues at coordinate 114,816 of NW_012101821.1, forward strand.
TAATCCCTTGTCAGATGGGGTAGTTAGCAAATATTTTCTCCCATTCTGCAGGTTGTCTCTTCACTTTGCTGACTGTATCCTTTGTTGTGCAGAAGCTTTATAACTAGATGTGACCCCATTTGTCCATTTTTGCTTTAGTTGCCTCTACTTGCAAGGTATTGCTGAAGAAGTTTTTGCCCAGGCCAATATCCTGGAGATTCCCCCCAATGTTTTCTTGTAGCAGTTTCATAATCTGAGGTCTTAGTCTTAGGTTTAAATCTATAATTCATTTTGATTTTTGTCTATGATGAGAGATAGGGGTCAGCTTTCATTCTTCTGCATATGGATATCCAGCTTTCCCAACATCATTTATTGAAAAGACTCTGTTTTCCCCAGTGTATGTTCTTGACACCTTTGTTAAAAATGAGTTCACTGTAGGTGTGTGAATTTGTTTCTGGGTTCTCTATTCTGTTCCATTAGTCTATGTATCTGTTTTTATTTCAGTACCATGCCATTTTGATTACTATAGCAATGCAATATAATTTGAAATTAGGTAATGTGATTTTTCCAGTTTTGTTCTTTTTGTTTAGGATATATTTGGCTATTCTGGGTCTATTGTGATTTCATATAAATTTTAGGATAGCTTTCTTTTCTACTTCTGTGAAGAATGTCATTGGTATTTTGATAGGGATTGCATTGAATCTGTACATTGCTTTGAGTAGCACGGATATTTTAAAAATATTGATTCTTCCAATGCATGAACTTTTTAAAAAAATTTTTTGCTGTTATCTTCAATTTCTTTCATCAGTATTTTATAATTTTCACTATAGAGATCTTTCACTTCTTTGGTTAATTCCTAGGTATTTAATTTTCTGTGTGGTTATTCTAAATGGGATTACTTTTATTCTCACATTCTTCACTGTTGGCATGTAGAAATGCCACTGATTTTTGCATGTTGACTTTGCATCCTGAAACTTTACTTAATTTATCAGTTTTAATAGTTTTCTTGTGGAGTCTCTAGGTTTTTCCAAATATAAGATCATATTATCTGCAAACAAGTATAATTTTACCTCTTCCTCTCCAATTTGGATGCCCTAGATATGTTGGTGTTATAGTGGTGAGCATAGCTGCCTTCCAATTTGCATGCCCTTTATATCTTTCTATTGTTTGATTGCTCTAGCCAAGACTTCCAGGACTATGTTGAATAACAGTGGTGACAATGGACATCCTTATTGTATTCCAGGTCTTAGAAAAAAGACATTCAGCATTTCCCCATTCAGTATGTTACTACTTGTCAGTGTCATATATGGCTTTTATTATGTTGAGGTACGTATGTTCTTTCTTTCTGCAGTTTTTTAAGGTTGCTTATCACGAAGGGATGTTGAATTTTATCAAATGCTTTTTTGGCATCAATTGAAATGTTCATGTGTTTTTTTTCCTTTATTCTGCTGTTATGATCTATTACATATTTTGATTTGCATATGTTGAACCATCCTTGCATCCTTGAGATAAATCCCACTTGGTTATGATGAATGGTCTTTCTAATGTCTTGTTAAATTTGGTTTGCTGGTGTTTTATTGAGGATTTTTGCATCAATATTCGTTAGAGATATTTGCCTGTAGTTTTCTTTTTCTTTGATGTGTCTTCATCTTGTTTTGGTATCAGGGTATTACTGGTCTTGTAGAATGACTTTGAAAGTACTCCCTCCTCCTCTGTTTTTTGGAATAGTTTGAGTAGAATTGATATTAATTCTTTAAATGTTTGGGGGAATTCATCAGTGAAATAATCAGGTCCTGCCTTTTCTATACTGGGAGATTTTTATATGGCTTAAATCTGGTTACTTGTTATTGGTTTGTTCAGGTTCTGGATTTGTTCCCAGTCCAATTTTGCTATGTTGTATGTATCTATGAATTTGTCTATTTCTTCTAGATATTCCATTTTATTGGCATATACTTGCTCATAGTTGCCACTAATGATCATTTAAGTTTCTGCAGAATTAGTCACAGTGTCTCTCCTTTTTCATTTCCAATTTTATTTATTTGAATCTTCTCTCCTTTTTGTTAGCCTGGCAAGCAGTTTTTCAACTTTGTTTAGCTTCAAAAAACTACTATTTTTTTCATTTGTGTTTTGTATTTTTTTTCATTTCAATTTCATTTATTTCTTCTCTGATTTTTATTATTTCTTTCCTTCCACTAATTTTGGGTTTGGTTTGCTCTTGCTTTTCTAGTTCTTTAAGATGCTTCATTAGATTGTTCATTTGAAGTTTTTCCTCTTTTCTGATGTAGACACTTATAGTTATAAACTTCCCTCTTAGTATTGCTTTTGCTGTATCCCACAGGTTTTGGTATAATGTATTTTTGTTATCATTTGCTTCAAGAAATTTTTCAATTTACTTGTTAAATTCTTCATTGACCCACTGGTCATTCAGGAGAATATTGTTTAATTTCCATTTATCTGTGTATTTTCCAGAATTCCTCTTGTAAACAATTTCTAGTTTTATTCCAATGTGTTCACAGAAGATGCTTGATATTAATTCAATGTTTTTGAATATTTTTATACTTGCTTTATGACATTACATATGGTCTATCCTTGAGAATGTTCCTTATGCTGAGGAGAAGAATGTGTATTCTTCTGCTGTTGGATAAAGTGTTTTGTGTATATCTATTAGATACACACATTTGGTCTATACTGCAGATTAAGCCTGATATTTCTTTGTGGATTTTCTATCTGGAAGATTCATCCAGTGCTGAAAGTGGGGTGTTGAAGTCCAGCTATTATTGTATTGGGACCTATCTATCTGTTTAGCTCTAACAGTATTTGTTTTATATATCTGGGTGCTCAAGTGTTGGGTGCATATATATTTATAATTGTTACATCCTTTTGCTGAACTTACCAGTTTATCAGTATATGGTAGCCCTTTTTTGTCTCTTTCTGTAGTTTTTGCCTTGAAATCTATTTAGTTTGATCTAAGTATAGTAACTCCTGCTCTCTTTTGGTTTCCATTGGCATGGAATATCTTTTTCCATCCCTTTATTTTCAGTCTGTGTGTGTCTGTATAGGTGATATGTGTTTCTTCTAGGCAACATATCAATGGACATTTTTTGTTTTTGTCTATTCAGCCAGTTTATGTTTTTTGATTGGAGAGTTTAGCCCATTTACATCCAGTGTTATTATTTATCAGTAAGGACCTACTTCTATCATTTTAAAATTTGTTATCTGTTTGTTTTATGGTCTTATCTTTCTGCCTTCCACTAGTGAAGGTGATTTTCTCTGGTGATACAATTTAGTATCTTGTTTTTACTTTTCGTGTATCCATTGTACACTTTTTGGTTTGATATTAACATGAGGCTTAAAAATACTGTCTTATAACTCATTGTTATAACCTGATAACACTATTCACATAAACAAAGAGAAAGAAAACTAATAAGAACTCTATTCTTAACTCTAAGGTTAAGAATACCTTAATTTAGTCCACCCTCTTTTTAATCTTTTATTGTTTCTATTTATATCTTATTGTACTTACTTTGTCTTGAAAAGTTGTAGTTATTATTTTTGATTGGTTCATCATTTAGTCTTCCTACTTAGGATAAGAGTACACATTACAGTTACAGTGTTATAATATTCTGTTTTTCTGTGTACTTACTATTACCAGTGAGTTTTGTACCTTCAGATGATTACTTATTGCTCATTAATGTCCTTTTCTTTCTGTTTGAAGTATTCCCTTTAGCATTTCTTATAGGATAGTGCTGGTGTTGATGAAGCAACCTTTGTCTGTTAAAATTTTTATTTCTCCTTCATATTTTCACAAGATACCCTATACTAGGGTAAAAAGGCTTTTTTCTTTCATCACTTTTTGTCATGCCACTCTCTCCTGGCCTGTAAGATTTCCACTGAAAAGCCTGCTGCCAGATGTATTGAAGCTTTGTTGTATTTGTTTATTTTATCTTGCTCCTTTTAGAGTCCTTTCTTTATCCTTGACTTTTGGGAGTTTGATTATTAAATGACTTCAAGTAGTCTTCTTTGGGTTAAATCTGTTTGGTGTTCTACAACTTTATTGTACCTAGATATTGATGTCTTTCTCTAAGTTTGGGAAGTTCTCTGTTATTAGGTCTTTGAACATACTTTCTACCTCTATCTCTTTCTCTATCTTCTTTTAAGGACAATAACTCTTGGATTTGCCCATTCGAGGCTATTTTCTAGGTCCTATAGGTTTGTGCTTCATTGTTTTTTATTCTTTTGTCTCCTCTAACTGGGTATTTTTAAATAGCCTGTCTTTCAGCTCACTAATTTATTTTTCTACTTGACCCATTCTGCTACTAAAGAACTCAGATGCATTCTTCTGTAGGACTACTGCATTTTTCAGCTCCAGAATTTTTGCTTTATTATTTTAAATTATTTCAAATTCTTGTTAAATTTATCTGATAGAATTCTGAATTTCTTGTCTGTGTTATCTTGAATTGCTTTAAGTTTCCTCATTACAGCTATTTTGAATTCTCTGTCTGAAAAGTCACCTATCTCTGTTTCTCCAGGATTGGTCCCTGGTACCTTATTTAGTTCATTTGGTGAGGTCATGTTTTTCTGGATAGTGTTGATGCTTGTAGATACACCAAATGGTTAAGTATTTATTGTAGTCTTTACTGTTTGGGCTTATTTATACTTTCTTGGGAAATCTTTTCAGATATTTGAAAGGACTTTGGTGTTATGATATTAATTTAAGCTGTATTTGCTTTAGGGGGAACCCCAAGCCCAGTAATTCTGTGGTTCTTATAGACTCATAGATATACTGCTTTGATGGTCTTGGACCAGACCCATGAGAATTCTCTGGGTTACCTGGAGGACTCTTGGTCTCTTTCCTAACTTCTTTTCAAACAGTCTCTCCCTCTTTCTCTGTCTCTCTCTCTTTCTCTCTCTCTCTTTCTCTCTGTTCTGAACCACCTAAAACTTGGAGGGGGAGTGACACAAGCACCTCTGTGGCCACCACTACTGTGACTGTGCTGGGTCAGACTTGAAGCTAACACAGCACTGGGTCTCAACCATGGCCTGCTGTAATTACTCCCTGGCTGCTGCCTACATTCACTCAAGGCTGTAGGTCTCTACAATCAGCAGGTGTCAAAGGTAGCCAGGCCTGTGTCTTTCCCTTTAGGGCAGTAAGGTCCCTCAGAACACAGGTGTGTTCAGAAGTACTGTCCAGGAGTCAGGGACTAAAGTCAAAAACCTTATAAGTCTACCAGGTATTACATCATATTGCGACTGAACTTGCATTCATGCCATAAGATGCAGCCCTTCCCACTCTTCTCTTCCTTTCCAAAGGCAGAGGAGTCTCACTCTGTGGCCACCGCCACCGCAGGCCATAAAGAGTACTGCCAGACTACCACAGATGTTACTTTAAGGTCAAGGTCTCTTAAGTGAGCTTGTGGTGAATGCTGCCTTGCCTGGGATTCACTCATCAGGGCAATGGGCTCCCCTATGACCCAGGCAGGTTCAGAAATACTGTCCAAGAGTCAATATCTGAAATCATGGACCCCCAAAGAGCCCAATTGGTACTCTCCCCCACTGTGGCAGTGTTGGTACCTAATGCTCAAGACAAAGTTCCCTTTACTTTTCCCTCTGCTTTTCTTAAGCAGAAGTTTTGCCCAGTAGCCACCAGAGCTGGTAATGTGCTGAGTCTCACAGGAAGGCAGTTAAGTCTTCAAGGCCTACCCAAAGGACTCAGTGTAGTACCTGGGTATCACTGCTGGTTATTCAGGGACCAAGGGCTCTTCAATTAGCAGGTGATGAATGCCAACAGGATTGGATCCTTTCCTTCTGGTCCAGGGTATGTTTAGAAATGTCGTCTGTGAGCTGGGGCCTGCAATAGGGACCTCAAGACTCTGACCAGGGCTCTACCCTGTTGTGGCTGAGCTGGTATCCTAGATACAAGGCAAAGTTCTTTCCACTCTTCCCTCTCCTTTCCTCTAGCAGAAGGAAGCGTTCTCTTTTGGAGTCTTCAGCTGTGCAGCCTGGGGTCGAGGGAGGGGTGATGCCAGCACTCCCATAGCTGCCCCAGGTGGTTTCTCAGTGTGTAACATACCCTCCTCAGTGCACTATCTCTGGGCCTAGTTTAGCACTAGGACTTGCCTAAGAGTTGCAGTCCTTATAGCCTAGACTGCCTTTTAAGTTTACTTGGAGACACAGAGTGATGTGGCCCTTGGTGGCGAGGTTTGCAGGAACTCAAGTTCGGACCACTGGCATCTGCAATTCCCTCATGGCTAGGGCTGGTTTAAATGCTCCCTCCTTGGGCAGGCATCAGCTAGTTTGGTCTGGGTTTCCTTTCTACTCTAGAGCTGCTGTTGGGGGTGGGGAAAGCAAGGTGGGTTGGCATTGGTGATTCAGGGCTGTTTTTTCTCTCTTTAGTGCCTCTTTCAGTGATATGAAGTTAAAACCAAGTACTGTGAGTGCTTACCTGATGAAGCTTATGAAGGTGTTTTTATTTTCTGTGTAGGTTAACTTGGTGTCCTCACGGCAGGGGGTGGGTATGAGGAGTAAGATTGATGCAGCCTTCTAATCTACCATCTTGCTTTGCCTCCCTTTCACATGGTATGATTTAATAATGAGGCTCCTGGCCAGGCACAGAGGCTCAGGTCTGTAACCCCAGCACTTAGAGAGACCAAGGCAGGAAGATCGCTTGAAGCCAAGAGTTTGAAACTAGCCTGGACAACAAAATGAGACCCTATATCTACAAAGTAATTAAATAAGTAAATAAATCAATCAAATGACTCCTAAGCTCTTTTCAGAAGTCTTATCCTAAAACAACATTTTGAAAAGTATCTCTGGAGATGATCACTTAAAATTCAAATTTCAGGGCCAGGCCTGGTGGCTCATGCTTGTAATCCCAGCACTTTAGGAGACTGAGGTGGGCAGATCATGAAGTCAGGAGTTTGAGACCAGCCTGACCAACATGGTGAAACCCCGTCTCTACTAAAAATACAAAAATTAGTCAGGCATGGTGGTGCGTGCCTGTAATCCCAGCTTCTCAGGAGGATGAGGCAGGATAATCGCTTCAACGTGGGAGGCGGAGGTTGCAGTGAGTCGAGATGGTGCCACTGCACTCCAGCCTGGGTGACAGAGTGAGACTCCATCTCAAAAAAAAAAAAAAAGGAAAAGAAAAAGAAAAAGAAATTCAAATTTCATCTATTCTCTTTGACTCATCTTTTTACTTGTATTCATCATAAATTTCTAGGAGTGAGTAATTCCTTGTTTTATTCTACAAAACTGTAAATAAACAGGTTGTACGGAATTGGAACGTTGGTTAGATGATGCTGATGGACATTTCTTGAACTCTGTCTCCAGTGCTCCAGCCATGTCGCCATCAGCTGGCACAAGGACTCACAAAACAGTCTCCTAACTGGTCTCTCTAGCCCCACAGTTTCTTCCCCACAATCTCTATGCAAACACTGTAGCCAGAACATTTTTAATGCACAAATCTGATCAATCTCTCTCTCTCTCTCAAACCCACACACACTCTGTTTCTAAAGTTTATTTAATCTCCATGGCTCTTCTGTAAGAAGCTAAGACCCTGGCAGAGACTTCAGAGTCTTTCTTTTCCCTCACTATATACCAGATACTTTCTGACTCCCTCAGTGGACACCAGCCACACTCTCTAGTTACAGAAAGGTCTAGTCCCTCCTTGCCACGGTGCCTATGAATATGATAATTACTCTGCCTGGAGTTCTTTGTACCTGCTGATTGACTCGATATCATTAATTCCCAAATCTCTGCAAAACTGTTGCTTCCTTAGGAAAGACTTCCCTGATTTGCCTGATTATATCAAATCTCCTTTTTACATAATCTTATGATTTTGAATAGTAGCTATTCATGTAATACTTTTATATTTGTTTATGCAATGTTTGATGAATAGATTTCTTGTCCTGTAGGCTGTAAGCTCCATGAGGTCCGGAACCATGTCAGCTTTTGTTCATCATTGCTTACCCAGTACTTTTCTCATAGCAGCTCTTTCACAGACAGTTGTTGAAGGAATAATATTATCGGCACTAAAAATTTGATTTGGTATAAACAATAAACTTTTAAAATATTCTAGCAACACAAATAATAAACAAAAACACAAATAATCATTGTTTTCAGAACTAAGTTATTTTTGATGGTCTTGCTTTGAGTTAAAATGAATTATTACTTTTTATTGCCCTTCTCAACCCAGCATGTAACCCAAACATCTATTAAACACTGAGAATTACTGGTTCTTCTTTTTCTTCTTTTTTTTTTTTTTTTTTTGACGGAGTTTCACTCTTGTTGTCCAGGCTGGAGTGCAATGACGCCATCTTGGCTCACCGCAACCTCCACCTCTTGGGTTCAAGTAATTCTCTTGCCTCAGCTTACCGAGTAGCTGGGATTACAACCATGAGCCACCACGCCTGGCTAATTTTGTATTTTTAGTAGAGACAGGGTTTCTCCATGTTGGTCAGGCTGCTTTCAAACTCCTGACCTCAGGTGATCCGCTTGCCTCGTCCTCCCAAAGTGCTGGGATTATAGGCGTGAGCCACCTCACCCAGCCGAATTACTAGTTCTTATTGAATCATATAATCTTAAAAGTGCATTACAGGAATAAAAGTACATTTTCCTGATGTTAATTTGCATTTTGGAATATACACACACACGCTCACACATATGAACACCACATACACAAACACACACACACACACAATGGCAGAACATCACTTAATACTGAAGAAATTTTACTAATAGGATTATCAGGCACCCTGTGGATAAGAAGAATCTTAATGTTTTTAATATTTAGTTTTCAGTTTTAGAAAATACTAATTTTAAAAACTCCTTTTGCTCCCGAAAAGACTCATTGCATTTTGTTTCCAGGGTCTCAATCCTTTCTTATCTTTATTTCTATTATATCCTTCTTCCTGTGGTCCTGGCATTTGTTTTGTGTTTTTACCCCTGATTTCTTGAGTTATCGCTTCATTTATTTTAGTTATTTCTTGAACAAAAATGCAAACATTAAAGGCCATACATTTTTCCCAGTTCATGTCCCCTCCCCTGACCCCCAGTGTCACTCTCTGGCACTCTCACTGTTATTTTCTAACTAGCCTTCAATTTCCATGACATCCTTTCAAATCCTTTTGAACCCAGGGGTTCTTTTGCAACGTGTTTTTATTCTTTAGAAAAAATTTTAAATAGTTGTGTTATTACTGTTATTTTCCTTGTGAAAACATTTATTATGCTAATTCCTAATTTTACTGTATTAATTTCTCAGGGAATGTGGCCTAGGCTATTACTAGTATGAAAATTTGTTGACGTTTTAATGATGTACTAAATGAAGTTTTTAAAAAATTATAGCTATATTGTGGATATTTGAAAATAAGCCATATTCTTTGTTGAGAATCTATTGAATCATTCTTTTATGGCATTTGATGTCCTCTAATTTATTTTGCATATTTAGTTAGTTGATAATTGATCCACAGGATGTTTGATATTGTCATTGTGTTCTTGGCAATTGTCCTTCTATTTTAATCTGCTTTTTTTTTTTTTTTTAATAATGGATTGTGATCTATACTATTTAGTAGGTGGCAGTATTAACTATCTTATTTTGAACAGGATACTTTGTGACATAAAATTCCCCTGTTTCAGATAAAGTTCTTTTCCTCTAGTTTTTCTTTTTTGAGTATTAACATTATCACCTTAGTTTTTTGTAGTTATTTTACATAGTAATGTTCAACACTTTATACTCAGTCTTTCTGTGTAATTTTAGTTTAATTGTATCTACTATAGAGATTGTACTTGGATATGGGTGGCATGGAGTAATTTCTGATGTTTCCTTTATTTACCTACCTTCACAGAAAGAAGAATATCTTGTAGGAATGGTTAATGCATGGTGACAAGCAGGTCAGCCGTGGCCCCCTTCCTTTGGAATCTGCTTGCCTGCATAGAGTGTGTACTCTTTTCTGCTCTTAGCCATGCTGTCAGTGGCGAGGCTAAGGTTCTTCCACAGCAACAGAAGCCGGCAGTCCTCCTTCACTGCCTGGTGATTAAACACTCGTAATTCAGGGACTCAGTGTTTGGAAGCTATTGTTGCTTCCAAACAATAAATTATTATAACATTAAAAAGGAAGAAGTTCTAATGTAAGTTTGGGAATCACTTGTGATATAGATTAAGAATGAGATCATGAAGCAAAAATGTGATGTGTATACATTGATTAAATTGCCTTCTACAGAAGAAATGAGTCCTACTGGTTGCCTGCTTTGTCTTTTCTTTTGCTAACCCCAGTCAGCGTCAATGTTAAACTGCAAACTGTGTAGTAATATAGCCAAGTTGCCTGGTCCCTGCAGTTGCCTCTCTGCTTGAAAGGAAATCCCAGAAACGAACCAGGGCTAGGAATGTGTAGATACTCTTTCCTCTTCTGGTTTTGTAGAAGTATAATGAATCCTGGCAGCCTGTTGCTTGGCCATCTCTCCTTTCTTTTTTGTTTGTTCTCACCACAGAGTGCTGGACCCACCACAGAGCAGGGTATGGGACAGGGAGTCCACCTTGCTGGTACATAAGAGACATCCAACAGACAGTTGCCTCCTTCCCTCATTCCTCCCCCAGCCTTCCCCTCCTGTAACAATGATATAGCCACTTCCTCCCACATCACATCTTCCTCATAGACAACTGAATTTTTTGATGAACATGCTTTTATTCAGTATGTTGTTGCGTTTTGCTGTTCACTTGCCCCAGGAACAACATGTGGAAATGCAGGGATTTGTTTGCTACACATGATGACATTTTAGACATTTTGTAATGTCAGCTAACAATTCAGCGAAGTTTTTAGTAAGCAGGCTTTGACAGGTGAGCTTCCCCAGGTTAAGGCTGGGAAGCTTATGAATACCACATAGCCTTACTTTCTTTTGAAACATTGGTTTGCTGGAGCTCCAGCAGTACTTTAAAGAGATCTAAATCTCTTGCAGCTGTGAAACACTCTCATCCTCTGTAGATCTGCAGACCTCCCGAAGGAATGGTGCAGCTATGAACAGCCAGCTGTAAGAGTAAACATAAATCTCTTGGAGACATATATACTGTCATATTTTGCTAAGGCTTGGAAAGACTGAACAATTTTAATCGTTTATCACCATTTATCAAAATACTCCAGCCCAACAAACTTCAAACCAGTTTCAGCTGTGAGCCTGCCTTGCTGTAGAAGAAACTGACCACGGAGTACTTTGGTGTCTTTGTGATAAACCTGTACATTTGTAAAAGAGCTCCTTGGTCATATAAAACCTTTTATTAGTTATTGGCCATTTAAACAAACAAATAATCAAAAGCTACTTTGTAGCTGATATTTTAGTGTATATATGAATGTATTAAATATGTGCATGTGTGTATACATATATGCACACATACACACATATATATGTTCACACCCACACACATATATGTAATCTCAAATATCACATGAAGTGCTTAGCCAAAAAGTCACCGGTATTTCCATTATAACCTTATTTTTAGCTATTTATAAGAATATAAAACTCTGAACCATGAAAGCATAGATGTCTTCAATAATGACTTTCTCCTTTTTTATACTATTTTTAAATGTAGAGAACACCACATTTCTAATTTAAAAAAAATTAAAACGTAAGTAAATAATATTCTATCTCACTCAAACATCTTGGAAACTAGTAAAAATAAGTATTTAATTTAAAAAAATGAATCTTAAAATTAAATATGTCATTCAGAAGTGGTTAGTGTTTTTTTTGGTGTATTTTCTGTTTGTCACTATAATTGAAGTTAGAAGACGTTTACCTGTGTTCAGAGGCCAGAGAAGAAGGAGAAACATGGAGCTCCTTCCTTTTGCGTGATCCCTAGACTAAACTTGGGAGAAGGGAGTGTGTCGATGAGACGGCCTTGCTCCCTATACCACAGTTCCCAGTCTGAGTCAGGCTGCCGGAAGAAGACAGGCACCCCATCAACCAGACCCAACACACCTCCTTCTTGCTTTAAGTGTGCCTGAGTCAGAGGTAAAGAGATTGCCTCTAGCATGAATTATTTTGTGAAACACTTCATTGATCTTAGATGCTAGGAAGAAACATTCATGCATTTATTTAGAGCATATATAAAAGTGGTGCTCTGGTGGGCATCATTCATGGCTTTAAACAGCAGATTTCTCTTGGTAAATGCTGCACAGCTGTAAAACTTGCTCAGAAAAGCAGTATGTTGTGGTCTTTGAGGAAACTCAAATATGCTATGTATTTGGAAGTATATATAAGACAGGAAAGGACAGAATAGCAATTTTTTTATTTAAAAAATTTCTATGGAAATAAAACGACAGAAAATAGTTTCTTCTCAAAAGCAGAGACATTCATGGCTATTGAAGCATAGATGTACCGCATGGAATGAACATGGAGAGATAAGAAAAGTTAGGAACAGATGTGCCCGCTGGAAGGATGAGGATTTTTCGCCACTAATCCCCATGATAAAGTAGATTAATAGAGTGGTTGTGGCTAGGTCACAGGAAGGCCATTGAATGATCAGAAAGTTGCCTGTGTATGTTTTTTTTCATTGTCAAGTTGCCCTGAAGTCCCAGATTAAGATGGTGTTCTATGGTGTACTTCAGAAAAAAAAAGATAACTATTGGTTAATAGCATAATTCAGGGTGAGCTCTTCCCAAAGCACCTTGGAATAAAGCCAGAATTAGATTTCTTAGAGTTAAATATTTGGGGTCAGACAACTATTTGGTTATTATCAAGTTTTTATATTGTGCTTACATAGAATTGTTTCTGACTCAGTTACAACATTTTTAGCATGATAAGCTAATACTAGTACTTAAATGTGTTAAAATATAGTTCTATTTTTTCCAAGAAAAAACTTACTTGAAGACCCATTTTTCATACCTCTATAGTACACCATGCATAGAGAAAACTGAATGGTTCTCTCTAGAAGATAAATCCAAGTAAAACGCCTAAAATTATAGTGTCTCTATCCCACAGATCTGTCTGGGTAGAAGTTGATGATAGGAAATAAATATGCTCATTGTTGTGAGTTTTTATGACCAAACACATGTATCACCATTTGTGACGTGGCAAAGATCATGTACTTTGGAGTCAGATATACTATCGACTTCCAGGTTCCCCTGTTACTATCTGAATAAACTAGCACTGCTTACATAAAGTCTCTAGGCCTCAATTTTCTCATTTTTCCAATGGGATTAATAATATCTACAGAATATTGTAAGAATGAATGATTTTATATTTTAAGTATTTATATTAGTGGTCAATTAAAATAATAATCTGAAATAATAACATCATGTTCATTTTTCAAGAACCATGTCAATTTAGACATAACAATTCACAAACCATTCATTCATTCACTTATATGTTTAACACACATTGTTGAATATCACTAGGCATTAGGGATAAAAAATATGAATAGGACACGATGAGTTCAAAGTTCTTCATAAAATATACAGAATTTTATAAGGAAATTTGTGAATTTTTAAAATGAAAGTTCTATCTTTTTAAAATATTTTGTCTCTACAGGACAGGTACTTGCTAAGAGGATAAAACACAGGGTCACTCTGCCCAAGGTCGAAACATTTCATTCTTACTGATTCAACATAAGGAAGACCTGGAAATGTTAGCTATTACTTAGAAGTAAGATGAAAGATAAATAAAGCTTCGTTCACTCTAAATTCTGTGTTAAAGTGGAAAAAATGGGATTAATTGAAGTGAAGATGAGAAAATGTCCATCAAGCTGACAAAAATGGAAAACCAAATAAATATGCAGTGTTGTAGAGGGTGTGATGGGATATACACAATCTCACTTAGTAACTTCTGTGTGTATCTAAGTCTGAGATTAACTGTGGTTGACCAAAGATTAAAAACTAAGCTAAACTAAACTAAAAGTTTCTGGGCAGTAACTTATTCTGCCTGTAAGACAACTACTAAATCCCAGGTGAAAAGTGTAATAGATGGATAGAAAATTCCAAAAATTTTCTGTGGATTTTTTACATCTATTTTTCTGAGTTTCTAATCTTGATAGCATTAAAGATTTAAGAAGTAATAAATTCACAGCATAAGGAGATACAACTGTTAACATAGAGTCAGCTGCAATATATAATACATATGTGAAGAGAGGCTTCCAAAGCAGAACACGGAATTGCTTCTCTTTCTAAGACCAATGCTGTTCCAGTACTGTGGAGTCTCCCCAGGTTCCTCATATTATCAATTTTTCTTTCTCTACTTGACATTAATTTGCTCCTTATAGTAAATAATAGGCTTAAACAAATATCTTGATCTGAAGTCAATACATAAATAATTAAGGACCCATATAATGCTCCAGACACTGTGTTTCCCCTCCTCTGTTCCTAACTAAATTTCTTCTACCAGTCATCTCTATGCACTATTTTCTCAACTCTCACTTCCCAGTAATACCAATTGGACTTCTCTTTTTACCTCTCCTGAAGTGCTATGCAACTAGGTCATCAGTAATATTCATAGTTTTAAATTCTGTTTTCATTTTCCATCATCTTTTTTCACCTCTTTATAGTCTTTATTACTCAGAACACTTTTGTCATTTTCTTTTCCTCCTCTTTCTCCATCTTCTTTACTAGTCTTTTCTTCTTTATTCAGTCGGTAATTGTTGGATGTCCTCAAGATTCAAGCCAAGATTCTCTTCATATGTCCCTTTCTATTCAGTCCTTGGGCAATCTCATCAACTCCCATAGACTCAATCACTGTCTGTACACCTAACACTCCCACACAAATCTATCTCTAGTCCAATCCTCTCCCCTGAGCCCCAGACTATTCCTGTCATACAATTACCTACTTAACAATCGATGTCATCCTATATTCCATATTTGAGTCATTGGATTATTATCCATCTAATTCTATAAAGTAAAATTCCAGTCATCAACATTGATATCTCCTTCTCCCTCACTTCCCATATCCTGTCTTTCACCTTGTTTTGTCAATTTGCTTTTTAAATATGAATCAAATACATTCACTATGAATTGGTGTCCACATCTGTCATTCTAAATTTTCCCCAAAGTAGTTTGCATTGCAGCAGGAGAAAGCATTTTGAAATACCATTCTCATACGTTGAATGCCCCAAGACATCAGCTTAAAATTCATAATGGACTTCCTGTTACTTTTAGAATAAAGAACAAAACCCTTAACATGGTCCAGAAGCCACTGCACGATCTGGTTTCCATGCATCTCTCTAGACATACATCATAACACTCTGCATGCTTCTTTCTGAGCAACTCTCACTCAACCCTCTTTCAGCTTCTCAAAAAACGATGGTTCATTCTGCCACAGGACCTTGTACACGCTGAAAGAACATCTGCGTAAGCCCTAAATTCTTTTCATTATTTGCTCTTGAAAAACATTACTTTGCATCAGAGTGATCATTTTCTTTGTAAATACATATTTAGTAATAAGGTTATTTGATTACTATCTCTTGGAAAACAAGAAATTAAGAAGAAGAAGAAGAAGAAGAGGAGAAGGAGGAGGAGGAGGAAGAAGAAGAAGAAAAAGAAGAAGGAGAAGAAGAAGAAGGAGGAGGAGAAGGAGGAGGAAGAGGAAACTGTTTGATCTAGTAATTCCACTTACAGTAGTTTATCCTAGCACATAACTAGGAATGTATACCTCAGAATATCACTAAAATTCCATTGAATTGTACGTAAAAATGTTGAAAAACTAGGGACAATATATTTTTCCAATGTGTATTATTTTTTAAGTATATATATATACACACACAATCTAAATTTCAAATATATAATTATTAAACAAAAATGTGAGTATACTTTGTGATGAATCAACTGTTTTTATTTTATTTATTATTTATTTATTATTATTATTATTTTGAGATGGAATCTCATTCTGTCACCCAGGCTGGAGTGCAGTGACATAATCTTGACTCACTGCAACCTCCATCTCCCAGGTTCAAGCGACTATTTTAATGAACTCATATTCAGAAAAGTGATAGTAATGTATTAAGTCTGTTCTCATGCTGCTAATAAAGGCATACCCAAGACTGGGTAATTTATAAAGGAAAAAGGTTGAATTGACTCACAGTTCCACATGGCTGAGGAGGCCTCACAATCATAGCAGAAGGCAAATGAGGAGCAAAATCACATCTTACATAGTGACAGGCAAGAGAGCTTGTGCAGGGGAACTCCCATTTATAAAACCATCAGTTCTTGTGAGATTTATTCACTACCATGAGAACAGTATGGGAGAAATCGCCCCTATGATTCAATTATCTCCATCTGGCACTGCCTTTGGTACATTGGGATTATTACAGTTCAAGGTGAGATTTGGGTGGGGACACAGTCAAACCATATCAGTAACTGTGGCAAAATTTACATGTAAAAATACACAGGCAATTGATTATTTGATGTGGAAACATCTACCTCATCAACTACTTCATATTCTTCCCAAGATTTACCTGTCTAGCCACCCCTGGGTTGAAAGACATAAAAAATAGAATAGCAGTGGGAGGATGTAATAAAGCAATGATCCAAGTGAGAGAAGAACAATAGGGATCATCAGGGATAGAGAAAGGGAAGAGAAATTTTAGTGAGAATTTTAAAAACGTGAATACATAAGGTATAAAATTTAACATGTTCTACTAAATTTGGAGTGGGTTAAAAATAATTTAGAAGAAGCTAAGGAAAAAAGATATGAAGAAATAATAAAGCTGCAAAGAAATTCAAAATCAACATTTTGAATCTCTATTGCATTGATACCTCCCTAGCATACAGAAAAGAATATAGCCATGTCCTAGCCTTCTAAAAGAGCTCGCCATTTTATTGGGAAATAATTTCACTTAATGAGTGGTAACTGTGTACTAGATACATAATCAAGCACTTGAGAATCAGTGCAAATGAAAACATAATGAAGAACTGTATATCATGATAATGAGTACAAAAATGCACCAACTTGTTTTTGAGACAGTCTCACTCTGCTGGTTTGGCTGGAGTGCAGTGGCACAATCATGGCTCCCTGCAGCCTCAAGCTCCTGGGCTCAAGAAATTCTCTCACCTCAGCTTCCCAGTTAGCTGGGACTATAGGCGCATGACACCTTGCCCCGCTAATTAAAAAAATTTCTTTGTGGGGACAGTCTTGTTACACTGCCCAGACTCCTCTTGAACTCCTGACCTCAAGCAATCCTCTTGCCTTGACTGGCCTCCCAAAGTATCGGGATTACCTGCATGAGCCATGACACCTGGCAGTACCAACATTTTTGATTCACTAGTAGATATGATTTGGCTGGGTCCCCAACCCAAATCTCACCTTGAATTGTAATAATCCCCATGTGTCAAAGGTGGGGCCAGGTGGAGATAATTGAATCATGGGGGGCAGTTTCCCTCATACTGTTCTTGTGGTAGTGAATAAGTCTCATGAAATCTGATGGTTTTATAAATGGGAGTTCACCTGCACAAGCTCTCTTAGCCAGCCACCATGTAAGATGTGACTTTGCTCCTCCTTTGCTTTCTGTCATGTTTGTGAGGCCTCCCCAGTCATGTGGAAGTGTGAGTCAATTAAACCTCTTTCCTTTATAAATTACCCAGTCTCACATATGTCTTTATTAGCAGTGTGAGAACTGACCAATACACTAGCTGTGAAGTAGGATACAGAAATAGGCACTTTCAACAAATACCCCAATGCTGATACAGCTTGTCTTTATGCAAAAATGTGGGAAACATCAAAAATGTCAAAAATTGCTGTAAATGATCATAAAAGCAGAGAATTATTCACATTGACATTTTTGGGGAATGATCCATGGCAAAGTAAAAAATGGAAAGTTTGAAAATGTTTTTTTTATGCTTGTTAATTATGATTTTTATGTGTTTTAAAAACCCTTTAATTATAAATTTGGTCATCTTTGTAGAATTCCTAACTTTCTAAATGATGTTCTTTTGAAATATTTACATTTTAATTTTACATATGTTTAAAAACATACATGAAAAATCCTAATATCATCTGTTTTTTCCCAAATATTAGTAAACTATTGAGAGGAGTCATGAAATCACTTTTCCTGAAAGTTTTATATAGAATCTCAATTCTCTGGCATTGGTTATGGTCCTGCCTGAAAGTGAGATTTTTAAATCATAACATCTTTAGTCCTATAGTTCTATGATTGTGATATTGTTATATCCTACACATCACAGTTCCATTGATTGCACAGACTAATAAACCTTAGATAATGTATTAGTCATGGTTCTCCAGAGAGACAGAACCAATACACACACACATACACACATAAACATGCATACATCACCCTATCAACAGTTTTGCTTTCTGTGATTTCAATTATCTGAGGTAGAGTACAACAAGATATTTTGAGAGGGAGAGACTACATTCACAACTTTCATTACACTATATTGTTGTAATGTTTCTATTTTATTATTTGTTAATGTTAATATTTTACTATGACTATAAATTAAATTTTATCATAGGTATGATTTATAGGGGAAAAAAGGTGGTATATATAGAATTTGATACTGTTTGGGGTCTCAGGCATCCACTAGTGGTCTTGGAACATATTCTCTTGGAATAAGGAGGGACTACTGCATAGATATATAAGAGGATATTTATTAAGAAAGTTGGCTCATTTGATTGTAGAGGCTGAGACATCCCACAACAGTCTGTCTGCAAGTTGCAGGCTCTAGGATGTTGGTAGTGTGGCTCAGTCTCAGTCTAAAGACCTCAGAATCAGGGAAAGCGATGGTGTAATTCTCAGTTTAAGGTCAAAGGCCTGAGAAACTAGAGGTCCTCTGGTGTCAGTCCTGGAGTACCAAGGCCAGAGAGCCTAGAGTTCTGATGTCCAAGGGAAGAAGGAGGAGAGTTTTCCATCTCCAGGAGAGAGAGAGAGAGAGAGGGAGAGAGAGAGAGAGAGAGAGAGAGAGAGAGAGAGAGAGAGAG
>NW_012101821.1:133750-149665 GCF_000951045.1 Mandrillus leucophaeus
GAGAGAGAGAGAGAGAGAGAGAGAGAGAAATCCTTTCTCTCCGTTTTGTTCTACCTACTGTCCCAGCTGACTGAACGGTGCCCACTCATTTTGAGTGAGGATCTTCCCCACTCAGTTCACTGACTCACATGCCAACCTTCTCTGGAAACACTCTCACAGACAGACTCAGAGGTAATTCTTTATCAGTTCTCTAGGTCTTCCTTAATCTACTCAAGTTGATGGATATTTTGGATGGTTTGGATGTGTGTTCCTGCCGAATCTCATGTTGAAATGGGATCCTCAATGTTGAAGGTGGGCCAAGTGGGAGGTGTTTGAGTCATGAAGGCGGATCCTTCATTAATGACTTGGTGCTCCACTCATGGTAATGAGTTACTGGAAGATCTGGTTGTTAAAAACAGTCTGGGACCTCCCCGCTCACTCTCCTGCTCCCTCCCTCACCATGTGCCATGCCTGCTCCGCCTTCACCTTCCACCATGAATAAAAGGTAGCTGTGGCCTCACCAGACACTGAGCAGTTGTGGGTGCTATGCTTGTACAGCCTGCAGAACCATGAGCCGAATAAACCTTTCTTCTTTATAAATTACCCAGCCTCAGGTATTCCTTTATAGTAATGCAAAACTGACCAACACATCGACATCTAAAATTAACTATTACAAGTAATAACTAGAAAAGTCTGAAGATCATGGAGGTAATCTTACACAGTGTGGTGTCTGGCAGACAGGTTGTTTTCCTAAAGGTTGTTAAGTGAAAGAATGGCATTCAACACCACGAATCTAACTCAGCTTCCTAGGAAATTGAGGCTGAAGTAGAAAAGGTAGAAGCAGCTAGCAAAGAATATAGCTTAAAAGCATAGGAGGCATAGCCAAGAAAAACAACTGTTTACCTCAGCAACATTCAAATAGTTATAATTATATCCTAAAAGAAAATAATTTAAAACATTTTCCAAATTTGAGGATTCAATGACAGTCTGTTTTGGTGGAAAATTTCATCCATACTACAAAAACTCGGCTACTGCAGCAATTATGAGGGTGAACAAGATAAGTAGCTACATATTTTTCTATTTTTAGTTGGGGAAAGGATGTTTATGTGCTATTGTCAATAAACGCTGGACTTTAGTTGACTCAGAAAATGGTAAATTAGGTTGTAAGAATAATATTTCATCTATGACTTTACTTCTTAAAATCTGTGTAAATGAAACAAGAGAAGAAGGAGTGAAAAACTGAAAGTGGGGAAAAAAACTGAAAGATATCAAACATATTTCTTGGTCATACAGAAATTCAACTTTTAAAATAAATTTGGCATTGAGATTTATATAGTTCATTTATTCAAAGAAGACTTCATGTTTTGCATTCCACTCATTTGGGGACTAGTTGATACACTAAAATCCAAATATTACAAAATAAAATGAATCGAAGCATGCAGTTAACAGCATATAGATTTACATAATTTTACTACTTAATAATAATAATAGTTGATTCTTAAAGCCTACTACTGACCAAAAACAATGCAAATTATTTATTATGGGCTACCTACTTACTCCTCAAAAACAAAAATTCCTAAGCAGTACTTAAATTTTTAACTTTATTTTACAGATGAGGACCTGCAGCTTAAAGAGGTTAAGCAAACATTCAAGATTATACACAGCATATAGCTAAGTCAGGAATTTCAACCTAACATATGGAGCCACCATATTATAATACTTTATTTCACAAAACTGAAGTCTCTTCAACTATAACTTCAGAATGCATGTATTCATGCATTAAATGTTTATTCAGTGCCTTCTAACGAAGACACCATCCTAGGCAGCATGTCTACTTGCTAGTGCTCCCTTCTATAACTGATATTTTTGAAAATTAATTGCTTTAGAACTAAATGCAAATTGAATAAACACTGAATCCTCAGATGACTTTTAGTTGCTGTTTCAATTCAAGGTGAATTAATCCAAATGGAAAATGTCCCAGACACACTACTTAAATAGTAAGTAAGTTACACTTACTATTTAATTCTCTAACATCTTTATGGTTCCCTTAGTTTTGATAAAGAAAGTGAGGTTTAAAAAATTTTTAAAAAAAAAGAAAGAAAGAGCAACAAAAACTTGTGGTAACTCAAAGCACAGGAGTCAGTGTTAGGTATTTCTAAATAAAAAAAAAAACATATAATGTTTAAAAGTAACTTTTTTCATCTCTACCAATGGGACTGAATATTTGTATATGCATAGTAAGATGGTGTATTAGTCTGTTCTGACGCTGCTAATAAAGACATACCTGACACTGGGTAATTTATAGAGGAGAGAGGTTTAATCGACTGGTAGTTCTACATGGCTGGGGAGGCCTCACAATCATGGTGGAAGGTGAAGGAGGAGCAAAGTCACATCTTACATGGTGGCAGGCAACAGAGTATGTGTAGGGGAGCCCCCTTTATAAAACCATCAGATCTTATGATACTTATTCACTACCATGAGAATATTGTGGGGGAAACTGCCCCTGTAATTCAATTATATCCAACTGGTCCCACCCTTGACACATGGAGATTATTACAATTCGAGGTGAGATTTGGGTGGGGATACAGCCAAACTATATTAAATGGTTTCTAGTTTGTTTAAAAAATGTAATTGCCTACAAACTAATTCAGTGGTATAATAAATCTATTATTATTTCTTACATTTCTTTTTTAAACAGTTGAATGTGTTGGTGTAGTGGTCATATGATCAGTCTCTGAATTCAGAGTAAGATTTCAACTCTTATTCTGTTACTTAATGGAAGAATGACCTGAAGCAAATTATTTGTCTTTTCTTTGTTTGTTTGTCTGCTCATCAATAAAATAGGAATACGGGAGTATTTATTCATAAGATTGTTCTGATAACTAAATGAGATAAATATTTATGTAAAGTGTATAGAAAGTTCCTGGCTGTGGTAAGTTCAAATATTTTATGTTTCAAAGAAATTCATTTGAAATGGCTGTTTCAAACTACTGACAATCTTATTGCTAAGAAATTTGCATATATGGGACGAAATCTGATAAGGATGGGTGTGTACTAAGGTCCTGCACTTCTGTCTTACGTTTAGTTTTCCTTTGATAGGGTATGACATACCCTAGTTGATGTTTGATAGGTATTTCCAAGTTCCCACAGTCTTCTATTTGAATTTCAGTTTGGAAGAAAACTAGAGAGAAAAAGAAGAAAGTTTAAATGCCATTTGTCTCCATAGAGTTCAAATGCCATCCCTTACACCGGGATCTATTTAGATATTGAAATTTTCCTAAATAAATAAATACATAGAATAAATTCTGAGAAGAAGCTATATCTTCTTGGAGACTTCTAAGCTTCTAGGAGACTTCTAAGATGGCTGAAACTTATACTGGGAGAATATCAGGATTTGATGTGCAATCATAATAATTGAGAAATAATTATGGTAGCAAGACTTCAGCTAGTCACACATATAATTATCTCAGGTAATTCTCAGTATAGCCTCATTTACATATTAAAACAACTAAATTTCAAAGAGATAAGTGGTTGCACTGGGAGGGGATGTGCTTTGTCACTAGAAACCTGTTGTAAGTGGGTAGGCATTTTTTTCACAGTATTCTCATGCTTTTAAACATTTTTATTATGGAATAAATTAATAGTTTATTATACTAATCATGACTTTATGATCATATACTTAGAACATGATTTTTCTTCATTTAATAGTAAATATGCCATTTATCTAAACAGACCCAAAACAGCAGTTCTATACTATCAACAAAAAGTTTTTAAAAAATCATACTACAATAAGCTACACTAAACCTTTCGGACAAAGTTCAGACAACATTAGAGATTTAGCAATAGTTGCATGGGTTAGCACTATCTTCCAACATAACCGTAAAGATAAGCCAGATAGAAAATGTATCCTTTTTAAAGTACAACAGACTTTACTTTAAAGTAAAGGGAGAGGGAAGGAGTAATATATAAACTCAAAGAGTGTAAAGTTAAATAAAAAATGCTATATTAGAAAGTCATAACATAGTTTAATTTATGCTACTTATATTAAAAACAATCAGAAAAAGAAATATG
The DNA here is from genome assembly GCF_000951045.1 of Mandrillus leucophaeus. Classification (NCBI taxonomy): domain Eukaryota; kingdom Metazoa; phylum Chordata; class Mammalia; order Primates; family Cercopithecidae; genus Mandrillus; species Mandrillus leucophaeus. Next base: position 137,801 of record NW_012101821.1, read on the forward strand.
GAGAAATTTACTCAAATAAATATCAGCTAAATTTTGCTGGTTTTTCAGATATAGGTGGATATTAAAACAAAATAATTTTAATCACCTTAATTTTGAAACTTGAAGAACATAAATATGAGCATTTTTTGTAAGTCTAGTTAGAAGATTAAAAACATTAGTGTTATTATTCATGATGAAAGAATATTAAAGTACCATGAATTTCATTAGATGAATAAACACTTAAATAAACACAGCCTACATGGAAAAAGTAAAATCTAAGGCTATTTGTGTGCTTTGAGAATTATGGCTAGATGTTGATTACCAACTTCACCATGAATTTACTTCCCAAACCTCTACCAAATTAGCAATGCTAACATTTGTATGAGTGGATTCTATATTTATACCATATAAACACTGTATGTATTCTATATCTCTGTATATATTCCATAGTATTCCAACAGAATGAACTGGTACTATAGTCAGACACTTTAAAATGTTGTTATTAGACATGACAACTAATAAATTAAATTCATTAATCATTGGTTGATTAATAATTACATTTAAACACCTACAGATTTTAATGGGAATTGGAAGTTCTTTATTATAATGAAAAGATCATAAAGCTGCTTTATTTTGATTATTCAATTAAAGGAAGGTTATTTAAAATGTTAAATAATTCCATTAATGATTTATTAACCATATTTATCCACTCAGCATTTTGCAGAGAAGAATTTCTGAATACTCCTTAGATGTGACCTGCTACAGGAATTCAAGAGGTAATTATTAGAAATTCAGACTTGGGGGCCTGACACCAAAACTACTGGCCAAGCATCTTTAGGACTGGGGCCCGGCATCAGCTTTTATAAGAAGCTGATTTGGCTGATGTTTGGGCTCAGGAGTTTGAGAACTGATATAGTTTGGCTGTGTCCACACACAAATCTCATCGTGAATTGTAGTGAGTTCTCACAAGATCTGATGGTTTTATAAGGGGCTTTTCCCCTTTTCCTCGGCACTTCTGTTTGCTTCCATTATATGAAGAAGGATGTGTTTGCTTCCCCTTCCGCCATGATTGTAAGTTTCCTGAGATCTGCCAAGCTATGCTAAACTGTGAGTCCATTAAAATTCTTTCCTTTATAAATTACCCAGTCTCCGGCAGTCCTTTACAGCAACGTGAGAATGAACTCATACAATAAACTGGTGCTGGTAGAGTGTGATGCTGCTATAAGGATACCCAAAAATGTGGAAACAACTTTGGAACTTGGTAACAAGCAGAGGTTGTAACAGTTTGGAGGGCTCAGAAGAAGACAGGAAAATGTGGGAATGTTTGGAACTTCCTAGAGACTTGTTGAATGGCTTTGATCAAAATGCTGATAGTGATATGGACAATGAAGTCCAGGCTGAAAGGGTCTCAGAGGGAAGTGAGGAATTTGTTGGGAACTGGAACAAAAGTGACTCTTGTTATGCTTTAGCAAAGAGACTGGCAGCATTTTGCCCCTGCCCTAGGGATCTGTGGAACTTTGATCTTGAGAGAGATGATTTACGGTATCTGGTGGAAGAAATTTCTAAGCAGAAAGGTGTTCAAGAGCAACCAGAGTGTAAAAGTTTGGAAAATTTCCAGCCTGACAATGCAACAGAAAAGAAAAACTCATTTTCTTGGAAGAAATTTAAGCCTGCTGCAGAAAATATGCACAAATAAGGAGCAGCTGAATGTTAATTACCAATACAGTGGGAAAAATATCTCCAAGGCATGTCAGAGACCTATGTGGCAGTCCCTCTTATCACAGGCATGGAGGCCTAGGAGAAAAAAAAAATGGTTTTGTGGGCCAGGCCCAGGGCGCTCCTACTTTGCGCAGCATAGGGACTTGGAGCCCTGGGTCCTAGCCACTCCAGTCATGGCTAGATGGGGTCAAGGTACAGCTCAGGCCATGGCTTCAGAGTGTGCAAGCCATAAGCCTTGGCAGCTACCATGTGGTGTGAGACTGCTGGTGCAATAATCAAGGTTTGAGTCAATAATCAAGGTTTGAGATCCTCCACTAGATATCAGAGGATGTATAGAAATGCCTGAATGTCCAGGAAGAAGTTTGATGCAGGGGCAGGGTCCTCATGGAGAACCTCTGCTAGTGCAGTACAGAAGGGAAATGTGGGGTCGGAGCTCCCACACAGAGTCCCCACAGGGGCACTGCCTAATGGAGCTGTGAGAGGAGGGCCAAAGTACTCTAGACCCAAGAATGGTAGATCCACTGACAACTTGCACTGTGCACCTGCAAAAACCACAGGCATTCAACACCAGCCTTTGAAAGCAGCCTGAAGCAGGGGCTATACCCTGCAAGGCCACAGGGGTGGAGCTGCCCAAGGCTGTGTCAGCATGACCTGGATGTAAGACAAGAAGTCAAAGGGGATCATTTTGGAACTTTAAGGTTTAATGACTGCCCTATTGGGTTTCGGACTTGCATGGGGCCTGTAGCCTCTTTATTTTGGCCAATGTCTCCCATTTGAAATGGGTGTATTTACCCAATGCCTGTGTACCCATTGTATCTACGAAGTAACTAATTTGCTTTTGATTTTATTGGCTCATAAGTGGAAGGGATTTGCCTTGTCTCAAATGAGATTTTGGACTTGAACTTTTGTGATAATGCTGGAATGAGTTAAGACTTCGGAGGACTGTTGGTAGGGCATGATTGTGTTTTGAAATGTGAGGACATGAGATTTGGGAGGAGCCAGGGGCAGAATAATATGGTTTGGCTGTGTCCCCACCCAAATCTCATCTTGAATTATAGTTCCCATAATCCCCACATGTCATGGGAGAGACCTGGGGGTGGTTATCTCCATGCTGTTCTAGTGATAGTGAGTGAGTTCTCAAGAGATCTGATAGTTTTATGAGGAGTTTTTCCTCCTGCTAGGCACTTCTTGTTTCTTCCGTGTGAAGAAGAATGTGTTTTCTTCCCTTTCCACCATGATTGTAAGGTTCCTGAGGCCCCCCCAGCCATGTGGAACTGTCAGACAATTAAACCTTTTTCCTTTATGAATTACCCAGTCTTGGGTATTTCTTCATAGCAGCATCAGAACAGAGTAATAAAAGAACTAGGGATGTAACTCATGTGTGTGCATGCAGATGGTGCAAGGGTGAATAACATAATCCCTTCCCTCATGAGTCCTCCTTTGAATAATTTGTTGTCTTTATAAAATTAGACATAATTAAACACATAATTGCTCTTAATAAAAGGAGTTGAGCTGGGCACAGTGACTTGCGCCTGTAATCTCAGCACTTTGGGAGGCTGAGGCAAGTGGATTACTTGAGGTCAGGAGTTTGAGACCAGCCTGACCAACACGGTGAAATCCCATCTCTACTAAAAATACAAAAATTAGTCAGGGGTGGTGGTTCACACCACCCATGTTGTAGTCCCAGCTACTCAGGAAACTGGAGACTGAGGCACAAGAATTGCTGGAACCTGGGAGGCAGAGGTGGCACTGAGCCAATATCATACCACTGCACGCCAGCCTGGGTGACCAAACAAGACTCTGTCTAAAAGAAAAAAAAAAAAAAGGAGGAAAAGGAGTTGGCATTTCTTCTGTTTCAGTGTAATGTGTTGAAATGTCTTTTATACATTCATTTTAAAGTGATTCTTGATTTCTCCTATGCACTACCAGCATTTAAAGGAAATTCAAACTCTGCTTCAGGGTACACCATAGTACCTCAATTTCTCTGGATTTTGAGACTCTTCTAATCATGTATCAGGTGTGTCACATCTTAAAATTTCTTTCTAAGTTATACCAATCATTTGGATTATATGTATCTATAATAGAGTAATTTAAAAATGTATGGTTCTCCTTCCTTCTGTCCATGTGAAAGTTGATATAAAAGAGCAAGCATTATGTCATTCGATTGACAAATCAGTTCACGTCAAACATGGATAGCCATACAGTTCAAAGCAATATTTAAAGTAAAGCTTATACTTATGGGTAATATAGTCTTGCATTCTAATTTCATATTGGTATTCCTTTTTTTTTTAAACATATTTTCAGGTTTTCTTTAACGATGCTTTTCTAAAGAAAACACCAATCCAATCTTTACGCTCAGGTCAATATCAAATGCTAAAAAATCTTCTAAATATTTCAACCTGATTTTCATTTCCCAAAGTAAAACAATATTTCTTTCCAAATCTGTAACTATACAGGGCTGCTGACTAACATTTTGGTCATACACAGCAAAAGTAGCACTTAGTATTTTCAGAAAAAAGAAATAATATGGTGGGTGTATAAAGAATATATCCTCTTTATACAAACCTTGCATGAAGGCTGTTAAGGAATGAGACAAAGAGTAGACAGAGTTAAGCAGGCGCAGAGAAATAGGCCTAGGTAACACAGGCCAGCACCATCCTCAGGGGAACAGTAGGAGTCCACAACGTGCTGTGAGGGCTGAGCCTCAGGGAGGTTGGCCATTGATAAAGACACTTTCATATATCAGAAGACTGGTGAGAGGTGAGGCAAAGGTGTTTTCAAAGAACAGCAGTGCTTGGCATAGAGTAGGCATGAAAATAATAACTACTGAATGAATGAACAAGTGACAGCTGCAGCTGTGCTCGGTGTTGGGATGCAGGGCGGGGCTTCCATATCCACACCAATCAGGGAATGCAGATACATTCCTTTAAGTCTTATCCAGTGTTATTAGGGGTCTAAAGAGAAAACTGCATACCTGTTAGAAGGAGACCGCCAGGATTTGATAGAAATAGGTCCAAATGGTCTTCGGACTTGGGATTAAAAAAACTTAAAGATGCAGAGGCAAATGGGCTGTGGGTGCCCGAGTGAATAGCATCAGAATGGAATCACCAGAACTTAGAGCAAGACTGCCATTGATGAATCACTCAATAACGCTGTGTTGATGATTCTGAAGACCAGAGATACCTGTGGCTGTGTGATTATTTGAAGTACTTCTAATACATTTCACTGTGAGCAAGTCAAGTCCTTTTAATGTCTATGGGACTCTATCTTTACTCATGTTCTTCCTGTCTCTCTATCCCTTTCTTTTTGTTTTCTGCATCGACCCTAATTCCCTCACCTCAATCCTCCCTTTACCAACATCAATTTATATTTAACACTTTGGGATGCTGTGCTAGGCAGTGGCGAATTAGAAATTAATAGGAAACAGTTCTTGTCATTATCAGAGTGGAGGATGAAGGAGAGGTTAAGTGTGGACCTAGGTCCCACCACTACAACTGGCTTTCTTCTCTAAGTTTGAATGTGGTTCCCTGACTCCCCACAATGTCCCAACGTCTTGGTGATAATGGGAGCTATAGCAAGCATAGGACCACAGCCACTGCTTATGCGACTGTGCAGATTCCTCAACCAGTGGAGCATCCTAGCGTGGGGAATGCCCAGAGGAAGAGGTACACTTTTCTACTCTGTGCAATAGCTCATGCTACTTCCCAAACTTTGTGTCCATGGGGTCATCTCACCAAAAGGGGATGCCTTTGTGAAAAATTTACCCATAGAAGGTAGCTTTTCTACTGACTAGAGAATGCCTCTAGTCATTGTGCTAGAGGCAGACCCAGATGGTCTTGACTGCTAGAATTTTGGAGGAATATGAGATCTCCTGAAATTACAGATGTGGGGGTTTCAGCTCTGAAAAATTGGAACACATAACATACTTGCTCCCCTGTAGCCCACATTCTAATCATGGGAGACAGACAATAGCCAAGGGAAAAAAATGAGTCAAATAACTTCAGGTAGTACTTACTATGGTGAAAAAAAGCAAGAAGAGTAATGGAATAGAAGTGCTGGATGCAGGGGTTGCCATTTGAGGTGTCCAGGGGTTTCTGGGCTGTGGATGACGGACAGCAGTGAGCAAACAAAAGCTCTAGAGAAGCAACTTTCAAGGCATAGGAAAACCCTGCAATGAGACCAACTCAAATGATGAATAAAAGTCCATTATTCTGTTTATTTGGGCACAGTGATGAGTCACAAATTCATCAATTAATAAAAAAAAAAAAAAAAAAAAAAACAAGCGAACTTCAGATTGCTGTGTTCTGAAGGGACCCAACACTACCACACAAAACTGTTCTTTCAGCCTCCACCTTCCCCCAAGTCAGACCTCTGAGAGCTATTCCCAAGTGTATCGAGATAAATGATTAAGCCTGAGGAAGGTTCTAGTGTATTTTGGATTAAATCCTATACATCGTCATATATTTACATTGCATTTGCATAATAAAAAGGATAGCTGATTAAACAGCTTCCTCCAGTAGACCATCTGGTGAGCCCAGGTGGTTGTCCAGTGCAGGTAATGGATACATGACAGAGAGCAGAAGTAGCCAAATCACTGGCTTCTTTGTTTTTCTTTCAAACATAACTGGTCATTCTTTTTATCTTTCTTTCGGGTAACCAAAAAGAAAAAAATAAGCTAGCATCACCTTTCCCCATTATGTAGGTTGTCTAATAGATATAACCTAAAACTATGTACGAAATTGAAATTTTGTACTTATTTTTGACAATATTTTGTTGAGGCTTAACGAAGGTATTCATAATAAATAATAATTAGATATACCTTCCCTAAATGTCATGTCATTTCAGAAAAGAAGGAAATGAATTAAAAGATATTTCTATGTCTGGGTATGTTGTATAAACATTTAGGGAAGTCAGTTATGTAATGTGTGAATTCAGCAAACAGTAGAAAAAGAAAAATAATGATCTAAGTGGCATTTTTATTGAGAATAATATTAGAAAGAATTTACTTACCCAGAAGTCAACAGAAACTCTGATTTTTCAAAATCCATCCAATATACAGATTTATCTTTTAGCATTTAGCATAACTTTTAGCATTCTTGGGATATTGCTGCAGGAACACTGGTGATCACACACTTAGGGAAATAATAAGACTGTGAGTTGAAGAATGTAATATACACGCAAATACATATGTCTCTTTCCTTGGTAAACAAATACGTTGGATAGTAAATACACCATATTTATTATTTGTTTAGCATACTTCTACATTTCCAGTACGACCTGACAGTTCACCTCTTTATTTCCTTGTGTTGAAGATTTTATATATTTCATTAATTGAATCGACCATGGGAAAAGCAAGTATGTCTCTACCTTTACTTTGAAAAATGACAGGGAAATGTATAGCATATGATAACTGGCAAATTAACTTATTTTAAATAAAGTAGCCATGCCTTGATCATTCTGACCACTGAAAGAGTTATTGATATTTGAATTATTAGATCTCCCTCCACCTTTATGTACAAAGAGATCCTGCTTTATAATTAGATATGACTATTGAGACTATCAACACCATCATGAAGCTGGAATAAAAGGTATTTGTAGTATCTGTTCAGAATTTGCAGGAAACAATTGGGTAACAAGTGTCAAAAACCATAGCTCAGTGTAGATTCAACAAATAGGGCAGTCATATGCTCCCTTATCTCTTATCTGGAAAGTCTTGCAGTAGGATGGCTTTCAACTTTGATCCAGTGGCTTAACAGTAGAATATTGTGGTTTTTATTAATATCAGTTAGAGAATCTGAAATAAAGAGCAAGCTGTAGTTGAGGTCCAATAGTCACTTCCCCATAATATCAATATTTTATATTTTCTCATTATCTACTTAGACTTCTATAATTTGTTGGATACAGGCTTCTGGCTTTGTGTTTGAACATATCAACTGTGACTTCTTTTGACCTTTAAATTAATCAATCTGAAACATTAGAAAAGATTTGAAATAGCAACTCGACAAATATTAAATGCCAATCATCTTTCTGGAATTTCAAAATTAATATTTAAATATCATGTGTCTTACTGAAATCAGAAACACTTTTAAATTTTCTTTTCTTTTCTTTTTACTTTTTTATTGTTTCATTTCAAGTGTTTGCTTTCTCAGTATATACCATTCCAACCTACTCCACCTGCATGACTCATGTACTCACATGAGGCAACAATGATTTTACTCCATCTACCTAATCTGCACAGTTGCTTACAAACTTTTAGAGACAAATGTAAATGCATGTGCCACTACACATAAGAACTTGGTGAGACAAAGACATGCATATAAATTGGTGTTAAAAAAGACTTTGGTGAAATGTATACTGGGGAAGTATACATTTATTAATAAATGTATACTCATTAACAAAAACAAACTATGATATCATTCTGATTCAATTAATACTATTAAGTTTTTAATACTTTTTGCTAGTTTCAATCTATTTGTAATTTGTTTGAGTTCATCTGCTACACCATCATTAATTCGTGTTTTTAAAATCAAAATGATTATTTCAGTGTAATATTTAAGGGAGTTCAAGAAATACTGAAGGGTTTTGCCATTGGCTGTGATAAACTTCAAATCATTTAGTTCCATATTTAATTCATGCAGTATAATACCTGGGACTAAGTGAGTATTTAGTAAATATTTATCTCCATTCTTCCTCTTCTGTAATCTAGTTTTAATAAATATTCTCCTTTCTTTCCTTCATTCCTCCCTCTTTTATTCTCTCTTCTTCTTTTTCATGAGTCTTTCAATAGTTAATGCCTTATAGCAGTGCCCAATGCTTAATTACCTTCAACAGTAGTTTCCACCCATGGCTGCACATTAGAATCACTAGTAAAGCCTTTAAAACTTTCTGAAGATTCTGATTTCAATGATGTGGAATGACAGCTGCTCATTGGTATTTCTTAAAATTTCCTAGGATATTCTAATGGGTACAGAATCAGGAGACAAGCAAGTAAACAATTATGACATAGTCATAGATCAATAAGGAAAAAGTCAGTAGGCATTGGGGTGAGCACATTACCCCAATCTCAAGATGTATGGTAGGGTAACTCTTCCTAGGAGAAATGATCCTTGAGATGGGCAGGAAAGGAAGGACACTTGAACAGTTGGCAGAGGCAGGGAGAAGGAGGAGAAGGAAGAGCTTTTATTGAAAGAGGAAAGGATACATGGAAATATGCAGTTAGGAATTACCCTAGCTAGGTGAACACATTGGAACCTAATGGAAAAAGAGACTAAAAAAATAAGTAGAGGCTGAACTTGGTGTGCCAAGCTAAGTATTTAAATTTTATCTTATGAGATTTAACAGGAGATTAACAAGATATGATAGACATTTTGAAAATATCACTCTGAGAAAATTATGATGGTTGAATTGAAGGGCATCTAGAATGACATCAAGGAGGCCAGTCAGAATGTTCTTGCAGTAATCCATGGAAAAAATAAAGAAATAGGGATGAGAAGAAGGATAGGACACATGGTTTCAAAAAAGAGCAAGAGATTGGGAGTTATCAAGTATGTCTTCACAATTTATGGCTTGAGAAATTAGTAAGATGGTGGATCCGTTCAGTGGATAGAAAATATGGCCTGAGAACAGACTTTGGAAAGAAGCTGGTAATATCCATTTGTACAAATTGTATTTCAGATGTCTGTAGGATACCCAAGTGGAAAGATAGGTTTAGCAAGCAGTGGATTTATAGATCTCGATCTCCAGAAAATTTTTAGCTAAAAAGGATACAGACTATTTTATTTAGGAGATTAATCAATTTCTCTTTCTTGGGGAAGAGCATGCAGACAGAAATGGAAAGATAATCAAAGGCAGAGACCAGTGTAACACCAATATTTAGTTGCTTACACTCACATATGTGCATTTCTCTTTCTGTGTCACTGGGAAGTGAGTGTCTAGCCAGAGATTACATTTCCTATGCACTTAGGAGTGGCTGCATGACTAGTTTTCATTCACGGAATGTGAGTAGAAGTTACATGTGCCATGTCTAAATCAAGGTTTTTAAGAAGTCTATGCCTCTTTTTGTAGGTGCTTCCCCCACTTTATTCTGCCTATTTCAAACAATTATAAGGTCCTAAAGGATAGCAGAGCAATAAGTGAAAGACCCCTTAGTCTCTGCATAACCACAGAGTGGAAAGCAACTAAGAACACCAACTTTGTACTGTTATATGAGGGCAAGAAGCAAACTTTTCCCTGCTAAGCCACTGAAATTTCTTGGCACTATATTGCTCATCACATCTAGTCTCCTCTTTCTACCCTTTTCATCCAATCCTCCTTTAAAGTCTAGTTCAATTTCTTCCCTTATATAAATTCAACCTGGCTAACCCTTAGTGATGGTTCCTTCATCACTTATTTAGCAAATAATAATACTTTTTGACATTTATTATAATTTTTGTGGGATTTTCATGTATTTTGGTTTATCTTTTTACCTATGATAGACAGGCTTGTATTCAGTATGTTTATTGTATTTTTAAAAGGATGAAAATGTTTTTGTTTTCTCCATAAGAAAAGACAATTTCTAAACTAAACTTCGAAATAAACTAGCAAGTGGGAGAATTTTGAATTTTAATGTTGATTAAACAACTATGTAAAAGTTACTTTATTGGCAAGGAAACTAAGTTTGTCTGTGTGATTTGAATAATAAGAATTATATTCTAGAGAACAATAAACTATGAAACCAATTAGATTTCTCTGTTTCTTAATCAGTCATCCAAACACTTACCTTCACATTTAATCATAAAACCCAGCAAACACGTGAAAATTATGGCATTCAGTTTTTTATTTATAAACATTAACTGAATTAGCAAATAATTTACATTGCTTTGTATCATATATTTTTCATGGGCTTATTGTCATACTTTTTGGCTAATTTCATTTTCTTATAATAAGATGATTATGAAATTTGCCATCATATGCAACATTCATTTTATCTTTTAAAACCAATCAAACATATGTTTTGTGGTATAATACCAGATTAGATTTCTCAGTTTTGGGTTATTGGTGTGATTTAGGGGTGGAAGACAGAGAATTCTATCCCTTTGGACATAGAAGTAGACATTTCAATGCCAGGTCTCCCCTCATCCTATAAGCTATCATCTCTGAAAACTCTTGGCCTGTAGCCCTACCAGTGTTTCATTCCCAAGTTTGCAGCTAAAATAAATGACTCTACATCTTTATTTCCCATCGATCAACCATATGGTAGACCACAGAGTTAATTTGTCATTCTACTCTTTGGGGGGTGAGGGGGGTGTTATAAATGGTTTGATTAGATTTCTTTTTTGGAAGGAATCATTTCTGCAAATGTGAAGCTTTGGAAATCATGCCTAAGGGACAGAATTAGGAAAGGAAAATATTTGTCTAGTAAAGGCATGAAAGTGTTATGGCCATAGCCCAAGGATGATGAGACAGGAAGAGTGTGGGTGATTTAAGACCACACTGCTGCAAAGACTTTTATTCCATCATAACCATTTTGGTGAAAAAGAGTAACAGCTCAGAAGATATATTTAGAATGCTTTGCTGCTTCTATTGCAGTGTTAAAACTTTATTTGTCTTTGTTATTTGTCATACAGAAGTCTGTACTTCAAAAGAAAAATGGTGTGACTTCAAATGGATCTTACTGAACATATATTCTCCCCAGAAAAGCTCCAGTATGTTTGTAATCAGGGTGTAGCATTGCTGGGCCTCCTTGCTCTGATACCTTAGTGTGGAAAGAGAAGGCAAGAAGTGAAGAAGAGGCAACCATGGTATTTCTAGTTTCTACATCCACAGCATCTGAAATTTAGTGTTATGTCAACTAGAAATAATGACTAGAGCTAGAGAATTTTAGACCAATATCCCTGATGAACACCAATGCAAAAATCCTCAATAAAATACTGGCAAACCAAATCCAGCAGCACACCAAAAAGCTTATCCACCATGATCAAGTGGGCTTCATCTCCGAGATGCAAGGCTGGTTCAACATATGTAAATCAATAAATGTAATCCAGCACATAAACAGAGCCAAAGACAAAAACCACATGATTATCACAATAGAAGAATAAAAGGCCTTTGACAAAATTCAACAGCCCTTCATGCTAAAAACTCTCAGCAAACCAGGTATTGATGGGATGTATCTCAAAATAATAAGAGCTA
>NW_012101821.1:151669-157321 GCF_000951045.1 Mandrillus leucophaeus
AGCTGGAAACCATCATTCTCAGTAAACTATTGCAAGAACAGAAAACCAAACACCACATGTTCTCACTCATAGGTGGGAACTGAACAATGAGAACACTTGGACACAGGAAGAGGAACATCACACACTGGGGCCTGTTGTGGCATGGGGGGAGGGATAGCATTAGGAGACATACCTAATGTAAATGACGAGTTAATGTGTGCAGCACATCAATATGACACATGTATACATATGTAACAAACCTGCAAGTTGTGTACATGTACCCTAGAACTTAAAGTATAATAAAAAAAGAAAAAAAAAACTGAGAAAATGTATTGATAGATAAATGCTTTATATTGACAGTTTTTTATAGTTTTTTAAAATTTATAGTTTCTGAATTTTTGTAATACAAAACAATTTGAACTTGCATGTACCTAAAAGTGTCACCTAGATGATGGCATGATATTTTAATAGCTTATGACTGTGAGCCACAATTGCCACATTTGGTTTACTGAAAATCAGTTGTTTATCTTCTAAGTGTAAATGGAGAATAGGGTTTCCATGATGCAAAGCATACAGATCTCTCTCTTAAGACGAACCTCTAGGCTTAGATTTGAATAAAGTTTATAGTAACTGAAATTTTAAGTTTTTTCTAATGGAAGTGAGGAAGTATTGGAAATTGGTTGTTAAAATGAGTGATTAAAATGAGTTTAATGCTGGTCATTAAATAGCATTTAAAACCACATTGTAAGTGACTGATTAGTAATTACAGTCTATTTCATTCCAGTTGCTGTGAAAACTTAATATCCTTTAATCATCCAATAAGAAAATATATTGTTAACTTAAATCAGTGTTTCTGAAACTTTCAGAATTCATAGACCACTCAATGGATGATGATGTACATACAGACCACAAATTTAAATAAAATAAAACTAGGTCTGTATTAGTCTGTTTTCATGCTGCTGAAGACATACCTGAGACTGGGCAATTTACAAGAGAAAGAGGTTTAATGGACTGACAGTTCCACCTGGCTGGGGAGGCCTCACAATCATGGTGGAAGGCGAAAGACATGTCTCACATGGCGTGACGGCAGAAAACAGGAGTGAGAGCCAAATGAAAGGGGTTTTCCCTCATAAAACCATCAGATCTTGTGAGACTTATTCATTACCACCAGAACAGTATGGGGGAAACTGCTGCCATGGATTCAATTATCTCCCACTGGTTCCTCCCACAACATGTGGGAATTATGGGAGCTACAATTCAAGATGAGATTTGGGTGGGGACACAGCCCCAAACCATGTCATTCCATCCCTGGCCCCTCCCAAGTCTCATGTTCTCACACTTCAAAACCAATCATGCCTTTCTAACAGTCCCCCAAAGTCTTAACTCATTTCAGCATTAACTCAAAAGTCCACAGTCCAAAGTCTCATCTGAGACAAGGCAAGTTTCTTCTGCCTATGAGCCTGTAAAATCAAAAGCACATTAGTTACTTCCTAGATGCAGTGAGGGTACAGGCATTGGGTAAATACAGCCATTCCAAATGGGAGAAATTGGCCAAAACAAAGGGACCACAGGCTCCATGCAAACCTGAAATCTAATAGAACAGTCATTAAACCTTAAAATCCCAAAATGATCTCTTTTGACTCCATATTTCACATCCAGGTCACAATGATGCAAGAGGTGGGCTCCCACAGCCTTGGGGAACTTCACCCCTATGGCTTTGCAGGGTATAGCCTCCCTCTTGGCTACTCTCAGTGGCTGGCATTGAGTGTCTGTGGCTTTTCCAGGTGCATGGTGCAAACTGTCAGTGGATCTACCAGTCTGGGGGCTGGAGAACGGTGGCCGTCTTCTCATAGCTCCACTACGTGGTGCCCCAGTAGGAACTCTGTGTGGGGGCTCTGATCCCACATTTCCCTTCCACACTATCCTAGCAGAGGTTCTCCATGAGGGCCCTGCCCCTGTAGCAAACTTCTGCCTGGGCATCCAGGTGTTCCCATATGTCCTCTGAAATCTAGGCGGTTTCCAAACGTCACTTTCTAACTTCGGTGCACCTGCAGGCTCAACACCACATGGAAGCTACCAAGGCTTGGGGCTTGCACCCTCTGAAGCCATGCTCTGAGCTCTATGTTGACCCTTTTCAGCCATGGCTGAAGCATTTGGGACACAGGGCACCAAGTCCCTAGGCTGCACACAGCATGGGGACTCTGGGCCCAGCCCACGACACCATCTTTTCCTCCTAGGCCTCCAGTCCTGTGATGGGAGGGTCTGCTGTGAAGACCTCTGACATACCCTGGAGACATTTTCCCCATTATCGTGGGGATAAACATTTGGCTCCTAGTTACTTATGCAAATTTCTGCAGCCAGCTTGGATTTCTCCTCAGAAAATGGGTTTTTCTTTTCTATCGAATCTTCAGGTTGCAAATTTTTATGCTCTGTTTCCCTTATAAAATTGAATGCCTTTAACAGTACCCTAGTCACATCTTGATTGCTTTGCTCCTTAGAAAATACCCTAAATCATCTCTCTCAAGTTCAAAGTTCCACAGATCTCTAGGGCAGGGGCAAAATGCCACCAGTTTCTTTGCTGAAACATAACAAGTGTCACCTTTGCTCCAGTTCCCAATAAGTTCCTCATTTCCATCTGAGACCACCTCAGTCTGGACTTCATTGTCCATATCACTATTAGCATTTAGGTCAAAGACATTCAATAAGTCTCTAGGAAGTTCCAAACTTTCCCACATTTTCCTGTCTTCTTCTGAGCCCTCCAACTTGTTCCAACCTCTGCCTGTTACCCAGTTCCAAAGCTACTTTCACATTTTTGGGTATTTACAGCAGTGCCCCACTCTACCAGTACCAATTTACTGTTTTAGTCTGTTTTCACACTGTTGATAAAGGCATACCTGTGAGTCAATGAACTCTCTTTTCTTCATAATTACCCAGTCTCAGGTATGTCTTTATAGCACTGTGAAAATGAACTAATATAGTTGGGATAGTATAATTTACAAAAGAAAAAACTTTAGAGGACTTATGGTTCCACATGGCTGGGGAGGCCTCACAATCATGGTGGAAGATGAAAGGAATGTCTTACATGGCAGCAGACAGGAGAAGAATGAGAGCCGAATGAAAGGGGTCTTCCCCTATAAAACCATCAGATCTCATGAAACTGTTTCACTACCACGAGAACAGTATGGGGGAAACTGCCACCGTGATTCAATTATCTCCCACTGGGTCTCTCCTACAACATGTGGGAATTATAGGAGATACAATTCAAGGTGATATTTGGGCGGAGACACAGCGCCAAACCATATCAAGATCCATCATAGCTTTTAATATAAGAATTAAACAATTTGAAAGTAAAAGTAGTAGCTCTTTTAAGTCATGAGAGCGGTTACAACCTTTCATCAAGATATTTGTTTCAGACTTAATAATGTACTTTGGACTAAAAATCAAGTTTCATATACTATCTAAGCATCAAAAAGTGGTTTTTAAATTCCTCTTTACTTCTACTAAGTTAGAAAATTCAAATCCAAAAGATAGGTCAGGAATGAAAGTAAGCATTGATTGAGAGGGTATTAGGCATAATGTTTGAGATTGGAGCCCAGTATCAAGGGGATGCTGATTGAATCCTGGTTCTGCCACTAATGGGCTGTGTGACCTTAAGACAGTTTCTTGACCCCTCTGTGTTTGTCTCTTCAGCTGTACAGTGAGGAAAATAGTGCCTGATTCCTAGGGTTTTGGTGAAAATTAAAGCAATTAATGTAAACAAAGGTGTCAAAAGTGTGCATACCAGCACATAGTAAGTGTACAGGAAATTTATTAGCTTTCGTTATTTGTTGATTCTGTTATATGAGGACCAATTAGCCTGGGCACAACAAGGTGGACACATCAGTGGTTATTAACCCATGTTCATTCTAATTGGTCACAGCTCACTGCAGCGTCAACCTCCTGGGCCCAAGCAATCCTCCTGCCTCTGTCTCCTGAATAGCTGGGACTGTAAGTGTGCACTACCACACCCAGCTAATTTTTCATTTTTTATTTTGGAGAAATGGGGGTCCCACTATTTTGCCCAAGCTGGTCCTGAACTCCTGGGCTCAAGTGATCTTCCCTCTCCGACCTCTGAAAATATTGAGATTACAGGCATGAGCCACCACATCTGGCCTGAATATTTTGAAAATCATCCTAGGCAAATTCCTATATAATCTCATGGAGCACGGATATAAATATGGAAAGATTCCTCATTGAGTACTGTTCTTTGACACTCTAATGACACTAGGTATATAAGCACTTAAATGCCGGATGTTTGTCAGTTTTTAAATCAGAGAAGGCACTAAATTGTTTCCTGATTCACTAGTTTAATAAATTCTTCTTTCCCAAATAATTCTTCATGTTCACTTGATAAATTTAAATGTACTTAAATACATATACTTAATTAAATTTAATGTATATATATTTGAATATGTTTATATATATTCAAAGAACTTCTTTTTCTAACAACTGAATAAAATCATTTATTCAGAGAAAATTTTACTCTAACCAGTTGCTCTAGAGTCTGCCTTTTAAAGAATTACAAAATATTCTGAGCATTAAAAATCAAGATATTTTATTCCTGAGTGTTGGGTTCAGGCTATTTCTGATAGTGAAAGTTCCCTTATCTACATAACTAAATGAGTAAGCCATTTGAAATTCAAAATCTATGGGTATCTTTCCCGGAATTAAGATAGTAAGAAATATTTTTCTCCCCCATGTTTTTAAAGTTTATTTCTCTTTTTAAAAAATGTATTAGTAATAGTATTTTTGATTGACAATTCATAGTTGTATACATTTAAGGGGTACAATGTAATGCTTTGATATATGTATACAATGTAGAATGATTACATCAAGCTTACTAGCATATCTATCACCTCACTTACATATCATTTTTTATGGTAAGACATTTGAAATTTACTTTTTTAGTTATTTGGAAATATACCTGCTGTGCAATAGATCTCAAAACCTATATCTCCTGTCTATTGGAAACTTTTCGCCCTTTAATCAACAACTCCCTATTTCTTACCTCCCACTCCCAGCCTCTGGTAACCATTATTCTGCTCTCTACTTCTATGAGTCCAATTTTATTAGAATCCACATGTAAGTGACATCATGCAATATTTGTCTTTCTGTATCCATCTTAGTTCACTTAACCTAATGCTCCCCGGATTTATCCATACTTTCGCAAATGGCAGGATCTCCATCCCCCCTTTTTAAGGCTGAATAGTATCCCATTTTATATACATATCACATTTTTTAAGAAAAAAATTTAAATTTAAATTTATATTCATCTATTAATTGAAAAACTCATAGGCACAATAGGATATTTCTGTGCTAGAGGATCTATTAATATAACTCAGCATATAAATATCTTATTATTAATAATAGCTAACTTGTACTGAGCACTCACCATAAGCACAATGTATGTGTTAATGAATTTAATTCTCACAGTAACTCAATAGGTCCTGTATTATCCTCATTTTACAGAGCCACATAAAAAGTGACTTGCTCACAACTATTAGCAGAGTCAGTAGTAAAACTCAGGAAACTGTCTCCAGAGATAACATTCTTGAATACAACAATAAATAACCTCTTAAAACAGAAAACATATGATTATTTTCAAGACCCATTCTTTTTTTTTTTTTTTTTTTT
>NW_012101821.1:157371-158595 GCF_000951045.1 Mandrillus leucophaeus
CAGCCAATATCATACTGAATGGGCAAAAACTGGAAGCATTCCCTTTGAAAACTGGCACAAGACAGGGATGCCCTCTCTCACCACTCCTATTTAACATAGTGTTGGAAGTTCTGGCCAGGGTAATGAGGCAGGAGAAAGAAATAAAGGGTATTCAATTAGGAAAAGAGGAAGTCAAATTGTCCCTGTTTGCAGATAACATATTTAGAAAACCCCATCATCTCAGCCCCAAATCTCCTTAAGCTGATAAGCAACTTCAGTAAAGTCTCAGGATACAAAATCAATGTGCAAAAATCACAGGCATTCTTATACACCAATAACAGACAAACAGAGAGCCAAATCATGAGTGAACTCACATTCATAATTGCTTCAAAGAGAATACAATACCTAGGAACCCAACTTACATGGGATGTGAAGGACCTCTTCAAGGAGAACTACACACCACTGCTCAACGAAATAAAAGAGGACACAAACAAATGGAAGAACATACCATGCTCATGGATAGGAAGAATCAATATCGTGAAAATGGCCATACTGCCCAAAGTAATTTATATACTCAATGTCATCCCCATCAAGCTACCAATGACTTTCTTCACAGAATTGGAAAAAACTACTTTAAAGTTCACAAGGAACCAAAAAAGAGCCTGCACTGCCAAGATAATCCTAAACCAAAAGAACAAAGCTGGAGGCATCATGCTACCTGACTTCAAACTATACTACAAGGCTACAGTAACCAAAACATCATGGTACTGGTACCCAAACAGAGATAAAGACCAATGGGACAGAACAGAGTCCTCAGAAATAATACCACACATCTACAACCATCTGATCTTTGACAAAGCTAACAAAAACAAGAAATGGGGAAAGGATTCCCTATTTAATAAATGGTGCTGAGAAAAATGGCTAGCCATATGTAGAAAGCTGAAACTGGGTCCCTCTCTTACACCTTATACAAAAATTAATTCAAGATGGATTAAAGACTTAAATGTTAGACCTAAAACCATAAAAACCCTAGAAGAAAACCTAGGCCATACCATTCAGGACATAGGCATGGGCAAGGACTTCATGTCTAAAACACCAAAAACAATGGCAACAAAAACCAAAATGGACAAATGGGATCTAATTAAACTAAAAAGCTTCTGCACAGCAAAAGAAACTACCAACCTACAGAATGGGAGAAAATTTTTGCAATCTACTCATCTGACAAAGGGCTAATATCCAGAACCT
>NW_012101821.1:160187-217260 GCF_000951045.1 Mandrillus leucophaeus
TTTTGAGATTGGGTCTTGTTCTGTTGCCAGGCTGGAGTGCAGTGGCATGATCTTGGCTTACTGCAACTTCTGCCTCCCAGATTCAAGCAACCCTCCTATCTCAGCCTCCCGAATAGCGGGGATTACAGGCAAATGCCACATGCCCAGCTAATTTTTGTATTTTTAGTAGAGAGGGAGTTTCACCATGTTGGCCAGGATGGTCTCTATCTCTTGACCTTGTGATCTGCCAACCTTGGCCTCCCAAAGTGCTGGGATTACAGGTGTGAGCCACCGTACCCAGCCTCAAGGCCCATTCTTAATGAAAACTCAAAAAAATGAATGGATACATTTTCATTGTTATATATATGTGTGTGTGTGTGTGTGTGTGTGTGCGCGCGAATGTATAAAATATGGTACGCAAAAGAGAGACACTTAAGTTAGGAAAAAGCTAAGTTACTATTTGTAATGAGTAAAACTGAAAAGTTAAATTAATCATTATTTGCAGATGATATGTTTATTTAATTAGAAAGACAAAAATAAATGAAAAGACTATTTTAAAGATCTATTCAGGTGGGTAGGCAAGATTCCAAGATGACCCCAAGATTCCCACCCTTTGGTATACACCTCCTGTGCAATCCTTTCCTCTCGAGAGTGAGGAAATGTGTGAAAATGGTAGAAAATCACTCATGTAATTAGATTACTAATGTGGTGACTTTACATTAATCAAAAGGGAGATCATCTTGGGTGGGCTAAACTTAAACCAGAGGAGCCTTTACAAGAAGGAGATGCATCAGAGAAAAGTACCTCTGCTTGCTTAGAAGTAAGTAAACTTTCAGGTGGGCTGTGTTGTGAACTGCATATGGGGGCCACATAGCAAGCAATGCACTTGTATGTTGCCCTTGCCCCTGCCTTTTACATGTTGCTTCCAGTAGGGAGGATAGGAAGATCCCACAGCAGAGAGAAAAAAAAGTGATCTCATTTATGAAAGAAATGATCACCCCTCATCTGGAACTAGTTAAGATAAACTGAAGAGACTACATGACCACATCAATGGAGACAAAAGGCAACATGGTTGGAAGGGCTCACTGGCATTATGGAGCAACACTTAGAAAGCCTTGTAAAATGATCAACCTCTGGGATACCGATAGTTTACCAGCAAGGTTAAAGTCATCACGATTCAGATTGAATCAGCACACCTACACCATTCTTGTGGCCAAATTTCACACAATCCCAAGACAGAAATATCATGCAGGCCAGTAGGAGCCCTCCTAGAATTGAACTGATTGTGAAAAAGCATACCCAATTCTTTGTTTCTCAAACTGAAGAACCTTGAAAAAATAATCAACTTATTAATAACAATATCATCTTCTGCTAATTTTAGAGACTTTGAGTACACTGTAATACAATATTGAAATCTGAACACCTTCATATGGATTTTTTTGAATGTATGAATAGTTATATTGATAGCTTTTCTTTTAGAATAACATAATAAGAGTAACAGTGAGAAAAAATATTGGAAAAGGAATAAAATGAATCAAAACGACATCTTTTCACTGGTGTGGCATAATTGCCATGCTCTTTGAAATGGCCAGATTACTAACAGGAAGTAAAGACAAGATTTTGGCTTTGCCCAATTAAAAGTCCTTGACCTTCTGAAATCTAAAATCCTGGCTAAAGAATTTGAAGGGAGTCTTCTTTAAGTAACTTCCTAGGGTTTCTGCGGCAATAAAAAAAATAATTTTAATAGTTAGGCAGGAAAAGGTATACTACATGTACACATTGCTCTTCTCTGATTGGCTCTAACATGGATGGATTTGATATTGCAAATCTAATCTCTCTTAATTTAAAGTAAATTAATGAAAGATTCATGTTTCAGCTAAGCAAATCATTGTGTGAAACTAATTGGTAACAGATGTCATTAGCAGCAAACAAACAACAAAAAAGTATAACTAGATTCAATAAGAACCTAGCCACGCAAATGACAGCCCAATTAGATTCGATCCTAATTGGTGCATGTGGAAAGCATTTATGTGCAACATGATGCATCTTCACTCATCATCACCACTCAGCATCTTCCTCACTCCCTTGAGTGACTCAGGATGAATACTGGGAATGGAGAAGGCTCCATGTTGAGACTGATTACTGGAAACATGGTCAATGCATTTCTTCCTTTTTAACCAGAAATTGTATGGAACTTACTGTCTCAAAAAGGCTAAAAAATACTTTTAGCATTCAATTTGGATTCATGGAAGATTTCAGTGGTTTCCAGGTAAGTCAGAGACACTTAAATATCATCTTCCAAATTTTATAAAACATATTTGAATGAGATGAAGTCTTCTCAGCTAAGGATTTTTTTCCATCAGCAAAATTTGAGGGAAATAGGAAATCACTACTTTGAACCAAAGCATAACAAACATGTAGTATCGTGTCCTAGCTTAAGTAAGCAGTGAACAAATAAAACCAGTTTTCTTACCCTCTAATGCCACCTTAAAGGTATGTCTGGAATATACAGGTAATGTCAATATATACTCCTATGAATTCTGCATGAGAGTCCTAGTTGTTCTGTATCTTTGCTGACATTTGATGTTGTCAGTTTGGGGTTTTTGTTTGTTTGTTTTCTTGTTTTTGTTTCCTTAGTTTTAGCTTTTCTGGTGGGCATGAGGTGATACCTTACTGTGGTTTTAATTTGCATCTCCCTTGAAGTATAATGATCTTGTGTATTCTTTTCATGCAATAATTTTTTTGGTAATTTGTTATTTACATGATTGCCTACTTTCTTCTTACTAAGTTATGAATTGCTACAGGGTAGAAGCTTAATTGTTGCTTATTCTTTTTTGAGAAAAACCGTTATTTTCCTATATAACCTATTCTTCTCATCTTTCTTAGCTATGCTTCTCTTTACCTCTCATAACCTTCCTTTTCCAGGATCCTGTGGCAGGCGGTAAGAGAACTGCCGAGGCTGGGTGCAGAATTACCATCTTTAACTCCTAGGATAACTTTTCTTCTCTTATCTATTACTTCCAGATTTTACCTAACAAGTGAAAAAAACAAAACAAAACAAAACAAAAATAGTTAATCAACAGAACAATAAAATGCATTGACGAGCCTTGTGATATTTATTTATTTAAACAATGTAAAAATATTTAATTTTATGATTGGCTTTTTTAAATTCTCAGAAATTACTTTATGGGAAACTGAAACAAATCATTATGCTGCCTGTATGGACTTTTTCACTTTTTCATTGTTATAGGTCTTAATATTATAAGTTATCTCAATATACTTGGAGCAAAAATCTCAAGTTTAACATAAAGCCATGTATAATGAAATTAGCTCTTCAAGTCTTGATACCTTTATGACAACAGGCAAGAAACAGAGGCAGTGTAATCCTACTTACAAGATAGTTAAGATGTTTTAAAATGTTGCTTCTGCACTAGGACATTCAAATAAAAATATCTTCTAAATAATTTGTGTAAAATAATTGATATTTTTCTGCTAAAATGTTTTATCAGAGTCACTTTTCCATTAGGCTTTTGTGTGCACCAAATGAATTGCTAAGCTATTAAAAAGATGATATCTCTCATTTGTCCTAAGTGTTGTGAGGATTAGAGCTGGTGAAGAACTTTGATTTCTGAAAGCAAACAGAAATGCTAAACAATGTTGGTAAATCACCCAGACCAGAGGAAGCAAAGCAATCACTCCAGATGTCCTTCTGGAATATTGCTAACGCCACCTCACACTTTATTTTTTGCCCTTTAACTCCTTTATTTTTGCTTTAAAATTCTGCATTAGCGACATGCTTTCAAACGTAAAGCTCATCATAGTATGTTAATACAGCTTAATTCTTCATTCATTTAATAATTCTTCCTTCATTCCATAAGCTGTAAAAAAAATCCATCAGCTTTGATAGTAGGGAAATTTGATGGTGGACATATGATAGCTCACCAGTAGTTTATTTTTAAGTAACTTACTATGAAAAAAAATACAAACAAAAGAAGGGAAGGAAAGAAGCAGCTGGTACCTGTGGTTTAGGATCACTATGTTAAGGGTATCCCTTGTTACCACATTAATCCTCATGGAAATCTTGATGTCATGATTGTATCTCAGTTTTCCCTAGGAGGTTTAAGCAAGATTAAGAAACTTGTTTAAGGCTTAAGACATAGTTAGTGTTGAAGCATAAAAAACCACGTCATGTCACCCTGAAGCTACCGAGATTTCTACTGTATGACTTCAGCAGCCAAAGAGCCATCAATTTTTCTCTGGTTACCTGAACATATTTAGTGACATCTAATTCTTTTCTCCCTACAATCCTACTAAAAAGAAGTTCAATTCCAAAATAACTTAGAGCTATTTTTATAATACTAGGCACATGAAAGACGATAGGTTTACCAAGCACTTTATTCTATAGTCATTAAAAAAGCCATCTGTTCTGTTTGTTGCCTCAGTTATGTGGATCAGGTCACAAGGAGACATGGTAGATGAAAACTGAAAAGTGCTCTCCGATCCTGGCAGTATGTATTTTTATGTATTTGCACTTCATCCCTCCATCAGACAGTACATTTTCAAATAGGTAAAGGCTATGAAAAACTTTTCTAAGACATTTTTTCCCCTTCTTTCCATCCCATGAGCAATTGTAGATACTCAAAGGTATTGCTGATAAGTAATTTGTTTAAAAAACAATTCATCTCAATGGACTTTTTCAATTTTTTTGTATGTACAATATGCAATACTATTCTTAACTGTGGAAAATTGATCAAATATCTGGTATCAAAAATACATATTACATTATTAAAATATAAGAACATGATAAATAACATTATAAATTATAAATTGTTAATGGAATCACAGATCTTTAGGTTATGTACGTAAAGCAGCCTTAGTTATTATTTAGCTCACTCCTTAATTTCTTCAATGGAGAGATAAAATGACTAAGTCAATATTTATCAGTTTTGGAAAAAGTTACCGTTTTAAAAAATAGACTATAAAAGGTTTATACAAACATCTAGTGAGCTAAAATCAATTAAGCTTTCTTTTAACCTTAATTAATTTTAAATTATAGAAAATTTGCAGAGCTGATGGAAATTTTATTGCTGTAGTTTACAAAGATTAGTAGGATGATCTAGGGGCAAATACTGGAAAATTTTTCGCAGTACATATTTTCTCTTCTTCCTATGATAATAGAACTCCTTAATTTTAGCAATTCATGCCCACCTCGAACAATGTCTGTATTTTTAAAAATTTCCCTACAGTTAAGTGCAAATCTACATTTTGCTAACGGGTTCTAAGTAGACATGAAATGGTGACATGATGGCAGGGGTGATAGTAGCCATAAAGTATATGAAATAAAAATAAGTTGTTGGCCAGGCACGGTGGCTCATGCCTGTAATCCCAGCACTTTGGGAGGTTGATGCGGGCAAATCACGAGGTCAGGAGATGGAGACTATCCTGGCCAACATGATGAAAACCCATCTCTACTAAGAATACAAAACTTAGCCGGGCGTGGTGGCAGGTACCTGTAATCCCAGCCACTAGGGAGGCTGAAGCAGGAGAATTGCTTGAATCCGGGAGGTGGAGGTTGCAGTGGGCCGAGATTGCGCCACTACACTCCAGCCTGGTGACACAGCAAGACTCCATCTCAAACAAAACAAAACAAAACAAAAAAATAGGTTGTTGAGGAAGGCAAGCAGAACAACATGTGAGAAGATCCTAGATGATTATGTAGCTATCACATCTTCCCTGGACTATATATCCAGATGTTTGGAGGAGATAGAAATATATTTTGGGGAGATAAATATATTTGCACCTTGTTTAAGCCACTATTTCACTACTATCTGTATTCTGAATAACAAAGACCTTTATATTCCTCTTCTTATGTAGCAGTTGTTTCTTTACACCTCACAATTACCCCCATGAAACCCAGAAAACTGGTCATTTTTTTGTAAAAAAGACTGGGGAACTCTTTAATCCCTCTCATGTCCCCCACCTAACTGGTAGATTATTTAGCCTTGTTGACATATGAGTCAAGCATTCATAAATATATGTTAGAGGCTAGAAAAACAACAACAATCAAACATTCCAATCTTAGCCTCCGTTTTTCTGGCTTCATTGAGTTTTCATGTGAAAAATAACATTTAATCAAACTTTCAGCTAATAAATAGTATTTTTACTCAAAATTCTGATATCCAAGTGTAGAAAAAGAAAATAAAAGTCAGGTTTTCTTTGTTCTTTATTAAAATAATTGACATACATTTCTCTTTCTTTCTTTCTTTTCCTTTTTTGTAAAACTACATGTCTTTCAAAATCAATGTCTATTGGGAATACATTTTAAATCAATGCCAGGTTTGCCCTTTTGCCTACCAAAAAGACTATAGCAGTAACGACATCACTTCCTTGCTCCTGAAAAACTGCTTCAAATTCAGTAGTAAACATTGCAAACTCATTTGTTATCTTTTGTTTATAAAAGCAGAAGTGACAGAATTATTCTTGCAAATTGCTTTGATAAATGTTATTCCTTTGGGATTAAACATTCCTCAACTCTTTTCTGCTTTACTGATCTCTTTCATGCAATCCCTTTGATAAAGCCTAGTTTCAGTTGTGTGTTGGATTTCTTTCCACTGTTTAGAGATTCTGGTTAAATTGTCTGCTCACTCTCCAAATATGCTCCACTCCTTAGGGCTTTGCCTCTTCTTCTCTAAAGGATAATAATTATTAATGTAGATGAAGGACACAGCATTATTGCAAAATCTCATGGAGAGTACATAATAATGTATCTCAGATTTTATTATTTTATAATATAACTATCGGTATAAATAATCCTTCCTTTTCAGATGAATTTTCTTTAACAATAAGTATTGATTATGGCTATGTTTTAAAAGAAACTTAACAGTTTTACATGTTTACGACCCTGGGTTTTGCTTGAATATTTAAAACACAATAAACCATATTCTTTCTTCTGGTTTCTGGTAGAGGGCAAGGCATGAGCCAGCATACTAAGATGATTCTGTACATAACCTTTCAGTCCTCAATATGATGAGTATTAAACATGTATTCCTCTATCTCTTAGCCTTTCTTTGCTCAATTAGTTCATGACTCATTTTTTAAAAATCAAGTACATTCTATGCTTCATTTTAAACATGAACATAGAAACCTCTATACACTTTAATTTGGATTTTAAAGTACCCCATTCAGATTTCTGAGGTGGTTTGAAGTAATGTAACGCTTACATTTTTATTATTTCAACTAATCAAAACTTTATTGATCAAGACTAATGTATCTATTTCATTGTACCAACAGAGCAAGTAGGATGATTTGGCCCCTGGCCAATAGGTAGAGTGGAAGAGCCATGAAGACACACTATTTGTCCAATTTAGTCTATCGTTTCTGGGCCTCTGAGTTAAGAAACAAAATATACATGGAGAAATATATAAGAGGGAAGAAAGTAAAGAAACAGCACTTATCTAAATTATTAAATAGCAGAATTTGCATTATGCTTGATAAGTCTCAATAAAATGGGACCTTATTTGAACATGAATTAAAGAGGTGTTGCAAGAATATTTCAAAATTTTAAAAAGACTACGATTTAACCCCCAAATCCAAGAGACAAGCTCAAAGCAAATCTTTTTTGCTTTGAAGACACAGATAGATTGCCCCAGGTGAGAGGGAACAAATACTTGCTTTCCAGAAAGCTCATAATGCAGAGGGCTTTTTTTTTTTTTTTTTTTCTGCCCACTATGTTCTCACAATTTGGCTGTGTGAACCCAATATTTATGTTGACCCATCCCTTGCTTCCCTTCTGCCTTCTGCCATGATCATTAAGTTTCCTGAGGGCTCCCCGGCCATGCAGAACTGTGAGTCAATTAACTCGTTTTTCTTCATAATTACCCAGTCTCAGGTATGTCTTTATAGCAGTGTGAAAATGAACTAATATAGTTGGGATAGTATAATTATTTAATAAGGTTTTCTTGAAAGAGGTTGAAAGTTGATTGTTTTAGTGACATGCTACAATGTGCCTCCATTGTTGGAAGTGGGACATTCAAAATTAGTCATTCTTGTTTTCTTTTGCAACTAAAAAAAAGTGAAGACATGTTCGTGTAAAAATAATTATAACATTCACAATAAAGTGATATTAATTCTTATACCTCAAGATGTAATAGATGGTATAATATAACAAGATGCTATAAAACCTTCTTGTTGATTGACATATTTAATGGTGCCTATAGCTATAAAATAATGCCATGAGTAAAACTTTTTGGAAAGCATTAAAAGGTAGGGGAATTCATGTGTGGACTATGAAATAGTTTTCTAATAACCCAATGGATACAGAAAACTGTAAAGTGCAACAATAATTTATATATAATATGTTGACTCAGAGAAAACCTAACTCTGAAACTCTACATGAACTTGAAGACATTTCCTATAAGGATTATGGCAAAAATCATGAATGTTAAATAGCAATAGCAAGAAGTTGAAATTTCTGACAATCAAGCAAGATAAATTAGTCAAGGCAACAGAATTTAAAGATAATCATAAGTAAGAATGAAACTTGTTATTTTCTCCATGGACTGGAAACAAAAGAACAAAGCACAGTGGAAAATGCCAAATACACTAAGGTCAATAAGGCACAAATAAAAACCAGGAGAAAAAAAAATGATGATTTGTTTTTTGTTTGTTTTATTTTTTACTATTTATTTATTTTTTTAAATTTTTTAAAATTATACTTTAAGTTCTAGGGTACATGTACATAACATGCAGATTTGTTACATATGTATACATGTGCCATGTTGGTGTGCTGCACCCATTAACTCGTCATTTACTTTAGGTATATCTCCTGATGCTATCCTTCGCCCTTGCCCCCTCCCCACAATAGGACATGGTGTGTGATGTTCCCCTTCCTCTGTCCAAATGATCTCATTGTTCAATTCCCACCTATGAATGAGACCATGTGGCATTTGGTTTTCTGTTCTTGTGATAGTTTGCTGAGAATGATGGTTTCCAGCTGCATCCATGTCCTTACAAAGGACATGAATTCATCCTTTTTTATGGCCGCATAGTATTCCATGGTGTATATGTGCCACATTTTCCTTATTCAGTCTGTCACTGATGGACATTTGGGTTGATTCCAAGTCTTTGCTATTGTGAATGGTGCCACAATAAACACATGTGTGCATGGATGATTTGTTACCTTGACATCAGTGGCAAGCCCCTTATAGAACTCACCTTCAAGGTCAAGGAGTCAATCAAGCATAGTAAGTAGAAATTTTGAGAATTTTAAGGATTTGGTATGATGCAAAAGAATATCTTAATGATCTCTTTCATCTCATTGATACTGCTTTGGCTCATAGTACATCATTTATTAAATAAATATTCAATGAGAGCTATGTACCAAGCAAATTCCGGCCCTCATGAACCTTACATTTTAGTTTGGGGGAGATTGTTTA
Organism: Mandrillus leucophaeus; assembly: GCF_000951045.1. Classification (NCBI taxonomy): domain Eukaryota; kingdom Metazoa; phylum Chordata; class Mammalia; order Primates; family Cercopithecidae; genus Mandrillus; species Mandrillus leucophaeus. The sequence goes on from NW_012101821.1 coordinate 169,601, forward strand.
TGGACAGATCAGGAAATTAATACTTTAATTTTAACTGGTAAAGAGCACACTTGGATTTAGGTCATAGAAAAGTTAAAATGAGTAGGTCTTAATAATGGATTAGTTGTAAGGTTTGCAGGACAGGAGTCAAGAATAACTTAAACATATATACACAAACCTATATCCAAATTAATCAGCCTAGATTGAAGGTTTCTATGAGTATGCTGGCTCTGAGAGTAGTGATCAGAGAGAGATTTTAGATAGGTTTTCAGTAGTTGCTGTAAATGACTTCTTTGAAAATCACCTATTATTCACTTGAATGTACAAGTAACTTGATAAAAAATAACCACACATATAATTTTAAGTTCAGCAATATTATGTCACTGTCAGAGATAAATACTACCAAATAGAGTTACACAAGCATATGTGACCCATGAGGTCCTCCAAAACCAGAGAATGAATGAGTAAATGTAGCAGCTTAGTTACTGATCCCTGCTTCCAGGTCTTCATGAACAATTTCTACTCAGGTCATAGATTCCTTAAGGAGCAAATAGATAATTTGCATGCTTGGAGCAGTGGTAGACTGTAGGTCCCTGGCGTTACATGTAGTTTTTGGAAGAGAACCATGAATCTATGTGTACCAAGCATTATCTGTAGACTAAACAAATGAATAATTATTGCACAAATTTGTACTCTCTGAAAATATATGGAAATCCATTGTAATTAAAGGAACATTTATTTCAATGCATTACTTAATAATTAGTAGCTCTCTGCCACGTAATACTCAAAGAGCAAATACCACAAACAGCAACATCTGGACATTTTGTTAGGATGTTTGGGTCCTTTGGTAGTTTACTAAAATTATACCTAAAAAATCACTACAGAAATCCCCTCTCTTCTTTATGTTTTCATCAGAAAATAGAAAGAGCTACTGGCCTATTCAAGAACTACATTCAAGAACTATTTAAGCTAAAAAGCAAGTTTTAACTGGAATATATCAAAAGTTTTTAATATTTTAATATTTTTAGTATTGGCAAAAACTAACCGATATCAGCTAAAAACAAAGCAATAAGCAGGAAGTATACAAATATAAAATAGGCTATGATGAGAGATGAACATTATTACCTAGATATAAAAAGCAGATTCTGAAAGTAGTCAGACCTACGTATGAATAGAAATTACCAACTTGTGTAAATTCAGCCAAGTTACTTAAGCCCTCTGTGCTTTCATTTCTTTATCTTAAAACAGGTATAATAATACCTCTTTGTTGTAATGTTTCAAGGATTAAAATAAATCTGTGTGTGTGGTTTTTAACAGAGTGACACAGAATAAGTCTCACTAAATAGAATTTTTAAATTGAAAAGAAGTTATAAGAAAGACAACTTGTTAAGAATAATGATCTACAGCAAAACGGATGTTTGGAAAGAATAAAGGTTTAAAGGACAAAGTGAGAAGTAACTGATACAAAATAATATTCTAATTTTGTATAAGTATATACAATAGTTTAAACAGACTCAATTAGGAAAAGTCAAAGAAAAATGTTAACAAGGCAGCAGTGTATATTTAATAATTTAATCAATTTTTGCTAAGACAAACAGGATTATTTGAGCAGCATTTGTCAAAAAAAAAAAAAAAATATTAGTAGACCTCTAATTTAGGAGCCTTTCCAATAAAATCCCAGGATTTCTGGCCAGATGTCTGCCAGGAAAACTAAGGGCATGCAGCAAAACCTTCAGCATCTTGCTTTTTATTTCATACTCTGAATTCCCTGTGTGCTTAAGTAATGAAGGCCAAGGCCTAAATCAAACACCTGCAGGAGAGCATTTATTCCCCTCCCTGGCAGTCCCACACCATCCCATTCACTGATGGCTAGCAACCCTTTTATAAGCCAACACGCATGTAATGTCAAACACAATATTGTGTTTGCTGCTGAGTCTCATTATTTTTCTGGTTTGATCTTCCCTGCTTTTTTTCTATGTCAATTTGCAAATCATCTTGCCAGGTTTAGAGCATTTGATATTCTGTAAACTGTGTTCTACTAGTTTCAAACCCCTGGAAACACATTTAATAGAAACTTCACATTTAATTTCAGCTTTAACATTTAAAATGCTTTTACTTCAGCGACCAATGACTCTTGCATTTCTCTATCTCTTTACATTTTATTCTGAGTATGGAGAATAATAAGGAAATGGAGACTTCCCAAACTTCAATCTGCATTTAATAAGGACATATGGTTGACATAAGATAATTATTAGATTAAACACAAACACACACACACACACACACACACACACACACACACACACACGTTCCAACTGAATTTCCTAGCACCCAAGGACAATCTGGTTTTAAATTTTTATTTCAGTTTGTCTATGTCCAAGATATGCAGATACTTTAAACTTTAGGTATAGAAGGAGTCAAGCTCTCAATAAAGCAAAGAATGGCCTGACTGTGGTTTTACTCAAAATCTAAGTTTCCCCAGTTCTTCAGGAAAAATATCACATGTTGACTACGGAAAGACTAAATGGCAAGTCTCTTGTCAAAGGGCAGATTGATGCGATATGAACTGGGAGAGAGAGAAACATTAGCTAAATTGTAAGCCTCCTGAGACAAAAGAATTGAATAAAACTCAAACAGACTTTGAAGTTTATGCATTATTTAAGGATTTTTTTTTTGCATGAGCTTGTCTCCCTCTATCTTTTATCCAAAATATCTATATATTTTCCCACAGAGAGATAAGAAAAAAATGCACTTTGTCTTTTGAAAGTATTGGTTCCTAAGCCCCTAACTGATGTAAAGTGCCTCTATAAGATGTCTTTTTTTCTTTCTTTCTTTTTTTTTTTAATCGAAATAGAGGCCTCACCATTGGAAGTGTGGAAAGCTCTATTACCCATTGCCTAAAATTACTATCAATTGTAAAGTGTATCAGTTTAAGAAACTAGAAAAATATATAGAACTCCTCTCTCTCCACTAGAGCAACTTTGTCCAAAAGAGCATACACATTTCTTACCTAAAATGCAGATTGTCAATAGATGTTCGTAAAACAGTTGGTAAAATTTAAACAGGTTTCTTTTTTGCACATATTTTCAGAATCTTTGCTAAGCTAACATGCAGGGGAGTAGGTCTAGAGAAAGTTGTGTAATATGTACGGATGGTTTCTGACTTAAGGTAGTCTGACTACGATGATGCAAAAATGACAGGCATGCAGCAGGAAGTATATATCCAATTTTGAATTTTCATCTTTTCCCAGGCTAGCAATATGTGGTATGATACTCTTTCATGGTGCCAGGCGGCTGCAGAGAGCCACAGCTCCCAGTCAGCCACATGATCAGGAGGGTAAATAACCCATACTTGATATCTTCCTGCAGAACAATATGCCTGCTAAACCATCAAGTGTTGATGCCCAGTGCCTTCTATACCAGTTATTCTCAAGCCTCATCAGAAGAGAGATCGAGGACTTGGCCCCTGCAGCTTTCCAAGCAACCAGCAATTAATGTTGGTTAAATGCTTCACATTCTTCAGTCGCAGTGATCTTTCAATGGTGTATGTTAATGGTGACAGCCCACACAACCATCCTGTTGGTCATTTTCAGTATAGTATTAAATATGTTACATGAGATATTCAACAATTTCTTATAAAATAGGCTCTATGTTAGATGAGTTTGCCCAACTGTAGGCTACTGTAAGTGTCCTGAACATGTTTAAGGTAGGATAGGCTAAGCTATGATGCTTGATAGGTTAGGCGTATTAACTGCAGTTTTGTCTTATAATATGTGCAACTTACTATGGGTTTATTGGAACATAGCCCCATTGTAAGCTGAGGTGCTTACTATGTTGGCTTTCCCAGGCTTACTTGCTCATCGAAGACTTTGCTCTTTTCCTTGCCATTTGAGTCACTTGTCTCTCAGAACATTGATCTCAACACCTCAAGACAGGGAAGGGTCAATCTGTGTGAAGCAAAGGCATAGTTTAAAAAAAAGAGTAGCGAAAAGACTAGAAAAGACTAGTTAAATAAATAAAGTCTGGAAGAGAAAGAAGAAACTTCCCACAGGTCTAAAATTAAGACACCAAGAAATCAGGGCCATTTCTTTATTAAAATTATTAAACTTACAATGTGGGGCACATACCTGTTTCTTGTGCTGAGAATGTCCCTGCTACCATTGGTTAGATTCATCCTTTTACTATTTATAGCAAGATGATATTGAGATATGCTGGTTAATCGTGCTTTTTGTGCCTGCAATGTTGTTGCCCTTCTCCTTCTCCTTCTTCATCTTCTTCTTCCTCAAGCTATGTGAGCCTTTCCCATTCAAAATAGAGCAAAAAATCTTATTATCTCAGCTGATGGTTGACATATCAGGACTAGTCAGGAAAAAGATTAAAATACTTGGCTTTCTAGTTTCGATAAAATACTTGGAAGGATTTGGACCATCTGAGCTGATTTTCCTTACTCAGGGACACTAGACAGGTTGGGGATAGAGGGATGAATCAGAGGGGAAGTGAGAGGTTTAAATGATGGAGAGTTCTTCAAAAGGGCCCAGTGTTCAATTTTTCTCTAGCTTCCAAGCCAATAGAACATCTTATACGTTTGAGGGTATAAAAGAAGAAAGATTCTAGGTGCCCTCTTTTTCCTGGATAATCTTCAGGAAAGCTACAAGCTCCCCAGAGTGTCCCAGGCATCATAGGATGCAGGGGCAATTGTATGAAAATGGCTACAGATGTGTTTAGAAAAACGTTTCTAAGATAATCTATGTTTCCTGGAGTTGAGAAAGATGAGGTCGAGATGTAGCCAAGTTAGAGAAACCACGAGGTAAGACTGAGAAGGAAGCACCTGCTTGCATCAGAACGGAGAACAGATGGATGGGAGCTCAGTTGTTGACATGTGGCTGGATAACTTTAGCTGGAGTCTAAGAGGGAATGTCCCTTTCCTTCACTCACCCTTGTGATTTAGTATTATTTTACCTATTTGTAGGAGAGAGAACCAAGGAATGCAGAGAGTATACATCCTGGTAAAGTTCACATAGATAATAAATTGCAGAGCTGAAACTCAAACCCAAGGCTTCGAAATCCAGATTGGAAGCTCCTTGAATTACTCTGCAACAAATGGGAACACATTTGGCTTATGGAAGAAAATGATTCACTTGTTTTAAAAACTGTTTCCTTTGAAATCTCATCCAGAAATTTAGCAGTTGGAAATTAAAGCCTTAATTTCAGAGATGAAGGGACAGAGAGAAAAGTCACAGTTTTGGCCACAGGAATAGGAGAACATAGTGAAGGAAAATATTGGAAATGGCAAACATAAGGGGCACTAAGGACAGGATCTTGTGGGAATGTCCATATGTAGGCAGCCTCAGGGAAAAGAGCCAAACTCGAAAGAGAAAAGGGGGAAGAATTTGAGGGTGATCCTACAGTTAAAGAAAGTTTCAGGAAGAAGGTGTCTCCTACTTTCAGCTATAAAGTTAATTAGGAGTGAATTATGACTGTCCTCTAGGCCTAATGTCAAAAGGACAAACATTAAATTTTGAGCAGTTAACCCAAAGGAAAACGAATCATGTTCTCACTAAGAGTTTCTTTGCTCTTACTGTCCAATTGCTACAAGCTCAGTTATAGATTTTTCCAGTAGTCCAAAAATGAGTTGGAGTAGCAAATTAGGAAGAGTAGGAAATATTCCGTAATTAAAATATAAAACATAGGCATAAATAACATGTGAAATCATGTCTACAATAAGAAATGCAAAAAACTATCCAAAAGGAGATAAAAACCTAAAAAGAAAATAGTAGTGTTTCATAAGGGTATGTAAACAACTTTATATACTCCAAAAGTTCTGAATCCATTACCTAGAAAACAACATTTAAACATCAAAAACGTTCCTAGTGCTGTTCCAGAATCTTTGCAAAAAACTTCTAATTAATGAACTCTGGCAAAGGAGTCAGGAAAGTATGCAATTTCTTTGCGAATAAATATTCATCAAAAGTGTTGGTTACTTTATGGAATAAGTTAATGTAACGGGAACATTTATTTATGTGGAACAGTTTGATACTGAAGTAATTATTCATTTCCCTAGCACTTCAGCAATAAAGACTCTTCCTTAGGTGATAACAGTGTAAATAAACATATCTGACAATGTATCAGGACAGTTTAGAGGCTTAGGGCTTGGCCTCTGGAGCCAGATAGCTTGGGCTAGATCCTTTTAACTACAGGGCTTCGGGTAAATTTCCCAACATTTCTCTGCCTCAGTTTACTCCACTAAAAGAGGAATACTAAGCATATTATTTTGTTGGAAATCATGGAAAGTATTTAAAATTGTACCTGGGACCACATGCTATATCCCTTTATTATAATTACACATACAATATGATTCTATTAATTATAGTTTTGTGATGTAATCAGGAAATGTAAATAAAATAACCATGAATGAATTTAATGAAAATATCCAAAAATTATTTCCCTTTATGATAGTTTATTTTGTAGATTATCTTTCCATTTGCTTTAGTATGACTACTTTTACATAAACTTAAGAAAAATAATCCTGAATATTATAATTAGAGAGAGAAAAAAGAAAGGCTAGACTATTCTAAAGACCATATTTGGTGATTTTAGATAAATATCTCTTAAACTTCTCTTTCAAATTTGAATGCCTCCCTTAGGAAGACCAAATGAATATAGACATTTACTTTTTTTTTTTTTTTTTGCACATTTACCATGTAACTGTGGGAACTCCTGGACATATGTACAAAACTTTACAATATAAATTTGAGTTGTCTTAAACATAAGTAAAATAATCCTATTGTAGACTGAGATGGAGACAGATGGAAAGCACAACTAATGTAGGAAGGTATGAATGACTGCGCTCCCATCTGGGGAGACAGATTGCCAGGCCTGCAGAAAATGGACCCAACAGTCATTTTTAACATCATACATATTTCCTTCTGGAAGCAATATACCAATCTGCAAATAATCTTATACTCTTTGTCAGTTGTTGGAATTTAAACAACTTCAGTTTTCTAACTTGACAAAGATTGCTTTCCTATGGAATTGGTTTATGGAAGATTTTTATTTTCTTTCCTTCTGACTCTCCTTCCTGAAAATGCATGCCGGTGTTAGATATAGATATAGACACAGATCTGGATATATACATTCATGAACTGATTATTTTTTGGTTTTGCTAGCATTATCTTTTAATTTAATTCTAGCTTATATAAAAGTTTTGAAAATATTCTCTTCAAAGTTTCAAAATGGAAATTGTCCTCCAACTAATCAAATAGAAAAGTATCAATAATAGTTTAGTATTAGACTATAACTTCTGAAATTTAGCTAGAACACACATTTTGACTTTTCTAAAATTAAGCAACAGTAGTTTTCTTCTCTATGAGTTTTATGTATGTTTGCCTTTGGATGTAAAACTTTAAATCTAAAGGGTAACTAATGATTTCCTATCCTTTTCTCTGTCTTGTGTCTCTGAGCTGATACAACTTTCGGGTAATCTGAGATTCATTTTTCTTTGAAGGGCATTTCTTCTATACTAAAGACATTCTTGAAAGACATGCCTTAGGTAGTCATATAGGCTAGTGATTCTTGGAACTGACACTTTCTGGAGTCAGTATGCTTTTCCAGTTAAAAGCAGGGGTTTGGGAATAAGATTGACCTGGTTTTGAATATCAGCTGTGCCACATATTAACCCAGTGGGCGCTGGAAAGATATTTTACTTTTATACATTTCAGAAATGTTCAAAATGTAAAAAATGTTAAGGATAATGATGCCTTCTGTAAATACCTCTCCTATGGGTTAAATGATATTCATTCATTCTTTCTTTAAATATCTACCGAGCGCCTAGCTATTAAATGGTAGAGGTTGTCTCAGAGGATAGAACTCATATCCTTGGTGAGAGAAGTGGGGATCAATAACTATATACACAAATAAAAAATAAGAAACTGTCAGTGATACGTGTCATGAAGAAAACTGTTTACTCTGGTAGAGACTGGATAACTTTAAATGAGGTGCTCAAGAAAGCCCCCTGAGAAGGTGATATCTGGGTTCAGATCTAAGAAACAAAAGGAGCAAGTCAAAAAGAAAACTTGAGTAGGAACTTTCGGAGCACAGGAAACAGTATATGAAAAAGCTTGAGATGGGAATAAAATCAGTATTTTCAGGGAACAGAATGAAGTCCAGGATATCAGGCATTCAGTGATCAAGAAAGAGTAGTGATATGGAGGTTACATGAGACATATAAATTAAGCACTGGTGCTCTGAGTCACACAAACTTGAGTTCAAATCCTCTTTGTACCACTTGCCAGATCTCAGACTAAGCAAAGAATTTGAACCACTGGAGACTTGATTTCCTCATCTGTAAATTTATATATTATTGAGTTGATTTTATAATTTTATTTAATGTACAGAACACATAAAAATGCCTAATAAATGGTTGCAGTCATAATAATAATTATTATTGTTTTATTACCATTTCTAATGCAGCCAGTTCATTTACCACTAAAGGCATAGATGTATGATCCAAACACAATTCTATGTGAAGTAACTATTTCAGTATGTGCCTGGGTAACACAATATTTCAAATCCATTTAGGATGAAAGGTTTTTTCAAAAAAAAAAAAAAAAAAATCCTTTCTCCAGTCTTTCTACAGTTCCAAGAGCTTTGTGCTTTAAAGCATTATTTTTTACCACACAGGCATAGCAAGATTAGATGCTGATTGGTGAAGGGCAAAGTGATTTATAAAGTCATTTTCATTTTTCATTGGTTTTTCTTTCCAATCACATGTGAGGAAATGTCATTGGGAATGTCAGCTGGGAATAAACTAAAATATTTCAGTCGCTTGTGGGTTCACTTACTTATTGTCTGTATCCTGTACTTTGACATTTGATCAAAAGCCACATAAATCTTGGTTTGTTTCCCCCAAACCAAGTTTATTCTTCTGTATCCTGAATTTGATCCTTCTCCTTCACATTGTGTTTCTTTATCGCTTCTGTCATTGCTGGTTCTTCTAATGATCCATGTTCCTCCACAGCTGTATTTCCACTGGAATCATTCTTACTTTCAATCCTTTTCTGAACCCCTTATTAGTCTCTCAACATTTGGTTCCTCGATTTATATGTACATTGAAGATATTTCAAAAAAAAAGCTTGTAGTGGCCATGTTTTTTGAAAGGTACCAGTTATCATTATTATAAGACTTGGAATATGTAGAAGAACCATTACAAATGTAAATGATAAAGCAAGAGCTGATGTCCAAATCATAGCTATTTTCATAACATTTGGAAAAGTCAAATATGTGAATATGTCTAAATATGTGGAATACCACCACAATTAGATAAAGCATATGAAAACGTGGCTTAATTTCTCATTTTTTATTCCGACATATTTTATTATAGCATGGATATTGTTGGATTGCACTTTATGATTTATTAAGCAAAGGAACTTTTGTGTGACATAAGGAAATATTAGCTGAGCCTCAACTTTTTAAACTGGCAGGCTATTTTTTTGTTTTGTTTTGTTTTAAAATGGTGTTTTTCAGAATGTACCTAAAACCCATTAGAATTATAGAAACATTTATCTATAACGAAGAAAAACAGAAAGAAGAAAATTCAAACCATCCCTAGGCTTGGGTACTTTCCATGCATATGTTCTCTGGAGGTGGCCAGGCATGTGGTGAGCCATTCAAGAAAGTCTAACTGTGTGAGTTTGTTCAGGCTGCCATAACAAAATAACACAGCCTGGTTGGCTTCAAGAACAAAAATTTGTTTTCTCAGAGTTCTAGAGGCTGGAGGCCCAAGATCAAGGTGCCAGCAGATTTGCTTCTTCCCGAGGTCTCTTCTCTGTCCTTGGCTTGCAGGTGGCTGCCAGTTTGCTGTGCCCTGACAAGATCTTTCCTCCATGTTTGTGTATGCATCCCTGGTGTCTCCCTGTGTGTCCAAATTTCTTCTTCAGAACAGCAGTCAGATTGGATTAAACCCTACCCTAACAGCCTCATTTTAATTCAATGATCTCATTAAAGGCCCTATGTCCAAGTAAAGTCATTAGCTGAGGCACTAGGGGTTCAGGCTTCAACATATGGATTTTTGGGAGACAGAATTCATCTCATAACACCCATTGACTTCCCACTTTTTGCTTCTAGGGTAATCAGGCCCTTAGGGATTGGCTACTAACAAAACAGAGTATCAGAATGCTCATTGTTTAATTATGATGACAACTAGGAATGTCACTCAGATTACAAATTCTACAATTGACGTTACAGTAAATGATCCATGCACTTTAACTACTCAGAAATATGCATAGCAAATACTGGTTAATTCCACCTTTTGTTTAATATGTTTTCTTTACATTTGTATATATATGTAGTTGTCTGACTCTCAGACAACAATTAGTTTCTCTTTGTTCTGTCGGCCATTGAGGACTAGCACAGTACAGCACAGACTAGGAAAGGTGAGGGGGTGTAAAGGGGGTGAATGGTGAGAAATTATTTAATGGGTACAATATGTGTTATTTGGGTAATGTATACACTAAAAGCCTTGACTTCACACTATGCAATCTATGCATGTAACAAAATTAGACTTGTACCCCATAAATTTATACAAATAATAACAAGATCCACTAGAGTTTGCTATCTTGCTTGTTCACACATGCAAATAAAGTCTGAATGTTTCCCATGACATTAACTATTATATTATCATTGATTAATCTATTGGTTAAAATTGCTCTGTCAAAGAATGTAGCATATTTTAAAGTTTGATACACATTACACAAACTACACTACACAAGGATAGCACTAATTTATACTTCCAGTAGGAGTGTTACAAAGCTGTTTCCCCACACTTACTATTTATGAGTAGTTGGGTGAAATATTGTTACTTAAGAAATATTTTCCATTTTGGCATATGAAGAACTGGCACCTCATTATTTTAATATGCATTTCAGTAACTACTTAGGTAACTTGATTTTATGTGTGTTTAGTGTACTAGTTTTTGAATTGCGTAGTCATGTCTTTTGTTCATTTTGCCACTGAATTATTCATCTTTTTACTGATTTATATGAGATCTTTGTATATCCATTATATTAACCGTTTGCCCTAAATTATTTTAAATACACCTATTTTTGAATGTGATATCTTATTTTTGAGCCAAAAAATTTATTTTTGTGTATTCAAAAATCAATAGGTTTCCTTTAAAAAATTCTCAGATTCTTCGTTTCTAAACAGAAATTGTGTAATTCTTTATAGACATTTTGTACTGTCTTTTCAAACAAAACCCCCTTTATTTTCTCAATTAATAGTATATTCTGCACAAAGTCTAAAATTTCTCTAAATTAAACACCTGAAAACTTACCAATTAGTTGGTTGTTATCAGAGGCCATGTGGTGTGGAATAGGAAGCTATGACCCTGGGCAAAATTACTTGTCTTCACAGCAACTTATTTTCTTCAAAATGAGGATAATAATGTCTACCTCACAGGGTTCATGTGAGGATAAAACTATATAACATATGTGAAAACACCTAGGTGGTATTCAATAAATGTCAGTGACTTTCCCTCTCCTAGACCTGTTTTTGTTGAACGTCAATATTATTTGCATTTTATTGGTGAGCTTACTGTGCTTGGTTTACCTGTATCGTCAACATGATGCAGCCCACTCTGTGAAGTATTGTAAAATTTTTCATACACGAATACACTAACATCATAGTATAATTATTTGTATACTCCTATTGCACCTCTCATGCTTAGAATGCATAGTTAACATTAGTTACCATTACATTTTCTGCTAGCTCTGTATCTCTCTATAGGATATGCCCATATTGCCAAGGGGATTGAATATTAAGTCCCACAAATTACTTTAGCAACATAAGAAATATTATCAGATGTCAAAATAAATATTTCATTTTCATTTCTGCAAAAACATCAATTTTTAAATTAGGTTATTTTCAGTAATGAGTTACATTTTTCAGTAAATTATAACAGTAATACAATTGGAAAAAATTTAAATAATAAAAGGGATTTATTAGTTTTTGAAGTAAGGATGTCTAAAGATGTTAGCTAGCCTCAGGACTCAATAATTTAGGCAGAAAGAAATGCCTTGCTCTTCCTCACGGTCTCCCCACAACTCTACCACTGACCAGTTGTTTGTCTCTATCCATTTTCCAGGGAATAGGCTCTCCTGACTTAAGGTCACTTTTGTTCATTATTGAATAAGGTGGAGTGAATACCATTTCACCATCAGCCACTCAGAAATGTATCAGAGAGGAATCTAACTGGTCTCAATCACTATATGGGCTTTATGCTTAGCCTGACGTCCATCACTGTGTCCTTGCAGATTCAGAAATTATAACTGGCCCAGCTGGGGGCATAAGATCAATCCCATGACCAGCAGGAAGGGCACTGCGATGGGAGCACTATCAAGACTACAAAATCAAGGAAGAAATACTTCCCCAAAGTAAATGGAATGTGTTGTTATAGAGAAGGTGAATGGAAAAACCTGCTTTGTAGGACCAAAATGGCTGCTGCTTCAACAAAGTGTTTATTTTATCAAATCAAATCAGTATTTTTAGAAGATGGTAAAACTTGTACAAGAAAAATTTGTTTAATCCCCCTGATTTATCTATATACCCAGCTATGCTGACTTCATACTATTTTCAGTCACATAACACTGGGCATAAGATACAGGATTATCATTCAAAGTGTATACCCAGATTTGATGGTCCCATACAAAGGCATAAAAAAGGACAATTATCATAGTTCAAACATATTTGGCACAAAGGTTAATATGAGGAGTATAGATGTTAACTCTCACTTTCTCAAACAATTTTACTTTAGCTCCTGGAGTTTTTTTTTTTTTTCTTTTTTTTCAGTGTTTATAAGTATCTTGCAAATTTCAGAGTGAATGATCCATTTGTATGTTATGTTGATGGCCTAAATTACTAATAATTGCATTCATAATTATCTTTACTTTAGTATGGCATTCTGAGCCTCATGAATTCAAAAACATCCAGCCATGAAAAGAGACCTTTAGTGGCATGCAATACAATCTAATTTCTTCCCACCAAAGGGCAATTTAGCAATATTGACCATCTAAGGGGCCAAATCAAACAAGATAATGAGGGATAATTCTCTTTTCTCTTTCTGGTTTACCGTTCCAGATTTGGACAATATGGACAACAGAACAATGCCACCATAATTATTATTTGGCTTTCAGAGCTACACAAATGAATAATCTTTTTCAATGTTGCTTCCAAAAAAAGTTCTAACATTGTTATATAACCACATTTTCCCCTGCCTTGGCTATTTTGGTCTTGTTAAAATGTTGTTTTTGATCAAATAGCCCATACACGATTAGCTGTAGTATTGTAAAATAAATGAATCACAGCTGCACTGACAAATACATAAGGAGGAACAGAGAATGATACATGCAGAAACAATTCTATCTGTAGTTGAAAGTATCCTGACAGCAATAATTATAGAATGCAATAGACCCAGTTTGTCCATCACAATTTAATTTGACTCCAGTCAAAATTGCTGACAAAAATGCAAAGAACAATTTTATTTCTTCAACTACATTGACTTTAGGTATCTGCTTCTGGATACTCGAAGCACAAGAAATATCTAACATATGAGAGGTTGTCACATTTGAACATGGTTGTAGGTGGTGGAGTTCCTAAATAAAATTGTAAGAAACACAAGAGATCTGGAGAACAAAGGTAATTTAGAATTCTGGGTAACTGGTGCTAACCCCTAAATGTACAAGGTAGGTTTCTCTTTGCCCTAAGGTGTAAATAAGTTTTTATGTGTGTGTGGTTTCTTGTTGATTTCATATTATGTCTTTCTCTTTTGTAAGACCATATTGCTTTCTAACATTCAGAGAGAGAGAGAGAGAGAGAGAGAGAGAGAGGTATTCCTAGTTACTCCAGCAGGAATATACTCAATTCATCCCCATATGTACTAAGTATAATTTTCTACATCAAAATGTACTACATCAAAATGTACAAAATTATATTATAACTAAGTATAATTTGCTACGTCAAAGTGGAGCCTAATTATAAGGTTAAAAGACAACAGGATGAAAGTAAATTTGAGGCTGTTGAGATAAGAAAAATCTTCAACAAGAACCAAAGTAACAGATTTTAAATATACAATGAAGAAAATAGCAAGCAGAATTGATAATTTGAAAACCTGACTCAGTAATGTGAATGATAAATTGATCTAGTCCCTCTGATCTTGAAAAGAAAAAGGTACCCTCCTATACAAAAGCAAATAAGAGAACAGATGAAAATTCAGAGGATAGGAAATAGAAACCCCACATGCAGTGATCCTATGAAAGGTACAAGATCACATGCAGTAACTATAGATAAGTTCTCAAGTAAATGCTTAATTATTTAGTATGGACGTAAGTCAAAACACCTAGGTTCAAACTCTGGCTCTGCTTCTTCCAAGCTGGGGCACCTGGAGCAAGTTACTGGCCCTTTCTGTGGCTCCACTTTCTGATTTCTAAAATGCATATTATACCTTTCATGTGAGGGCATGATGTTTTACTTACACCAATCCGACATGCAGAGGACCCTCAATAAATGTTAGCAATTATTACAGTAAAACTCAAAACGTATTTGTGTTATTCATTCCTGCTTTCTCACTGCCCACCATGCTCTGTGGAGGAAGTGAAAAATCAAAGACAGAATAGAAGAAAATATTTCCAGGCTTATTTAAAAACAAACAAACAAACAAACAAACCCCGTACACACAGAATAAAAGAGTTCTTCATTTTCTAAGAAAAAAAAATTTAAAAAGAGAGACTCAAAACTAGACATATTCTACCTTGATTTTGAAATGGCATATATAATCTCTACAGTTACAAAGTCATTCAAGGCAGAATACTTAAAACCCACACATTCAGACCTTTCTTTCACATTTGACAATTTATGTAATTACTCTCTTATCTGCTTTTTAAAACTTTCTATATCCTAGAAACTTTTCCATGTCACTGGATGCTTAAATACCTCGTTTTTAAAAACATCCACAATAGAATTTGCCACAGTTTATTTAAACATTACCATTCATTACCCTTACAAGAGTGAAAACATTTTAGTTTTTTAAATGAAGACTTGATTATGATCTGTTTTCTTAGAATACAATTTAAAATTGCACTTCTTATCTTTTGTCTTTATTGCATATTGTTTAACTATTTGTACTTGTTATTGATCAATGTTGGAGAATGGTTTGGAATTTGGGCGTAGAGTTCTTAGTCATTAAAAAAGAATTAGCTTAATTGCTCCAAGATGTATGTCATTTTGTTTGCAAATTGCATTGCACTTGTCAATGTCATCCAAAAATTGGGAGGCCATATGGCCCTCACTTCAACATTATAACAACTATTTAAGAAAAGGGCACCTTTTGTAAAACACACACACACTCTCTCTCTCTCACAAACACACACAGAAGGATTAAGGCTTTAGCAAATTTAAGCAGAGAAAGTTCAGTCTTTTGAGTGAGAAAGAATAGTGATGAGATTGTGCATGCATTAAGAAAAAAAATAGAATTCAGAAACAGCTAATATCTCATGATGAGCTGTCAGTGCATATCTTGACATCTTTTTTCAATTGCTCTTTTCTGCTAAAATCTAGGAATTCTAGGATTTGTTCCAGTGGAAAATATTTCTCTCTTACTGGACAATCTACAAATTGTTGTCAAGATTGGTACTAGTAGACTGATTTATGGATCTGACTTTTAAAAATCTTTACTGGCATATACACTACTTTTTGAAATTTTACTATATACAAAAGTTTAAAAATTCTAAATATAACTGCATTAATAATAGCATACAGTTATTGAATGCATACTGTGTGTTCAGAGCTGTGTTAAGTTCTTTACTTGCTGTCAGTGTCTCTCCTCTCAACATACGCAGAAAGACAAGAGACCCAAATAAAATTGTCTCCCACAGTTTCAAAGAGGATTATCCAGGCTCTTAATAATTTCATTCCTGATCATAATGCTTTTTGCACTCTTAAAACATTGCTGTATGTATAGTCTGTGTACTTCTCCTTCAATCTTGTGCTTTAAGGCATTAAGGTATACTGGAAGGAGCATGAAAAATATTACAAGACAGATGTGAGTTCTAATCTCAATTTATCAATAGGTTTAGAGAGATAGTTGAATTGATTTTCATATATTTTTTATAATGGCTATTTTCACTTGTAGAATTTGGGATAAGCCTAATTTTTTATTTTAGTTTTCTGCATCATTGGCATGTTTAAATAATAAGCATATATTATCCTAGCAAAGCAACGAACTGTTGTTAAACACATACATTAGTCCAACTTTTAGATAGCAATTTATCTACCTTTTAAAATCTCTTTTATTTATGTAGTAATTCATCTAACAGTTTGATAATCATTGTTTTGGTCAGGAACTGAGATGTAACCCAACATGGCTTCAAATGAACAAAATGACTTTGGAATAACATCAAATCAATTCCCTAGGAAATACTGTGGTGACAAAATTCTATCACTGTCACTTGTAATAATCAAGTTACATGCCTGGTGGGAACGAAATGCTAAGCCTTTTAAAATGATAATCAATAGCTAAGTGAAACTGTATACTAGACCCAAATAAAATGTTTGATTTCACTATTTCAAAAGGTAAGTTTTCAGATTTAAAAAAAGTAGTTTTACATGCCTTTACTGGTTTGAGTTCTTTTTTTGAAGTTATTTAAAGATAGGTCTCCAGTTATATCTTCAATCACCAGGGGCATGATTTTCCTGGAATTTTACAGTAGAATGTGCTTATACCATGTCATATAGGGATAAAATGCTGAAAATATAAATTTCAAAGACCTAGAAAATCCCTGGCCTCTTAGACAGAATATGGTACTATACTACATTGGCTAAAGAATTGCATTATTTCAAAAGAGTCAACAGGATACTATTGCAAAAAAAAAAAAAAAAAAAAAAGATAATGCACAGTGACAAATGAGACCAAAATTACCAGGATACTCTGCAGATGTATTTTGATTTGATTGAAAAAACTAGTTAAGTGTAGTGACCACAACATTCCTCACAAAGCAATGTATTCATCTTAAGAAATACTTCTCCACCATAATAGATTTGATGTCCACAGTATCTTCTGGCAAATATGTTTACTTTGGTGAAGTACACTAGTATGTAAGTCAAAGAGCACATATAATTTTCAGTAGGAGCAGAATGAATATAAAACACCAGGAATTTAAAGTATTTTCTGAAATGTGACAAGCTATATAATTCATTCATTCAAGAAATGTCAAGATTCAAGGGCCAACAGTGGGTCAGGAGTTTGACAGGTACTAGGAATTCAAGTGGTAAAATAATGAACAGTGTCCCTGCCATTATTAAGCACACAGTCTGTTCTTTATCATGGGTAAAGCATATAAGATGAGGGATACTAACATTTATTTTACCATAATAGTAAAAATAATGGGGAAATATAATTTGATTCTGTACTGGAAAATGAATTTGGTTGACAACACCCCCCTTTACTGAGAAAAAAATAAAGCTAAGTAGAAGATGAGATAACTCTTATTCTCAGGTTTGCAACCTTAAATTATTTTCCTATAACATTTTTAAAAAGTATAATTCAGGTGACTAAAATGAAAGTAATCATAGGAAGAAATAGTCTTCATCTCGAAAATTATTGAAAAATTGAATAAGATTAGGAAGAGTTTTAGAACATACCATTCCAAAATATGCCACTTCGTCATATTGATAATTTTGAGCTGAATGCACTTGAGAAACAGATGTAGGAAGGGATCTCTGATCTCCTCCTTTCTACATAAAAGGAGATCGTAAAATTTCCCAGGAGAAATGTCCCTTCCCTATAGCAGGAAGAGAACATTCTCATCACTAGAGGCTGGGAGTCCACACAAAAGAGACCTGTTCAAACAAACCTACTAAAATAACCCTTAACTTCCATTGGTCTCCCCTATATATTTCCTAATCTCTTTCCCACAATTTATTGCCCCTAGCCCAAGCTTCTTTGTCTTGTCACATCCCCACAATTTGTTATTCTTAGTGTAAAAGGTATGTAAGCATTTGGGCCTGACGGTTTCTTCGGATCTGCATTTTCCTTCTGAATTCTCCTACGCACATGTAAAAATATTACGTAAATACATTTGTATGCTTTTCTCCTGTTAATCTGTTACACATTAGTTTAGTTCTTAGGTCAGCCACAGAACCTAAGAAGGCAGAAGTAAGTCTTTCCTCCCCAACAATTACTGTATTTTAGTCCTCCCTTTTAACCTTATGACTTACTAATGAGCACAAGGTTTAAATGAAACAGACTCATTTCACTACTATTAGTTTCATATTCTGCTATGAAAATATGGAGAAAGTACAAGGAGTTTATATAACTTTAGGAATTCTTCTGATGTTTTGAAGATAATAGAAAATATATTTAATAATATTAAAGAGACACCAACATGGGTAAAATAAAACTTTGCTCAGCCTTTGGCAACCTCCAGACTGGTATAGACTGTTAAGCACTATTAATGTCCCAGAAAAATTATTTCACAGGTAATCCTTCAGGGCACCAAGGGGAATTTTTATGTAAATTAGATAAACTGTGTCATATTGTCTACAATTTAAGATGGGTCCACTCTAAAAGTCAAATGAGAAAATGACTGTCTAAAAGTAATTCATGGTGCTTAGCTCATCTTTATAGTGTCACCACTCTGAAAATATGGCCCTGAATAAACATGCTGTAGTCTAGCCAGTATATGTTGTTGAGAGGATTCTCATGAACCAAATTCCTGTTGCCTTCACGTTCTGTGGAAAGGAGACGTATCAGGCAGAGAGTGAGAGGGCCTCACTCATTGCACCTTTACTCCACTTCTCCATCCCGCCTGCGTTGGCACCTGCCAATACTCTAAAAAATCTTCCTCCCACCAGCCAGTACTCTAAAAAATTACATTTCTGGTTCAGATGAGCCACAGAAATATTACTTATGAACGTGTATTTTGTATATCTAAATAACACTTTCCATGGTAAGGCTTTATTCTCTATTCAATTATACTTTGATTTTTTTTTTAATGATTCAAATAGTCTTACATCTCTTTCTTATTCTGCCTCTAGGTTTAGGTAAGATCTAAGAGAACAAAGACTTTATTTATGTACTAGTGTACACACACACACACGCACAGACATACTCTGAAAGCCACATAAGACAATAATAACAAGAATATTAGTGAAAACAAAATGATATAAAGTAAAATTATCTGAGAGAGTTCACCAAACTAAGATATTTATCAAGGCAGTAATCCAGATTTCAGAAAGGCTGTTTGGTTGCTGACACTGAGACCAATAGGGCAGCATTGTGGTTATTACTACACACATCACACTTGCATTCAACTGGATGAGAAAAAATGATGAACAAGGCACATTAAGGATCTGTATCTGTTTTAATATACACTAAATGTATCAACAGGGGCAAGAGTTTTAATTTCTTTAACCCTGCTTCACTATCCAAAAAAATGAGATTATAATATTTCTTATTTACATGTCTATAGTGAATATTATGTTAAACAACATAAGTAAAAATGCTTAGCACAGTACCTGTGACTATTCACTAAATATTAATTCAATTAATATTCACTATATTCATTATTATCAATGATTATAAATTTACATACCTTTCAATTACTACAGTTCCAATAGTTACTAGTTTTGTGTATTATGTGTACTTATTTAAGTGATTAAAAAAATGGGTAGAGGTAGCAGAAAAAAAGACTTTTTAAAAGCTATCATAGGTATCAGAGATGTCATTCTTATAAACAATTTATTTGCTCTCTATTCTACAGACTTTCACTGGGTGAAATGATCTACTTCTATGTTTTCAACTGCCACTGCAATTGTTGTTCATCTAGAGAGCCATTTGACTTCAAATTCTGTCAAAACTATATCTTTAATCTTTATCAACCAAGCTCACTCCTCTTAATCTCCGACACTATACCACCACTTCAGTTCAGGTCCGGATCCTCTGTACGCGGGACTGCAATAGCTTTCTAACACACTCCCCTGCCTCCATCCATCATTCTAAAGTAATCCTTTGAAATTTCAAAAGTGATTATTAAATTTCATCAAAGATTCCTCATCACCTTCAGGATAAAATCTGAAGTCCTTAGAATGGCATACAAAACCTTTCATCATTTAGGTTCTTTTCTATCTCCAGCTTCAGCTCTTGCTTCTTTCTTCCCATACCAAGCTACTTCCACTGCCTGGAATGTCCCAGCTCCCTTTTTTTTTTTTTTTTTTAATCTAGCTAATTTCTAACTGGCCATTAAACTTGGCTTCGATGCTTTCACCTTCAGACAGCTTTCCCTAGACTTTCTCCCTATGCGTGCACCTGGCTCTCAGTGCTTGCCCCTAATTATACCTACCACTTTGTATGGGATGATATTTTTGCTTGTCTTTATCCCAAATTAAGTCTGAATTCCTTGATGGCAGGAAAAGTGACTTGAATCCCAGCATGCAAATCTATATGTAAACAAATCATCGTTAGATATCTAAACCAAATGATGAATAATTCCCAACACTCCATGCATGCAGAAATGGCCATGTAGAAGGTGTAGTAGGCTAGGTAGACTTAAATAAATGACACAAGAACGTTATTGAAATATGATTTTGTATCTCTTTTATCTCTGCCTCTGTGCTCCCCATCTTCTCCCAAAATATACTCCAGACTAGAAGTCTATATGGGTTAAAGATAATAGAAGAGAGCAAGCTTCTCTATGAAGATTGTGTTTGCCAAACTCACTCTCATTAACAGCTGCTGACTTGAGGAATGTGTTGCAAAATATAAACTAGTTATTTTCTACTCTCCTAATATGGGCCCTGTCCATTAGCAAATGTGATCATTTGTACTCATATTGAAGATAGTTAAATTCATAGATATGATGTATATCTAATATATATTTTTATATATTAGACACTTATTTAACTACATTAGATATTTCTAATATATGTAAATTAGAAAAAACACCTTCAGATTACTGAAATTAGAGTTGCCTCAACTTAACAATTGAGTTTTCTAAAGAATTATTTTTTCTTAGGTTTATATGCAGTTTTAGAGTGATACTAACTAATGCTAGAGACAAAGTGTCCTTAACCTTTAAGGTCTCCTGAAATACTTTATTAGTGGAACAATTGTTACCTTGGCTGACACATGGATGTCAGGCTTTGGATGGGGTCAGCAATTTAGACTGAGCATCATGACTTCAGAACATCAAGTTAGTTTTCTTCTTTACTGAATCATAATGATTAAAACATCTAGGATCACAACAAAATGTAACTGATTAGAAGATATTTTCAGAGTGTTTTCCTGTACCACTTAAGTACAAGGTGTGCATTAATTTAGGTCATGGGCTTAATTAGAACGTGTATTAGCAAAATATGTACTACAAACAAATTAAACTAATTTCTTTAAAGCTTAACATCCCTCAAAACACACAATTCCTGAGCAATGAAATGAAATCATATTGCTTATTGGATTTGCAATGAAATGAAATCATATTGCTTGCCGGATTTGTGTATTCCTTCTGTGAATATTTGATACTGTTGACTTATCAGTTTTGTAAACCACGGAGCCCTCTGTCAGTGAGCCATCATCCCAGCAGGCTCAGTTCTGAGGGCATCCATTAACTTTGCTAACACTGTGAGGATTCTCAAACATTAGTATTCTAATGAGACACTGTGTTTCTCCATCTATATTAAGAGCATCTCTACACTAAACCTGCTGCTTCTATATCTAAACCAAATCATAGATTAAAGAAAAATTGACCTGAAAACAGAAGTATGCTTTTTGTCAACTTTTTAAAAAATTTACCATTTATAATATTCAATGCCACTTACAATGGAAGTTAAGCAATTAGTCATCAATGAGCGACCACAATACAAGTCTACTCTATTTACAAACAAGTACATTCTGATAAAATAGATGCTTATTTTACTTGCTTATTTGAAGAGAAAGAAATATGTAGCTCTACTTCATCTCAGGAATTTTGAACCACAAGGTTTTAATGGTAAAATAATGAAACATTCTTGACTCCCAGCTCAGGGAAAGGTAAGCCAAGTTGTTCGGTGAATACCAAACCTTGGGCAGATTTCCACCAAGAGGATCAAATTGCTTTTCTTTCTTTGAAGGATGCATAGTGTTCATGAAGAGCTGTGAAACTAGGTGGTGGGGTAGGGGGGAAATGAAGAGGAAACATTAAATATCTTGGGGAGGAAAAGATGTGGTATAATATATACATTGCAAATCAGTTTGAAATTTGGCTCCAAAGATCTAAAGCAATTAAAAAGCTCTGAAAAACTAGTCATACTTTTCCTGCCAAAAGTTATTTAATACCACCTCTTTATTTCATATCACTTTCCCTCCTGGTTTGCTAAAAATTGGTACTCATCTATGTCATTTGTAGAAATTGGTTCAGCATTTCTAAATGCCAATATTCATCATATTCCTTGCAAATGTACATATTTAAATTTGCAGTTTATCTTATTCTTGTGAAACTTTGACAGAATTGACATAATTATACACAGAACAACAGTGTTAAAACAATTTACATACCTTAAGATCTGATATTTGTGGCAAGCCTGAAATAATTACAAGATTTTGGAATAAAATAATAATGATCGTTTGGAATGTAAGAAGAGAATCTCATGTTAGGCTGGGCTTATAAACGAGTGCAGAGGTTTTTGGATCCCTGCAATACAAGAAGCAGAACTGTAATCCATCTGGCATGCCCCTTCAGTTCCCATCCGGAGCTTCCAGACTGTGCTTACAAACTCTAACTTTAGCTATAATTTTGGGGTTCCCCCTCTAGATCTTTGGTTAGTTAGGAATATTATTTGGAGAAATGTCTTCTGACTCACACACAACGCTTTCTCCTTTGTCATTAGGGCTGACATCATGGAGGAGGGTTAACTGTGCCAAATGTGTGCTGCTTTCAGATGCTGCTGCTTCCCCATCATTGGGGATCCTAGAATAAACTCTGTTAAACAAATTTTTAAAACTGCATCAAATTTTTTGCAGCAAAAGGGAAAATATCCAGTTAACATTTATGCTTAGGTATTCAAACATATCTGCATCAATGTATATAGATAGTAATGCTTTCATTAAACATTGATTGAGTGCCCAGCACACTCAAATACACCCACTTAGGAACTGTATATAAGGCATGCGACCTGCCACTGGAAACTTTGTGGTGTCAGATCAGGAGATAACCAGGCTCAAAATAAACCCAACAACGTGATACAGGAACCAGAATTCTGGTAATGAATATGTACATTCATGCTGCTGAAAAATTCCACAATACAAAAATTCAGAAAACAAATGTTTCCTTTCATAAATCTAGAAAGTCTAAATTCTAGTTTCAAGTATGTTTTCTATAGTGTGTGTATGTGTGTGTATATATATATATCTCTCACAATATATCAATAATATCTACAACTGGTGAGTCTGAGCTAACAAAGCTCAATTTGGAACTCAGGAAAAAAAAATGTTACTTACAATGTGTATTATTTTATTTCTGAGGTCTTTGTTACATAAATAATCTTAAAGGTCACAATATCAACTTCAAGGTTGAATAATAAATTGTAAGTATATATTGAGAAAAGAAAGAGTTTTAGTTCAGCCAGAAAATGTAGAGACAGAGACAGAATGATACATATCAGAATGCACACACACACACACACACACAATAGGCATTTTGAATAGCATACCACAATATAATTTCATTCATATTTTGAATATTTGTGAAAAATAATGGTAATTTTAAATTAAAAAGCTACAGATATTTTTAAAGTTTTATATATGGCTTTTAAAATGAAATATTAAATGATTAAAATGGATTTCTCCTATTTCATGCTGCAACTGTGATTATATGTAAATTTCTTTCCAATTAGAGAAAATGAGTGAAAAGCTATCAAAATTGCTCCACATTGGTTTATGAAATGAGTCTGGATTTTATCCAGTGCAGACCATTTGATTATATATGCAGACACTTATCTTTCCATGTTTGAATAATGCATAGGAATTATAAGATGTTTATCTTGAGATATCAAAATGAACAGTGACTATGCTCAGGAAAGAAAGCATCTTGTTTGTTAATTAATTTATTGATTTTAAATGTCTCTGTCTCCTAGGAGCCCCTTGCAGGAGAGTTTCAGATCTCCAAAGAGACTCCTGATGTATATCTGCTATTATATTTCAACAAATTCGACTTCGAATGATCATTCACATTAAATTGCTTAAGAAAATGTTCTGGATGTAGATCAGTTAAAGACTTTTGAATGCTTAAATATTTAGAACTTAAAATTTAAAACTAAAACAAACAAATAATCAAATACTAAAGGCAAATTGTAACCTGGGGAATAGGTGAATAAAGTATGACCAAAAAACTGACACCCATAATACATAAAATGTGAGAACAAATATAATGTGCTACTACTGTATCAATAGATATAAAGATAATGAAAATAAGCAGACTCTATCAAAAATAATAAAAATTATAATACAATGACTAACTAAGAAATGTATGGAAAAAATTTCAACTTCACTAGAATCAGAAGAGAATGTATGTTCATACCGACTGAACAAAGGTCAAAGAATAAAGGGCACACCTGGTTTACCAGAAAGATTTAATGCAGATTTATGTACTTTAAGATCATATTTGTGGCAAGCTTGAAAAAATTATGAGATTTTGGAATAAAATAATAATGAGCTTTGGGATGTCAGAAGAGAATATTATGTTAGGCTGGAGTTACAAACATGAGTACAGAGGTTAGAGCAACAGAAATTAGATTAAAAATCATTCACATGTCCTGTAGCTCCTCAGGTATTAATAACTTTGTATCGCAAAGTATTTAAATATCATTTAGGGTAAGCTTAAGAAAGCGCCATTTTTTACTAACAGGAAAATTATTTTGACTGTTTGTACAACTAGTAAGATAATTTAAAAATCTAAATCTATCATTTAATGATAGATTTCTATACCTTTCAAGGCACTTAATAACTTTTTCTACCACAGGAGTTTCAGGATTCAATATTTAGAGGACAAGGAACAAAAAGTCTATTCAGTGACATGCCCAAGTGAGGTTTGAGCCCAACTCATCTGATTCTGCACGTGCCTGTGAGGCACAGACAGGGAGGGAGGTTGTGGGCCGAGGATTTGTTCCAAAATTTCTGAGCACATTTTCTTTAGAATCATTTTCATATGAAAATGCTCTGAAATAGTTTCTATTCCTCCTAAAATAATTATCTTAATCGTCTTAGTGCCAGAGCTGGCACATAGCAAGCACCCAGAGATGGCAGTATTCGCTTTCCATCTCAAAGAACTAAAGTATTTAAATAAAACTGTCACTTCTTTCAGTGAAAAAAGTATAGACTTAAGAAACATCATTGTAGAGCAATATTGTGGATGCTGCATTACTCCTCACTGTTGAAATAGGAAAAACAAAAACAGAAACAAAAAACAATCTTTATCTAACATTTAAAAATAGTTCATTACAGGCCGGGTGCGGTGGCTCAAGCCTGTAATCCCAGCACTTTGGGAGGCTGAGGCAGGTGGATCACCTGAGGTCAGGAGTTCAAGACCAGCCTGGCCAACATGGTGAAACTCCGTCTCTACTATAAATGCAAAACTTAGCCAGGTGCGGTGGCAGGTGTCTGTAATCCCAGCTACTAGGGAGGCTGAGGCAGAAGAATCACTTGAACCCTGGAGGAGGAGGTTGCAGTGAGCCAAGATCATATGACTGTACTCTAGCCCAGGCGACAGAGTAAGACCTTGTCTAAAAAAAAAGAAAAAAAGAAAAAAAAAAAGTTCATTACAAAATTTAAAAAGGATTGGATTATTAAAGCTGTCACTGGCGCATCTAGTTTTCAGCTTGTTTATTTATATAGTAATCTTAAAGCATTACTCTTGTACAGAATCAAAAAGTTAAATAGAAGACATTTTAGATACTCCATTTAGATGAAAGAATTTTCTGAAAGGTGATGCTGTGTTTAACTCTTCTGGAATTCAGACGGGAAGATTCTGAGTGATATTTGTCCCAGGAAAGAGTTGCGGAGGGAATCAAATGTGTTATTTGAACAATTTATATACACTAAGTAGACAGTGTTGGAACGGACCCCAAGTCAACTGTTTCTGAGATGTGTCTCCCACCTTTCCTGTGTTAATCCCTCACAGCTCCATTTCCCAGGCTGTTCCTTGCCCTCTGCTACCTGTGGTCCTCACTGCCATGCTTCATGTCTCAGATTTGTCCCTTCTCCAGATGCAAACTTTTGATTCAAATTTCTTGAGTCCCTGCTTCATGATTATTTCAACACACACACACATACACACACACACACACAAACACACACACACACACACAAGGACTAGAACAAGTCTTGCCTTACATGAAAACAGCATAACACATTATCTATTTTAGGGAATACATGACTATTTTAACCTCTGCCCACACTTAATGCAAAAAAAAAAATGCTTCTAATAGTGAAAATTCAGGCACTGGGGGAAGTCACTGTTAGAAATAAGTACATGGAAAGCTTTGGATGTGTGTAATTCACAGTGAAGAAGGCTGAGCCTGAAAAGTAAGCCAAGTAAGCCAAACCTAAAAGTAATAAAGTAATAAAGATATTTAAACTGCATAATCGCCACAGTGTCTTGAAATAAGATGATCAGTTTCGCCTTCTCGCTTTCATACCATCCCCACTCTCAGAGGCCATGTCCGTGCTTCTCCAATACCAGTGTACCAGGGGATCTGGTAAAATAAGGCTCTGGTTCAGTAGATGTAGGTGCTGTCTAAGGCTCTACACTTTTGCTTTGTTTTAACTTTTTATACAAATGTTTAGGATACAGATTGACATTCTTTTGTAAATGACGATTTTACTTTTCCTGAAATAGGACATATATATATCCTGATAAAACAGAATGAAAAGTCTGAATTCACTGGAATTCCTGTACAAGGTGCCAAAGCTCCACACAGTAGCTTCTTTCAGCTATTTTATTATAGGAATAGTGTTCTGTGGGATAAGAAATACACTGGTCCTAACTGATTTTCAATCCCCTTTCTCCAGTGGGATAAAACACTTTCACAAAGAGCTGTCCTGTGGAGAACTCCCAGTTTTCTAGCTTGCAACAAAGTGACTAGAGACAAATGGGGACAAAAAAGGAGGAAAACTAACACTGAAGCAATCATACTTCTCATGTCTCTGAATAGAGAAGTATGGGGAACCTTTAGCCATAGGAAATTAAAAATATCCAAGTTAATTACACAGTTCATTCACTATTAGATAGATTATTTTCGCTTAAGATTTTAACCCCTCTCCAAATCAACAATTGTCTCAATCCAGCCATGCTTACTAATAAGTGAAATGCACGAACATCCCAGACATATACTTCATTGAGTCTCTGCATTCGGTACCCGGCAGTGAAAAAGTACGCTTTCCCAACAAGTCAGTACTGAAGACTGAGAACGAAAACTGCAACTAAAGAAGGATACTCTGTTACCCTGGAAATACATTATCCACACTTTCCCTACCCTCACACTAGAATACAGATATCCTCCCAACTTTTCATCTCCTATGTTATCTTTTCCTGGGAGATCTATCGTTTGATCTTTTACTACAAGGGTAGAATATAGGTTAAGATCACCAAAATTCAATTTTACGTGTGGTACAAGGAAAATAGAATGCTATAAAATTAAACCTCATCACCCTGGTAGGGATGCTGGTGCTTTTATGCAGAGTCTTTACTGCCAATAAGTGATGCTGTCTCCCAAGGAACAGCTCTACAGAAAGTTTTTGGGTTAGTGTTTCCCCCAGCTTATTTCTGCAATGGAGAAAGGCAATTCCATACCAAAACAAACAAACAAACAAACAAACAAACACACAAACCTGGAAAAGCTACAGATGTTATCCGATACTTTAATACCAACAACACAGATATCTAAGGAGACAAGATGTAAGAAAAAGAGTTCATGAACAGCCCAATAGAGGCCAAATTCACAAATGGAGATTTTAAAGCTCACTGAGTAAAATTTTCTGGATCCAAACAAGTACCACATTACTTTTCAGTTCTCAATTCACAGAATTAAGAGCGCTTAAACTGTAAATTTTGTCCTGTCTCCCTATTTAGGAAAATTTCCCTCTAGAATCTACGTAAAAGTAACTGACACACCTGCAGTATGTGACATGAGAGATGTTCTCAACTCTTTTAAAAAGTGAAAGTCACTTTTTATAACCAAAAATGAAAAAGGTGCTATAGAGAGAAATAAAATTTCACAAAAGTACAAAAGCAGAGACTGGCTGAAATCTGTAACTTTATAAGTAAGAATAACCCAGTCTATAATTAACTCCTCCATAGTGAACAATCTGCTACACATTCCCCGATGAGGAGTGACCCTAGCTTACCACAGTGAAACCTGCCACAACTGCAAGGCCAGAGTTCTGTCCCTTTTCTAGTTCTGTGTGGGCGAGATAATGCCACCTACTCCAAGGCAGTTAGAGAGACAGGTGTGTTCGTGGGAGTTTCTCTCACCAACCTGCTAACTCAGCAGGAGTAAGTTCACCCAGATGAGCTCTGGTCTCCAATGTGTATCTGCGCTTAATTTTATGAAGTATCTAAGTACCATTCATTAGTTAATAAAAAAGAATAGAGAACTCTAGACCAAGTAAACTTGAACTAAAAATGTGAGGAGGGATAGCAATTACATTAACAACACTTTCTTTAAAAAGTAGAATTGCTTTCTTTTGAAATCAATTACAGTGGTGAGACGTATTTTCTTTTCAGGTGCCCCACAATGGCACATAGCTTTACCTGGCAAATCCTGCCAACTTCCAAGTCCCAGGATACTGACCAGAATACTGCACATGGGAAAGCATTACCTCCCAACGGTGTGGAGAAGAGCACATGTCACCACTGGGTGATGAGAAAGTTGACAGAGACTCTAGGCTTCACAATGCCAGACATGGTTGGAGAGCTTTCCTTGTTCTATTAGGAAAGTTCATGAGGAAGCTGTGAATATGATCAGTCCAGAGAAGTAATACTCTTATTTTCACTGTCAAAACTTCAGAAACCCTCCCTGTAGGCTTGCCTCTTGAGTGCACTGCACATGAACACTTCCATAGGGAGAACATTCAGCTCTTTCAGGGTCGCATTCCCCTTTCCTGTGGTCTGTCCATAAAGCTCAAATATCTCACGGAGCTTTTCTGCATTGATTGTATCTGTTCTGTCAATTTTGTTACCCAAGATAAGGATTGGCACATTGGATATTGTTTCATCAGTCATTAAAGCATTAAGCTCAACTTTGAATTCCATAAGGTAAGAAAGATCTGCACAGTCCACCAGAAAGACAATCCCATTCATTGCTGGGAGACAATTTTTCCAAACCCCGGCATGCTTGCTCGTGCCGACCAAGGTGAAAAGTTGTAAAAGTCATTCCAGCAATTGTTAGCTCTTCTGATGTCAGATGTAGTGCTGGAATATGTTGGCCCAATCTGTCATCTTTGATCATGTGAAGAAGAATTGTTTTGCCTGTATTGTTTAAACCTAAGAACCCAAGTTTTCCAGATTTCTTGTCAAGTCCTAGGAACTGGGGCACACTGCTGAAGCCTCGGTAGATCCACTCAAAGATGAAAGACATTGTAAATGTTTACCAAGGCCCAAGGGGCTCCTCCAGCAAAATGGCAGGTGACTCAGACCCTCACTCAGAGCACACAGACCAGCTACTTGCTGAATGTATGGGTCCTACATTTTTAACTAGCTCCCAGGTGATAAGATACTACTAGCCTCTTGACCACATTTTGAGTGGCAAGATACCATGAGACATCAGAATGTTTTATGCTTGGGAATTAGACATCTAGGGCTTATCTAAATCAGTGTAACAGGCAGTGATGGGTGCTTTGCCCTCCAAGAATTAAGAAGAAAATACGTTATATGAAAGATTTTTTAAACCTATTGTTAATTTTTTTCTACTTTACCCCTCTTCCCCAAAATATTTCATCATGACTAGATAAACTCCTCATTTGGAATAGAAGGTTCTCCATGGCTAGCCAAACAATCACAAACTACTAACTTCATTCTCACCATATAAAACTGTACTCATTTGCTAAAACATTCATTTTTAAAATAATTCAGCATTTTTAATCTAAACAGTATAGTTCAGTATAGTCCAGGTCTCTGCCTGGACTTTGCTAACCCTGACTTGCCTTTTCTGCTCCTTCTGAAAAACTGCCTTTGAGAATTAGATCATTTGCAGTCACTATATGCCATATGATCTGGTGTAGCATAAATTAATCACCTAACATTAAGGGACTTATTCTTTTATCACAACCCGAAAATTAGCTGAAATTTTTAGAGGAAAAATTATACCATTGCAAAAAGTAAAACCTGTTATTATCTTGTTCATTAACAACTTCAGAGCAGCTAAGCCCTTGGCTGTCAATTAGGCTTTCTTTCTGTACGTTGAAAAATATCTTCTCAATATTATATATAGAATTGTGGTTAAGAGGGACTGATCTGCCCTCACCTTGCCTTGGGTGACATCAGTCGTCCATGGCTGCAGCCGCTGACATCATGCAGTCAGGTGAATGCAAAGGAGCATCTGCTTCATTGTGGAGTCACTGGGGCCAAGTCCTTGATGCCAATTCTGGCACCAAAGCCAAGGGCATTCAGAAACCAAACCCCACACCCTTTGTCAACTTTCCCATGAAATTCTTAGCAAATCTCAAAAACAAATGTAAATTTTCAACAATGTTAGAAGCTAGGACTATTGATCAAAGATATGCCAGATTTCAGAAGGAATTTTTAAGCACAAAGTACAGATGAAGCCTTGAGGCAGAGTAGCAGGACAAGAGATATTGGGAAAATAACATATCTGTCTTCAACAGTGCCCCACACACGGACACTGCACAAGCAGAAGGAGGCAGCCATCACTCAATTCAAGAAAACAGATTTATTAGGTAGCCAGAGGCATATTTTTCCCACCCCATGACTTAACCCCAATAGTCCTCTGAAAATATGGCAAGCCGTATCAGTTGCCTGCCTAACAGCAATTTCCTTCTCTCACTGTGATAAATGTTAAAAATGTGAATCACTCTCTTTCTCAGGCTCTCTTGCAGCTAAGGGTAAAAATGAATCACTCTCTTTCCCAGGCTCTCTTGCAGCTAACCTGATTTGACCAATGAGACAGAAGGTATCTTCCAAGGAAAGCTTTCTATGTGAGAATGGGAGCAGCATTACGTCTCCACTACTGTTTCCTTTCTGTCTTTGTAAACAACTCTGTGAAGCTGAAAGCAACCTGCTGAGGACGCTGAGCAAAAGAAAAAGAGATTGAGCTGCTGATAAGCCTCTTCTTCCTCTAAGTGCTCCCTGGGTATTGTGTTTATTACAGCTGAAAGAAGTGATAGCGATATAAAATAGCTTGAAAGAGTAGGAGAGGGATTATGATAGTGTACATAATATAGCTTGAAAGAGTGAGTGATGATGTGACTTATGCATACTTGATCCACTTTTGCTTATAGACAAAAGGATTCCAGCAATATGGTTCCTGGAAAATCACCCTCTTCTGCTTTCAAACAAATTGATCCTGAGTCAACATTTTTGGCACCTCTATGTAGTGCTAGGCAACTGTGATGCTAGACTGTGTGGGGCTCTAGATACAGGTGAAAATAATGGATTTTATTTTGGCTCTATTGGAATGGAAAAACCTAAGGTTAGCATCAAGAAGCCCAGGCCAAAGGCCACAGAGTGGTGGATTCTGAAAGGAGATTTCTGGACATCTTAAGAAGGTAGGTTTTGGTTCTGCATGAGTGTACCTCTTCACTCTGCCCCACAAGAGGCCAAAGGATTTGTGCCTTGGAGATCTATAAAAATCTCAAGAAGCCACTTAAAGAAGCCCAGGGGAGCCCAGTAAAAAATACGAAGACGAAGGCAATGAATAAAAATGCACAACTAGTAAAACAACTGCTGAAGGAGACAGATGACATTTTGATTATAAAAATAATAAAAAATAGAATACTTATGAAGATTTCAGCGAAGCTCTAAAGAGACATCCTGGGGTAAAAATAATAATTTCCTAAATAAATAATTCAGTAGTAAAGTGAGGAAGAGTGACCTGTATAGGGAACTAAATTAGTAGGCTTTGCAGATCAAGTGCAAATGTATTTTTAAATGAATATCATTTTAGACACAAATCATGAAGGAAAGCATAGAAGATTTAAGAAGTGATAGAAGCGCCACAAGGTAAAAAGGGAACATATTAGGGGAAGAAAATAGCAACAACAACAAAAAAAAGCTTACCTAGGCTTATGAAAGACCTGAGTCTACAGGTAAAGAGGATGTTAGAGTTCAAGATTGATAAGAAGACATACATACCCAATGTATCCAGGTACAATGCCTGAGCTCCTAGGTTTATGCGAAAACTTAAATGTTGCTGTGGTTTGGATGTGATTACCCCCACTCCCTGCCAAAACTCATGTTGAAATCTGATTCTCACTTTGGTAGTGTTAGGAGGCGTGGCCTAATGGGAGGTGTCTGGTTGATGGGGGCACTGCCTTCATGAATGCTTTCTCCAGTGAGTAAGTGAGGTCTCTTGTGGGAATTGGTTAGTGTCTCCTGAGTGTCTTTTTGCATGTGCTCACTCCCTCTTGCATTTTCTGCCGTGAGTTAAAGCAGCACAAGACACTCACCAGATGGGCCGCTCAATCTTGAACTTCACAGCCTCCAGAATTGTGAGCCAAATTGAGCCAGAATTGTGAGCCAAATAAATTATTATCTTTATAAATAACAATAAATTATTATATTTATAAATGACCCAGTGTCAGGTATTCTGTTATAGCAACACAAAATCAACTAAGACAAGTGTTAAAAAATATTTTCCCCCGAAAGAAGAAGAATTACACTTCTCATTCACATGACTAGAAACTTTAAGACAGTAGATGAGGACTACTGATAACCAAGAGGGAAGACTGTACCTAAGGAATCCTGTCCTTAATTAAAACATCATGCACATTACAAGGCATAGGACAACATCTAATGATGTGCAAGAATTTTAAAAACATGTTGGCAATGTATCTCAACTGAGGGCAACACCTGAGAAAGAATTAATCAAACAATAAATGAAACTGAGCAGAATCCTCAAGATTGAGAAAGTGGAAAGGATACAGTGAGATTGAAACTGGGTTTCTGCTAATCTATACAGCACATTTGAGTGTGGAAATAAAGACCACCAGAGTCAGCACACGTGAAGACTATTTATTCAGCACTTCCTGCAGCAAGGGAATCAACTACCATCACTTGTGTTCGACAGAAACTCAAAAGCAGGCAGAGGAGTGGGAGAACTTTATAGTGGAGAAAAGAAAAAGGGAAAAGTTCAGGTATGCCCTTATTGGAGGCTGTTCGAATGGGAAGCCGTAGGCAGGCTAATTAGAAGTGCTGCATCCTATATAATTGGTTAGGGAAGCATATATGACTTTCCTTGGTTGACCTTAAGTTTCCAGTGGGACAGAGAGGAATTAGAAAAGCTTTCAGTTATTGACGACGTCCTGGCCATTTTGGGCCAACTGCTACAGGGGCTATGGTTTGGTTTCTTGAACTGGTTGTTGCAGACAGCATGTCATGCTCATTGAAAGAAGTCAGGCACAAAAAGTCACAATTGTATGATTTAGTTTATATGAAATATCCAGAACAGATAAATCCACAGATACAGAATGCAGATTAGTAGTTTCCAGAACCTGAGTGGGGGAAGAGGGTAGAAATAGGAATGAAGGTTGATTGGTTAATAGGTACAAGGATTCTTTTGGGAGGATGAAAATGTTTCATAACTGGATAGAAGTGGTGATTACACATCATTGTGGATGTACTAAATGCCACTGAATTTCCACTTTAAAATGATTATCTTACGTGATTATTACCCCTGGAAAAAAAAAGCTTCAGAGATAATATTCTAATCACCAGGAAATTGAGGAACATTCTCCTAACACTCATATCAAAAGTAAAATTACAATCTATTGAAATGCAATAGAAATTAAATTATTTCATTATTAGAGGGAAAAAAGACATAAATTAAGAGATTAAGTACATAGTACCTAAATAACTTAACGTTAAAAAGTACAATGTAAACCAAAGAAATGAGGAAGGCAGTAATTAATGAAGATAAAGGATGAAATTAAATAGAAGACAAAAGCTGGTTTGATGGAAAGAAAAAACAGATCAAATGTTTGAGATCTTTATTAAAGACAATATAAATATACATGATTTGAAATGATAAAGGAGATGTGTCAAGTACTTGGAAGGGGTTTCAAGCAATCCCTCTTCTGAGTATATACCCAAAGGAAATGAAATCACCACCTGATAAAGATGTTTATGCCCTCACACCCATTGAAGCATTATTTGCAATAGCCAAGATACAGATATGGAAACAACCTAAGTAATTGTTGACAGATGAATGGATATAGAAAATGTGATATACATCCACTATATATGTGTGTGTGCATGTGTGTGCATGAGTGTGTGTGTGTATATCTATATAGACATTATTCACCCATTTAAAACAAAAGAGATTGTGCCATTTTTGACAACATAGATGAACCTGGAGGACATTATGCTAAGTGAAATAAGCCAGATGCAGAAAGGAAAAACACTGCATGATTTCACTTACATGTGGAATTTAAAACAAACTAATAAACAAAACTCCAATAAATAGAAATAGAGAGTAGAATGGTGGTTACCAGCAACAGGGACATAAGGGTGGGGAATGGGGAAATGTAGGTAAGAGGGCATAAACTTGCAGTTATGTAGGATGAGTAAGTCCAGAGAGCTAATGTGCAGCATGAGGACTGTAGCTAACAATATTGTATGATACACTGGAAATTTGCTAAGAGTAGATTTGTAAGTACTTTTACCACAAAAAATAACTACGTGAAATGATAAATATATTAATTTGTTTGACTGTAGTAATCATTTCACTATGGAATGTGTATATCAAAACATGCTGTTCACCTTAAATATATATCATTTTTGAGTGCTACTTTAATACCATAAAAAATAATTTTAAAAAAGAGTGCTACTTCAACAACTAACAAAAAGAGAGAAAGATAGAAACAGATCATTGCCTAGGAATGATTATTTTCTAGCACAATAACTCAAGGCGAAATAGAAAACTTAATAGACTAGTTGCAGAGCAAAGATTCTTTGGTTTGCTCATTCAACACATGTTTATTTAGCACCTACGCTATTACAAGCATTGTTGTAGAGAGCAAAAGAGATAAAAATTTGGAAAAATCATAGAAGATCTACCACTGACAAAAAAAAAATTCAAGATTAATTGAGTCTGACTTTAAGGGAATGATATTGATAATGTTTAAATTAGTACACCCCTAGAAAAATTATCCCTAATTTACTTAGCAAAGCAAAAATAAATTTTGATAAATATCAATAAAGATGTTACAAAATAAGTAATTCAGTCCTCAAATAAGCTAAATATCAATCTTTCTTGTGGTTACATATACAAAAATTTATACATACAATATTAACCAACAAAATTCAGTTCTGCAGAAAAGAATAATGTGTTCCTCCCTAAAATAATAAATGCAGATTCATTGAAATTACCTAGGAATCTTTTCAATGTAATTGTATTCAAAAATGAGGGAGGCCTGGTATGAAACAGCTGGTGGAAGCACAATTTCATACGGAAATAAAAATGACTTTTATGGATATGGGTATAAGACTGAATACAAATCTCAACACAATTGTAAAAGGGAAATTTTAATAAGAACTGTTGTTGAAGGCACAAAAGCGGAGTAAAATGTTCTCATTTTCTCATCTAATTTAGGGAAATCGAGAGACTTTCATTAACTGATGCTACTAATATTGAGAGAATTTAAGTTGACATATGGTATTAAAACATACTGAGGTAAGCACTGCACTCGGAAAATAAAGGTAGAACTTATACTATCTTGCTTTTAAAAGGAGGGGGGAGGAAAATAGAACAGCCTGCCCTGACAGTGATTGAACTCATGATCTGGGTCTGGTCTGTGAAGAAGTGGCAACCCAAGTCAGCCTCTTGACTTCGGAACAGGGGCGGAGAATGCCTGGCATAAGCCTCTCATGTTTGAGAATATAGAAGTAGTAAATCAAAATGTAAGATCAGAAATGAGAAATTTAGGAAATGTAAAACAATAGAACTGGTAGGCTTTGAAAGAAAAAAGGATCATGTCTGTTTAGTCATTAAAAGAGACACAAAAAAAACTTGAAATGAGAAAGGAGATAAAATAATCCATAAGAAGGGTAAAAAATGTGATATATTTCATGCTACTATGCAAATTTCTTTTCGTAATCCTTTCAGTTAGATATTCTTATTTTGAGTAACTTGTCTAGGGTCACACAACAAATCAAGACTGCAGCCTGGAATTAATGTTGGCTGGATGGCCATAGAGTTATATTCTAAGCAGGTTTGACAGTTTTTCTTTATTTTGTGAGATGTTAAAACTGTGATGTAAAAATGGAGATGGATTCTATAATGAATGAGTTTGGGGAACGTTGTATATTCTATTATCCTTTTAGAGACTGATATTGTTGATTAGCAGATTAAAGGTTCAGTGTCATAAAATAAAGAAAATTGTGCAATTTGGCAAAACTGTATTTCCAGGAACTTTCAGTTATGCTGTACTTTACAAGAGGAACGTCATCACAAAACAATTGTCATAGCATAATGGAAATATATTTTCAAATACTCAGCTATTTAAAAAGACATGGTTCTCAAGAGTCTTATGGGTGATTTCCTTCAAACTTTCAAGTAACATGTAGTATTCATATAAATAAACCATTCCAGAGCATAGAAAGAATTTAAATGAACCATCTCAGTGAACTTAGCCAAGCTTTTTAATCAAAAACTGACAAAGACTGTTCTATAAAAGTATAGACAAATCTCTCTTATAAATAAATGGATAAAAATTTAAATCAAATACCAGCTAACTTAATCCAACAGTGTATAAAATAGAATATGCCATGAGTAAATCTAAATGTTAAAAAATTACTATTAGAAAAATTTGATAATCTACATCATCATATTAATAAACCAAATGCCAAAGAGTTTTGATAAAATTTCATACCACATCTTTAAAAAATATTTTAGTAGCATAAAAATAGGTATATATTTCTTCAAAATGATAAGAATATGTATATATATGAAACCAAAGCCTACACTAAATTTAATTATAAACTTCAGACAGAGTCTATTTAATTCAGGGTTCAAGAATTACTAAAGCAATTATTGTGATTCAATATCATTCTGGTCTATTAAATAAAATTAGGAGAGCAATTTTAATTGTATTTAATTAGAACAAAAGAATAATGCCATCAGAATATATAAACAAATATTTTATTTTTATGTAGGTAAAAGTTGGAAAGAACTTCAGTGTCCATCAAATAAAGATTGGTTTGGTGAATTACAGCGCAATCTCATAGCCATTAAAAATATTTTTTTTAAATACTAAAACTCTTCTTGATATTCTTGAAATTTCTTGATAACATATTGCAATGCAAAAATGTTAGTTATGAATTCACTCATTGAACAGACATGTGCCAAGCCCTGTCTTACACAATGGAGATAGAAGAGTTAAAAAAAAAAAAAAATCTCTGTCCTCAGGGAGTTTATATTCTAGTGAGGAAATGCAGAAACACAGATAAAAAAGGTAAATATATCTTTCTATTTATTTTCATATTTATTTAACCTCTCAGAGAATAATATGCCTAAATACCTAAAATATTATGGTCAGTTTGATCTTGATTTTCATTATTAATTATTTAACATAGAAATATATAAAAGATTAGAAGCATAAACATCAAAATATAAAGTGTGGTTATCTCTGAACATTATAATTATAAATGATTTCATAGTTGACATGTCTTTCCTGTTTTTCAAAAATAATTTCTACAATGCATGTGTATCCCTGCAGAAATATAAAATTTAAAGTCCAACATAAGTCATCACAATTTTTCATTCTTTTTTGATTTATTTATAACAGAGAATGCTCATAATCAAATGGCCTGTGTTAGACAAAAATGGCAATAAAGACCAATTGTAGTGTGATTTATCTGTATTATGTTGTGAGGAAAGCCATACCAAAGTTAAATTTGAAATTTGTGCTGCTCTGCAATTAAAATAAATTATATATAATCAAAAACAGTAAAGATTAAGATCAACTGCTAGTTACAATGGTATCCAAACCATACCCTGCCCCCAAACACCATGTTGTAATTTGCTAAGCTGAAAGAACAAACATATATTATTTGTAGAGCTAGACATATCATTATCTGGATAAAAGTATGTGCACCAACCCTGTAAGGTATAATCCAATACATTGCTACATAGCTGAAAAGCCAAATTCACCTCATTCTTATCTCCCTGACTCCTGTTTATGAGCAAATTCCATTAAGAATTTTGTGTAACCATAACCTTGGAAAGAATATATGATGCCTTTATTACTCATTTGCAAAGAGTTCTGTCCAAGTGCAGTTGTTCTCTCTGTTATATATTCTAATATTTTGAAATGTTACAGAGAATAACAACAGCAGTGTTTCATAAGAAAGATGGAAATGTATGTGCCCTGTGCCACAGTAAAATACAGTAGTTACGTGGTAAATGAAAAAGGAAGAGTGGGTTGGCACCTGTAGGGAGAGAAAAAATTCAATAACATATTCTAATGGTTCCTTCTATCAGCAAAATAAAGGCAATTATCTTGACAAATCACATGAAAGAAGTTGTATTCCCTGAGAGCAGAGGCAGACCAGCTAACTGTTGAACATGTCTCAGGTTTGGATTTGTGCTTCACATGGAATTAACTCCTTCTTTCCCCACTCCCTCCCTATTTCCATTCCTCTCTTCAGCATTGATTTATTGAGAACATACTATGACAGACAAGCACTTACTGAGCACTCACAATGGCAAACAGGTTCCACATACAAAGATTAAAAGAGCATTGCCCTTACCTTCAAGTAATTCACATTCTAGTTGGGAGGCTAGTATTGGAAAAAAATATTTCAATAATTATATATTTTAAAATGTTTGTGGGTATTAAATAGAAAAAAGAAGGTAGGAATTAACAGTATCTGGGGGTAGGGGAAAGTTTGATACAGAGGTTGCTACCAGACTGTGATTTCCACTGTTCTGACCTTTTAAAGAGCACAGATCAATCAATGCCTTTCTTTGACAGGACAGACATGGCATATATGAACATGTAGCACTGTGTTTTTATCTTTTTTTATGTCTTTATCTGGTGGCATGGTTCCTGGCACTTCCTCATCTGGGAAGTCCTCCTCCAGCTTCACCCAAATCAATCCATGTAAATACCCATTCAGTATTAGCTGTCTAACATGCTGGTCATTGTTCTGGTCCCCAGGGAGCAATATGCTCTCAAGCAGATTCCATTCCAGTGAGAAGGACAATAAAAGGATAAATTAAAGAAGCTAAAATGAGAGTGACTTCAGTGTGGGAGAAATGACATTAGACCAAGGGGCCTGGAATGTCTCTTAGAGTAGGAGTTGGCAAACGCTGGCCTGCCACCTGTTTTTGTGAATAGAATTTACTTGAAACCCAGCCACGCTCATTCATTTACTTATTGTCTCCTGATGATTTCATTCTGTAATGGCAGATTGGGTAGTTGTGGTAGAAGCTGTATGACTCACAAAGCCTAATATTTTTACTATATGGCCTTTATCAAAAAAGTTTGCTGACTCCATTTGAGAGGAGAGAAATGGATGTTAGATCTGAAGCCCAAGTGAAAAGAACAAGTGTATTAGTCATCTATGACCACATAAGAGATTACCTCAAGACTTAGTGGTGTGAAACAACAAACCATTTATATTTTATTGTTTCAGTGGGTCAGAACCCAGGTGTGGCTTAGTCAGTCAGGTCCACTGGCCTGAGGTCTGCCACAAGAATACAAGCAACATATCAGCCAGTGAGCTGTCATTCTCTCCAGGCTCAGCGAGAAGAGGAAATGTTTAGACTCCCTCACAGGCTGTTGACAGGCATCAGAGCCTCCCTGCCTATCGGGGAGAGACATCATTTCCTTGCCACGTGGGCTACTCACAACAGAGCAGCTGACTTCCCTCAGACTGAAGGATTGGAAAATGTGGGAGTGAAAAGTAGACAGAACCCCAAACAGAAGTCACCTACACTCAAAAGGGACTTCTCACCAATTTTGCCACATTCTATTCACTAGAAGTTGAGTTAATAGATATAGCTGATGCACAAGAGGAGGAGTTACACATAGACGTGGATACCAGAAATGAGGACCATGGGAAATCCTACTAAAGGCTGACAACCACAAAAAGTCATTCGAGGAGGAAGAGCTTGGTTCAAGTGGCAGAAGTAAGTCTTCCGGGAACATTAAAGCTAGTGTCACTGGACCCTGTGGAAGGGAAGGGAGATAGGTCTGAGAGGTTAGACCTCGATTACGTGGGGATGAATAAATCATGGAAAAGAGATCGGACTTTATTCCAAGTGTAATAGAAGGCCATAGAAGACTTTAATCTGGACAGGTAACATGCTTAGGTTTATGTCTTTAAATATTTATTTGATTGAATCAACATAAAATAAACTTTACATATTTCTACATATTAACGACAATATTAAGACACTTTTTCCAGGGTAAATAGAATTGTGCAGAAAAAAAGAATAGAGAAGATGTATTTTGAAAATTCAACTGAAAGTTTCTAATGATCAGTTTTGAGTCAGAAGAAATATTCACTTCTTCCGTGAGCTATTTTCTGTTCACCTTTGTAATACCTGCAATTTTCTAAAAAGCATATCACTGTTTGCCTGTTGCTCACTCAACTGAGCAAATATTTTCTCCACAGTACAAAAGCTGTGGGAATTGTAGGTATGTTTAACTTAATGTTCACTCAGACGTGTTCACTCAACACTATGCATGAGCATAATATGTGGCTAATGCAAGTCCACTGTCTCTTTTCTAGCTTGTACTGTTATATCCTGTTTACACCAATTTTTGGACCTCTATGGAACCTCCAGTCTAATTGAATTATTACCTTTTCACTGTCCTCAACTTCCTTGTTACTTTACCTAAATTCTTTAGTCCCTCCTTATAGTCACGTCCCACCCTCAATGTTCTTGCCCCAGTCTTCATTGTCTCTCAAACTCTCCTGGTTGAATCCAACTTTCAGACTTTTCTCCATCTGCAGCAGGTGGATATGATTGCAGAAAAATGCATCACTTTGCTAACATCTCATTTGAACTTCATGACCACAAACATCACAGCTACTCAGCAATCCTCCCATTTTTCATTGTCCCATTGTCTCTCCCACTCTTTGAAAGGATTAGTTTACCCATTCCCTTCTCTCCTCCAACAGCCAAAACACCCTCCTTGCCCATCAATCTCAGCTGATTAGCTTGCATTATTTTATTGCATAAATAGGTGCAAAGAAAAGCGAGCATACATATCCACCCCCAAATCACCCCTCCTCTTAAGGTCAGTCCTTCCGTTTGTGCATTATACCCCATACGATCTTTTCTATTCATGGCCTTTGCTTTTGCAGTCATCTATTCACTCTATTGCATCATCAATTACATCCACTTTTAGACAATTCCCATTAACAACTTCCTTTGTCCCAGTGTCCTCTTCTAGTATTTTTCTGTTCTTTACAGCAAAGTTCATCAAAAAGGTTTATGCTATTCTCCACCTAGTTCCTTTGAATCTATTCTATCACTTTACCAAAAAATGCTCTTTTCGTAGTCACCCATGACCTTCATTTTCAAATTCTATAATCAGTGCTCAGTCATTTTCTCTTTCAATCCTTCAGAAGCATTTGTTTCTATTGATCAATCCTTCCTTCATGGAGTATATTTGAATTGGCCTCTGAATGTTCATGTTCTGATGGTTTTCCTTCTATTTCTCTGGTGACTCTTTTATTAGCCTTCTTTTGCAAGTATTCTGATTTTTACATGTTGTAAAGACACAAAGTTCAGTCCTCAATGCTCTTTTCTGTCTATATTTGCCTTAGCTGAATTCCTTCATTCCAGTGGTTTTAAATACTGAGTCGATGTGGATGGCTTCAAAACTTGTATCCTGTTCTTGATCTATTTTAAATTCCAGCATCCAATAATATTCCATTTCCACATGGTATTTTTAGTTGAACATGTAATAGACATCCCAAATATGACATGTTCACAACTGAAATATTGATTTGTTCCCTCCAAACATGCCGCCACAGGGCTTGCTATCCTCATCAATGGAATCTCATTTACCTATTTGTTACAGTCAAAACACTCAGAGTCTCCCTTGACACCCATTATTTCTTTTCCACAGATCTATCAGCAAATCCTGACAGCTCTGCCTTCAGAACCCTTCTCACATTCAGCAACTTCTTAACAACTCTACCACTACCACCCTTGTCCAAACTGCCAACTTTACTCACCCAAACTATTGCAAACTGACATCCCTGCACACACTCTGTCACCCCTACAATAGAGCTTGGGAATAAAAGCACAGATTTTGAAAGTGCATTGCAAGGATTTACATCCTATATCAGCCACTTACCTGTTGTATCACCTTGGGCAAGTTATTTGATGTCTTAGTGCTCAGTTTCCTCTCCCGTAAAATGATGAAGATAGTACATCTAACTCATAGAGCTGTTGTGAGAACTTCACAACATAATGTAAGTAAGGCATTCTGAATACAGTGTGGCAAATAATAAGCAATACATAAATGTCAGCCATTATTATTCTTATTTTTATTATTAATCTATTCTCTATATAGCTATAAGAATTATTTCTTAAAAAACAAATTATGCCAATCTCTGTTCAAAGTATTCAAATAATGTCCCCTTATATGTAGAATAAAATGCGGAATTCCTCCAGGCCTGTGTGAGTTGTCTGTCTGCCTGTCTGTCTCACATTTCACCCCCTCCAACCTTCCCCCTCACTCTCTCCCTGCACCCAATCTCCTTGCTTTTGCTGGAACATTCCAAGTATTCATTCCCTTTCGGATTAGAAACCTCCTCTCCAGCTATTAGAATATTAGAATGACTTGCTACCCTACTTTCAGCTCTTGACTTAATTCTTCTTGTTCTTCTTTTTTTTTTTTTTTTTTTTTTTTTTTTTTTTTTTTTTTTGAGACGGAGTGTTACTCTGTCACCCAGGCTGGAGTGCAATGGCACAGTCTCGGCTCACTACAACCTGTGCCTCCCGGGTTCAAGCAATTCTCCTGCCTCAGCCTCCCAAAGTGCTGGGATTACAGATGTGAGCCACCACGCCCGGCCGACTTAACTATTATTCTTATCATTTTTATTATTAATCTATTCTCTACACAGCTATAAGAATTATTCC
The DNA here is from genome assembly GCF_000951045.1 of Mandrillus leucophaeus. Lineage (NCBI taxonomy): Eukaryota > Metazoa > Chordata > Mammalia > Primates > Cercopithecidae > Mandrillus > Mandrillus leucophaeus. The sequence goes on from NW_012101821.1 coordinate 212,932, forward strand.
TTAAAAATCAAGTTATGCCAATTATCTGTTCAAAATACTCACATAATGTCCCTTTATATAGAGACTAAAATGCAGAATTCCTCCAGGCCTGTGTGAGCTGTCTGTCTGCCTGTCTCTCTCACATTTCACCCCCTCCAACCTTTCCCCTCACTTTCTCCGTGCACCCAATCTCCTTGCTTTTGCTTGAACATTCCAAGCATTCATTCCCTTTGGGATTAGAAACTTCCTCTCCAGTTGTTAGAATGACTTGCTACCCTACTTCTTCCAGCTCTTAACTCAAAGTCACCTTCTCTACATTACCATCCCTTGCCACACTATCTCCAATGTCCACACAAGTTCCTATTTCCATTCCTAGTTGTTTTCATTGTAAGGACTTATTGTTATCTAATTTATCATAGGTTTCAGTAGTTTACCTCATTTATTGCCTGTCACCCCCTCTGGAATGTAAGTTCCAAAGACACAGAGATGTTTCTTTGTGTGTTGTTCTCTGCTATTTTCCCAGTCCCCAAAACAGTGCTTGCTTGACACATAGTAGATGCTAAAAAATACTGTTTGAATTACTGACTATAACTGTGTGAGAAACAAAAAACCTGTATCTTAGTAAAATAAGTGTTCATTAACAAATAGTGGCCCTTGAGTATTACAAAAGTAATAGCAGAAAAAAAAACATAGAAGGTTTAGAAGAAGTAGTTGAGAAAATCAGGGCTCTCCTTTGGAGACACAGAGGCTGAAAAGTTTGGAGAAACCATTTTAGTGTTAATACATGAGTAATAGAATTCTTGAAAGAGATAAGGGAGAAAATATTGGAGAGAAAATCATTAGAAAAAAGATTAACAAAATGAAAGACATATGCTTCTGGTTTTAAAAAGCTAACCAGAGACTCAATAAATCAAAGGTAAAAATACATTATATCAAAGACTATCATTGTAAAATGTTAGAATACTGAAAATATAAAACATATCCTGAAAGCTTCCGGAGAAGAAAAAAACAATTCAAGTCACAAACAAGTGATTAGAAATCAGATGTCTCAAAAGCAGTAATACTATAGAAACTCGAAAGCAATAAAGAAAATTCTGAAAGAAAATAAGTTTCAACCTATGATTTTATGTTCAGTGAAATCATCAATCTAATGTGAATGGAGAAAAGTACTTATACTGTATGCAAGTTCTCAAAAAAAGAGACCACTAAATCCATTTCTTTCTTTCTTTCTTTTTTTCTTTGAAACAGAGTCTTGCTCTGTTGTCCAGGCTGGAGTGCAGTGGTGTGATCTCAGCTCACTGCAATCTCTGCCTCCCGGGTTCAAGTGATTCTCCCTGCATTGGCCTCCCAAGTAGATGGGATTACAGGCGTGTGCCACCACACCCGGCTAATTTTTTGTATTTTTAGTAGAGACGGGGTTTCACCATATTGGCTGGGCTGGTCTCGAACTCCTGACCTCAGGTGATCTGCCTGCCTTGGCCTTCCAAAGTTCTGGGATAACAGGTGTGAGCCACCATGCCGAGCCAAATCCATTTCTTAGGACATTCATTTCTTAGGACATTTCTGGAGATGTGCACCACTAAAACGAGAGTAAATCAAGGGAGAAGAAAACATGAAATCCTGGAAACAAGAAAGCCACTATAGTAAAAAGGACAGAGAATAACATTCTGGGGGAAATGAAGGGAGATCAAAGAATCCCAAGTGGAGAATCTGAGAAGGAAGATGGAGGGTTCAAGGGGATAGACCAGGAAGCTGAATTAGGCAAGACACCTGATGTGTTTGAAATTATTGAGAGGAGGATTACATGAATGGCAGAAAGTCTCAGGACGAATTAGTGATGAGTACCTAGGAAATGAAGCAAATGAATATATAACACATTTAATATAGGGAAAGTAAAAACTTTGCTCAAAATCAGAATTGTAAGTAGCAGTAGTTAATAGTTTAGCATATTCATAATAACATAAAAATGATTTATCCTATCAAAATTTATGTTATAACTCTATTAGGTTGATTGGAGGAAAGGAGACAGTGTATGTTTGAGTGTGTGTGCACATATGTGTGTGTACGTGAGTATGTGAGTCAATATGCATGTGAGTGTGTGCAGGTTTGTGTCTGTCTGACCAGGAGGTTGGATGATGTGAAAGGAAGCCAAAGTTGCATCTTTTGCTATGGAAAGTGAAGGTGAAAAATCAAGAAACAGTTAAATGTTATTTAGAAATAAAGTTAAATACTAAATATGTAATCAACTAAATAGCTAAAATTTGAAAATAATTCACTTTGAGAAGTAGGTATGTGTTTTATATATTTGGGGGAATGGTAGATAGAAGATAGCTCTTCTTTTAAAAATAAATCTTGTTGAATTATTTGAATTTTCCAACTTGCTTGTATCACTTGGAAAATGATATGAATTAAATAATACAAAGAACTCACACTTTGGAAAAGATGTATGGCTTGTGGGGTTTACTTTCCAGATGAAACACATCATGCTAACTTTCCAAACCATCCTCGATGATCCTAACCCTATTACCTTTCATATAACTCCAACAAACTATTGTTTAGTCTAAATTCACTAATAAGTACAACTCAGTATCTCATCTACCCCACCCACGAAAAGTATCTCCGTAGTGCAGAGAGTGGATTAAGAAAGCATTTTCACATATACCATCTCACTTTACTTTTTGTATAAACCTAGTGAAGTAGGCCAGGACATTATCACCATTTTACAAATGTGCAAACTGAAGTTCAGAAAGATTAGCAACAGGGCCAGTGTTCAGATCCCATTATTGATGTTTTGCCTTATGTTCATTCAGCTGTATCCTCTGTTATGTCCAGTTCTTTTCTCCCATGGTACATGATACACATAAAGAGCTATTGTAGCCAATGAACCATACACAGTTCCACTGTGTTTTGGAGGCCCAATATATAATTTATCTGGTATTTCACCTGGACTAAGATCTGAAGCTAATCTGGCTTTAGGCCCATATAACAATATACACACATGAACTGTTAATATTTTGGCTGTTTCTCTCATAATTGTATAAAATATTCTTTTTTTTTTTTTTTTACTTAATAAATACCCTACATTTCTAAAGGGACAGTAGTATCTGAGGATATGACCACTCACAACATTTTCATCAACTTTTATCCAGAGCCTTCTTTTTCAAAGAATCCATACAAATTTTAATTCATACTACTAATACATAATAATTCATATTCGATAGAATACTGAAATTCAGTCCACCATAGAGTGACTTATTGCTATTGAATAAGAAACTGATGATCGACAAGAAATCTATTTAAATTATAAAGTTATCCACCATAAAATACAGGATGGTCTGATTATTCCCTTGATACATGATGACATAGTTTGAAGGTAGATATTTCTTTAATGTCTGGAAACCTTCCAATGCCAAAGACAGAACAAAATGTCTTCATATATAGTCTCAAATTCTAGGTACGACGTATGTCTTTATTTTGTAAGTGATACTTTATTGAAAATGATGAAATAGAAAAAATGATGCTGTGTTGCTTTGTAATCTAGTCTCTATACAAATTCATTTGTTGTAGCAGCAACCTAATGAAGTAACAGCTACAGCTATTAAAAATGTAATGTTAATTCAAACTATTCAGTAAGATTGATGAATGACACAAAGGCATCACAGATTAAAGCACATCTTCCAATTGCAGATAACTTTTTCTGGGGAAATATTTTGTACTAGAAAAGACACTGGGTCAAAATGTACACTATTCATGACACAAACCTATGTTTCTTGTGGAACCAGTTTGTAACACTGATGCTTTGCTGTCCTTTAGAAGTTGAGGGTTGTCAACATAAACCTTGGAAACAAATGTGTGTCTTGCTGCAGTATGGCAAGAAAAGGTTAGCAAGCTTTGTAATGTTTAAATTTCATTGAGATGTATATCTAAGAGTATTGTGTTCTTAATTGTTTCTTTATTATGCAAGATCACCCCTTATGCTTCATCAATTAAATTCCTCTTGTATCATGAATTCTTTTTTTAACCCACTCAACTGAAAAATAAAACAATTACTAATGCTTAAAGTTAATAAAAAACAAAATAACCTATGGTTTTCATTTACACGGATATCTTTACCATATTAGAGAAAATGGTCCTAATGTCCTCTCATTTTTCCCTCTAGAACATTATTTTTAGAGGATGCCAGTGACAGAAGTGGAGAATATAACCTTCATTTTCTTCCCCATGGAGAGAAGTCTCATAAAATATATATATTTTGGCCGGGCGCGGTGGCTCAAGCCTGTAATCCCAGCACTTTGGGAGGCCGAGACGGGCGGATCACGAGGTCAGGAGATCGAGACCATCCTGGCTAAC
>NW_012101821.1:217345-248996 GCF_000951045.1 Mandrillus leucophaeus
CAGCCTGGGCGACAGAGCGAGACTCCGTCTCAAAAAAAAAATAAATAAATAAAAAATAAAATAAAATAAAAAATATATATTTTAATTCTCTAAAAGTATTAGCTTAGAATTCCAAAACTCAAAATACATATTTACCAACTACTAACTGAAAAATATCTTCTGAGTCATTAGCTCTGCAGTGTCTTTTGTGAAATTTTTGTATTTAACAAATTCTTCATGTTCCTCATGATTATAGAATTAAAAAGTACAAATAAAATTTCTAAACTGCAGAAAAAATAGTTCCAGCCTATGCCAGATATATCTGAATGTGCATCTGTGACCCTCTGAGTGAGCGGAGAGAGTGTGGGATTCTTCCTACCATTATTCCTGATTGGACCATGAATAAGATTGTTGATTGAAAGCCTAGCCCTGTGATCTTATTCTTGGGTGTCCTGGCTTCAAAATATGAACTGGAACAACTGCAGTCTTGCAGACACTTTCTAACAGGCAGTGATGAGCTCCTGGCCAGAGTCCTGCACACCAAGAAGACTTAAAGGAAGCTGACTGGGAACTGATGGAGAAGGAAGCAAAAAGAAGTACATTGTAGGAAGCACAGAATTCATAAAAAGGAGAGAGATGGAAGAGGGAGCATTCATAGTTGCTCTTCCAAAGGTCTTCAAATTCAGCCTGTTCTGGATTCTTATGGTGATCTTACATAGTTTTATAATAATGTCCTCCCATTTTTTTTCTTAAACACTTTGAGTTCATTTTCTACTTCTTATAAGTAAAAGAAACTTGACTAAGACATATGATAAGGTGGTGGTTACTATGTATCCCAGCAGGGCAAGGTGTTAGTGGTGTGACCCTAGGCAGATCATTTAATCTGCGCCTCAGTTTACTCATAAGTACAATGACAAAAAAAATCTGCCATTCATGCAATTCTATTGTAAAGATTTTTAAATTGTATGTAAATCTATCAGGTTTCTAACGCAGAATAAAGGCACAACAAATGATGTCTATTTTATCACTATGCAATCAGGTTGTATATCCTTCATTTCGCCTACATCAACTTTTTAAATTTTTACATGTAATCAAATGTAAGGTACTAAAAATGTGAAGCTTTCTTATCAAAGGTAATAAGCTATAGTTCCCTTATGTCACTTTTTATAGCCTGCAAGTTATTACAAAAATGAAACATACAAGACATGAAAAATACATTTGTTTTTCCTGTGCTGATTTTTCAAAGAAAATATAAATTGGTGACTAAAATGGGTCCATTCACGCCTTGCATTTTGTTATATGTTCACTTCAGTCCAGACACAAGTTTATTTGGTAGTATCTGGCTATTATTTAGTATCATAAAATTATCTTCAAAAGGACTGACCATTTCTACTATTTTAGAGGATTAAAACAAGTGCTCAGAGCATATATTAACTACCGGGATACAGTACTAGATCCATCCCTACACTACACCATAAGCCAAATACTCATTCATTCATTGAAGTGTCAGCAACACTTTCTTATAAACACAATAGCTAAATACTTTCTGCATACTTCCTTAGACAAGAATATAGCCATTTCACATAAAGCTTCCATTTTTCTGTGTGAATACAGAAAATTCATCCAGAATTTGCAAAACAGACATTTAACAGTACAATTAATTCTTTATTTTTCACTTCACAATGGGAAAACTGCTGAGGATCCTTAATTAAAACAATGAGAAGACACATACAGTCCAGAAAACTCTTTCAAGAATAGTAACCCTTAAATGCCTTCCTGTAGGAGGGATTTAGAGAAAAGAAAGTAGATAAATAAACTTTCAGTAAACAAATTTCCAGACAGTCTTTTCTAAACTTAATTCATACACATATAAAGTCAACAGATCTTTTTTATTTAAAAAATTCAATGTCATCACAAGAAATATTAAACTTTATTCATCTTACCCGGTGATATTTTGGTTATTAGACCTTGTGCAGGTTCCTTGTTCTGTGCTAGAACTTCAATCATTTCTGTGCTTATACCTTATTATAGTTTACAATGATGATGACCTGAAGCAAAATTAATTCCATCTTGTTCAATGCTTGCTTATTTAAATGTAAATGAAATGTTCAATGCTAACTTGTAAAGCTTTGTTTGTGAATTTAGAAATCCTATAAAATTTACCTTTTCTCCCTCAGTAGCTTTTTGTTTAATCAGACCTATCAGTTCAAGTTATCTGCTGTTTACAAAAAGAGGAACAAATGCAGTCTAAAAACAAGTCAGAACCTAAAAAAAAAAAAAAAAAAAAAAACAACGTCATTATGTGCAACCTTATTTCACATCACACTCCTGAGACCATCAAGCCACAGGAATTTTGTTTTATTGGTTTTAGGATTTTTGTGGAATCGTATTTTTTTAAATAACACATATATTATGAGAAAAATCTTTCCTATCAAACAAAATTAAGCAAAGTTATTTCAACACTAGTTATTATCCATGATTTATAAGAATTTTAATTTATTAATACATTATACATGTTTGTTTTATATGTAAAACATGTAAAAGTTCTAAAAATCACACCTGCTCTCCCAGTAGCAATGATAAATGTAAATAAATTGCCATTGTTTAATGCTATGATAGTAGCTTTAAAGGAGAGTAGAATAAATGCATCATTTTTTATCCCCTCAACCCTTTAGGTAACTGTAGCACTTACCCAATTCTCTCCAATGTAAATTAAAACAAAACTCCAGATTTGCTATTGTGTAACCATATGCAACTTCAAAACAGCTATAAGAAACCAAAGCAATGGAAACCTAAGACATTAACAAAGATTTCCCCGTACTTGCTCTTGTTTTATTCAGAAATAAATAGTTGAACAATCTATTTCACTCCACATGAGTGAAGTGTAAAAGCTACACACATTGTTTTTGTTAGTTTGTAGTTCTAAGCAAGAGAGGTTTCATGAAATTCAAAATATACACATAGGTATTACAAAAGCAAGAACACAAGAAGTCAGAAATATAAAGCAGTTTGGTGTATAAAATCACTTTATTAAGTTGATAAATTAAACTATGAGTTCATAGTGTTTGTCTTACAAAGAAACCAAGAAACATTTTAAAGGAATCCCCAAGAAAAGTTTTCCACATTTTCATAACATCAAACACTCTTTGCTTGGCTGGAAAGGACAATTCAAATTTTAGTAGATCCATTAAATATACAATTATGTCATTAGTATGTCATATAATCTATATCTATATATTTTTAAATACACTTTGATAACATATACGATGACTTTTTCTTATAAGTCTGCATTTAAGCAGAGGGCATAGGGGAATTTAGATAACTGACTTGGAAGACAGTGAAAGAAAATAACATATGAATAGGCCCCAAAACTTAATGTGGGTGGGGACTATGGCCATGATATAATTACTTATGGGGGAAATGAAATGGAAATAAGAATTTAAGAGAAGTGGGAAACTATAAATACTTTCTACTTTAAGAGTTATTCCTCAAATTTCTTACCAAAATTGTTATTAAGAAAATTCTTGTCTTGATGTCTGCTTACATGTGTGTTCAACATTTAACCACTTAACCATTATGGCTTTTAAGCAACAAAGTTTAGTAGTCCCTTTGATTTGCTTCAGTATAATGAACACCCTTACTTGGGTTTTACATTTTGTTTAGATAAAAACGAGGCATGTTAGGATTGGGGATCTTATCTTAACTTTCCAAATCCCTTAATACTCCAAAGCTGCAATGAAAACAGCACTGAGAAAGGGCAATCTGTAAGCCTTTTCTTTCAATCTTAGCTTGAAAGGGGCCTTTTCCACAGGACAGTTTTAGGAACAAGCCATAAAAATAAACCCTGCAATATATTATTTAATCTTAAGTGACCATCCCCACTGAGCAAAATGAGTAGTAAAAATAAACATTTGCTCAGTCCCCAGAGTTATGGGTTGAGGTGACATACTCTGTGTCTTAAGGAAGGCCTGGATTATTTTGGATGGTTCTAAGAAAAAGTTGTTAAGTCTATGAAACATGAATCTTTGCTATCCATTGAAGGTTGTGTTGTTCTGTCCTCAGTTGTATAAATAAAACTCCATCAGTGACTTCTTTTCCTCTTTGAGTCAATGAGAAGCAGCTCATAATGGTTGCTTAACCTCACACAGGAAAAAGAATTAAATGCAAGTAGCATGAAGTCTTTTTTATCTGGGAGAAAAGCAGTTATCTTTGGTTTCTCTTACTTTTTCACCAACCTAGCTATTTTAGGTGATTTTCAGGATAGGCCATGAAGAAACATGGTCAGACTGTTTTAAAATTCAACCAAATTTTTTTTTTCGTCTTGGGTAAAACGAGGTGAAAACTTTATGGGATTAGAAACAATCTCTGTGTTTTGGAAATAGTGACCACATCCTGACTGTAGATTTATTTCGTGGAGACTTCCTTTTACTCTCCCAGCCCTGTTTAATTATGACCAGGAACAGTTAATCAGTTTGTTTACAAACATAGAAAGGAGGATGTGAGGGCCAATTACAGAAACTAACAATAAAAACAAAATTTTTCCTCCCTGATCAAAGAGACCAAGAGATAAATCCACACTGAGATGAGCAGAGGTCATTTTCCCTAGGCATTCCCAGCATTTGCAATAAATGGCAATCTCCACTAGGCACTTAGGGGCTTTGCTGAATGTGACAGACCTAATCAGATACTATACAGGCCAGGCACACATGAACAATTAACACTTTCCACAGGTCTCTAACCTGCAACCCTTCATTCTGTCTTGATTAACACCCAGTACTCTGACCCACCGACCTTGGTAAACAATTCAAATCCAAGTAGGATACTTCTAAAGGATGGAAAGGGGTTCAGAAAGTTGCTGCTCGCACTAAAGTTTGTCAAAACCTGAGAGATATGCTGGACTCTAAAATAACTATATAGTATAAACTAATTATGCATCTGTATGCTACATGTTAAGAATTCCATCTCCTGCCAGATATGTTACATTAGCATACTTACAATAGAATACTAGATTAATAGTGTTTGAGATCTTCACTGAGTTCACATTCAGCTCTATTATTACTTCAAACAGCTCCTCCAAAAACATCTACTGGTTAACTGCAGAATTATGAGTAGTTTGAAGAAGAAAACAAGAATTGTAAAAAGCTATTTATATTTTCATTGAATTGCTTTTTGAAGAATGATCCTGGATTAATTATAGCATTATAAAAGATGCTATAATTTTAAACACCCTTTTCTGTATTCAGTAACATGTAGCATTAAATTTACAAGGCTCTTTCATGAATTACAAATCTGACACAATGAAAATGTTCTAATTTTTGATAGGCTGGTGGTGAAGTGCTTGCGCAATTTCACACCTCATTGAGTTAGCAGAAGAAAGCCTAAAATTTATTCATCCAGAGCTTCCTTCAAATGTCTCTAGAGTGTTTCCTGATAGGTGCCATATTTTAAGGATGAGGCCATGTGATTTAATAGAAAAACATCAGCTTTGGCAAAAGGCAAGCTTGGACTTGAACACTTCTTAGTTGTGTGACCTAGGACAGGCTGCTTATTCTTTTCTAGTCTTATATTTTCTCATCCACAAAAACAAGGATGGTAACATTTTGCAATGATGATTAAGAATTAAAATGATAACTGTTCCTAGTCTTGTATCTAATTCAAATGTAAAAACTGCACTGAGAAAATATTTCCACATTCTCATTTCAGTTACAATAAATTAAATAATTCATTAAGCATAATTTTTTTCAAATGAAACATTTCTTAAACTGACCGCCTTTTTAAGCTAGGCACAGGAAAATAGTGAAAACAATGTCTGTTCTGTCAGACAGCCTTTCACGTAACCATTTAAAACTCAGCATAGGCACTTAGAAGATCATGTGCTTTTTTAGGAGTCCCTGCGGAATTGCTACTAGTCACCAAACACTTGGAGACATAAGCAAAACAAGCCACCCATGAATTTAACCACATTATATTTTTTTATGAAGGGACTGGAAATTTTATTCTGTAGCAGTATTTAGGCCATTTCTGCCTTACCAATTTGTTTAAAAAATAAAGAATAAATAAGCTTTCCAAATGATTAGTAAAGATTCTTTCATGAGAATGTTTTATGAAAAGTTTTTCTTTTAAGATTCAAATGCCCTTTCTACTTTTAAATGTATATTAAGAAAACTAATTGATTTAAATAGTATTTAAGGAAAATAAATCATACCTACACACACACTCACATCTGGATTGAAATTATTTTCCCTGTACCTTCTGAATACAAACTTGCCTTTCGATTGAGGCCAACTACAGAAACTTCAGTTTTAAGGAATTCTTACATAAGAGTTCTAAACTATTGTACATAGTGATTGCATTCTTATATAATTTGAAACTCGAATTTAAGGTATGCTTATTAGGAATTAAATTTTGTGACATATTTGCAAATAAATGCCAAAATATTTACTTGCATATCTGTATTATATATTGCCAAGAAGATAATAGCATCATTAGAGTAATTTTAATAATTCTGAAGTGAAATAGGGCAAATTTTCTCACAGTGCAAGTTAAAATAGAATTCTAAAGTCAAAATATAAAGGACAATTAAAGTCTGTGTTCTCCAACAAAAATATCTTACAAGATTGTCATCAATGCTTATCCTCAACTCTCCTGGCCCCATTTTGCCCTCTCTTGAATCCCAAATCTTGGCAAGGCTTTCAATGGCTAACAGGCATGCTTAATTGCCAAAGATTTATTGAGTGCTTAGTACCAACTTGGCCCCTATTTTTTTTTTTTTTAGAAATTACCATATAAAATATATTTAAGCCACTAATATGTATCACACAAATGCATGTATGACCCATAAAATAACTGTCAAATGAAAACCTTTTATATCCTGCAAACTCAAATTTCATCTAATTGCAGTTGAAGGATAAGGCACATAGAAATTAATTCTTTCTATAGAGGTCCTTGAAAATCCTGAAAAACAAAATTTTTAAATATTGTTTTGAATTAAATTTAATCTAATATTTCAAAATTTTTACTAAGAGCAAATACTCTATTGTTTTCTTTTTACTACTTTATTTCATTTAACTACAAGAAAGAAGAAAGAACAGGTCAGAAATCAGAAATTTCAGTTGAGTGCTATTTATAAAGATTAAAAGAAAATTGGGCCATTTTTTCTTTTCCTGATTCTCATTTGAGGGTTGCTTTGCTTTTCAGTGTAGTTAGGGAAAAGGAAAATAACATAAATATTTCATTACAGAGAGGATAGGAGGAAATCAAATGTAATATATAAATACAAAACAGAAATAAAATAATGAGAAGCCAGTGAGAGGAACATACGTATGAATGAGAAGCCAGTGAGAGGAACAAATGAAAATGTGAGATTTTGGAATGTTGCCCTCTTTTCCCACAAAATATAGAATGAAAAGAGAAAAAGAAAATGTGGATGCATCACAGCACCCACCAGCCTGTGACTTCTAGCCAGTTGCAACTGACTAATGCCAGTTGCAATTGACTAATGCAAGTTGCAATTGACTAATGCAAGTTGAAATGCAATGATTTTTCTTGAAATAGTAAAAATTAACTGTCATTACTTTTAAAAAGAAGTTGAAAACTTTAATATTAAAAACAGCTCCTCTAATAACAAGGAATACATTCATGGAATCCCTTACTAGTTCACTTATTTTGTGAGTAAAGTTATTTTTTCTACTAAAATATATTGAATAAATAGTGATAACTAAGAAATTATTACAACACATAATGCTTAAGTTGGAAAAAATCATGTTTTCCAAGATTCCAGGGACTGTGGGTCAAAAAAAAAAAAAAAAAAACAAAACAATTTGGAAAAAAAAAGGCATTCTTCTTATTTAAATGTGTAATGCTGATCAGGTAAAAGTAATACTGAAAAGTCTTTAAAGAAAAGTCATTTTGATTTGTTGGTTTTTATGCAGCCCCTGGTTATTGTTGCTTTTCTGGAAAGAAAACACAATTGGACAAGGATGTGAAATTACAACAAAATTTTAAAGTATGTTTCTATTTTAAAAGCAGCAAATGAAGTTTTAAATGATTGCACTAGACATTACACCCATTAGAAACCACAAAAAGATCGGTTACCTCTGACAGTTACTGCGTTCACTCATGCAGTCTAGTCAAAAGAGAACATCACCCAAACTTTAAAAACATTCCAGTTTAATGATGTAAGGAGTAGAAACCTAAAATATGTTGAAATGCTCTTTCATGTATACTTCTATAAAACCCAAAACTACCAAACTGCAAAACTGAGATAAACCAAGTAGTTGGGTTTGCTTTATTGGTTTCAAAATGAAGAAGAAATTTTAAACTTCATCAAAATTGGTAATCCCTGGTTTACCCACATCCCAAAAGTCTTGAGTTATACTAGCTAGTTATACTACTTATAGTTATACTAGCTAGTGATACTAGCTATAGTTATACCAGCTAGTTATACTAGCTAAAGATACTAGCAGCCTTTGTTCCTGGAATTCAACAACAACCTAAATCATATACTTTTTCTTTTTTTAAGGTTATACTCAAGTTGACCATTAATAAATATTTTTCTTTCTTAACTTCATCCTTTAGTTATTAATTTTTCTTATTTTTAATTACTATGTTTTAATATATTTGCTGATAGGTTAAGTTGGGATTCATCTTTGGGCTATTTCATAAGTGCTGTTTGTATATGTGCATGAATTTTGGGGAAGGCAGAGGAGCTCAAGTTTGAGTGCTGTCTACAACTAGTATTGAGGTATAGTAGGATCATTGGGGATCAGCTTGCATGAAAGACTGAAAACCTGCAGGAGAGAATTTTTCCTAAGAGAAAAGAAGAAAGGCAGACAAATTAGACCCAATAAGGCTTCAGAAATCAGAGAGGGGGGACAGATTTCACTTAGTATTACATGGTGGCAAGGACTCTGTTCATATGAAGTCATGTTTGAGTCTTTTGGTGATGGGCGTAAGTTGTAGGCTAAAGAGCAACAGTCATTTAATTAAGAAAAAACAACCCCGTCTCTACTGAAAATACAAAAAATTAGCCGGGCATGGTGGCGGGCACCTGTAGTCCCAGCTACTTGGGAGGCTGAGGCAGGAGAATGGCATGAACCCAGGAGGCGGAGCTTGCAGTGAGCCGAGATCGCGCCACTGCACTCCAGCCTGGGTGACAGAGTGAGACTCCGTCTCAGAAAAACAAAAAAAACAAAAAAAACAAAAAAAAAAAAGAGAAAAAAGAAAAAAGAAAAAACAAAAGCATTGAGGCAAGCTGCACAGTACCTATGTGATTTACACAGCATGAAAGAGGGGACAGGAAAACATTCACAAATGTAGTTGGTTCCAGGGCATCAAGAACATGAGAAAACTCAGAACATCAGTAATAGTCTGTGAGTGAAGAGTGCATTTTTCACTGGGGATAATGCTAAGGAAATGTTGGGTCAAAGATCTTGATGCCTATTGGCAAGGTTAGGTACCTTTGGGTATACCTGTGACTTGGGGGAGTTCTGTTGCATGCTTTCACAGTTACCACTGGTTTCTCCACGGAAGGCTACGTAAAGGCAAGAAGATAATAATGTCAGGTGATAGCCAATGGAGCTTACTTATATGCATACAAGACATTTTCAAGGACATCTCAGGAATAATTGAGGAGGTGAGAGTCCTTTCAGTCTATAATTCCTACAAAAAATTTAAAAAGAAGGGTGCCCGAGTAACAATTTATTTATAGGATTTCATGTTAAATCTGGGCCTCTTGAGAAACATAACGCCAGTCTGTATTACATATATTTAATCACCCCTGAAGCAAATGTGCCAAAACATGAACAACTGGTGAATCTAGGCAAAGGGTGTGAAGATATTCATGGTGCTCTTCTTTCAACTTCTCTGTGCGTTTGAAAATTTCTAAAATAAAGAGTTCAAAGAAAAAAGAAATGCATTTTGAACATTCCTAAATGTCAGTTTTGATATTTAATAATTATGTATAAAACATAATAAATGTATGTTGTTTTGAACCATTGTGTGCTAATAATAAATATGACCATTCAAGAAAAATGTTAATACTTAAGACCTATGTTCAAAGGAAATTTCTTAAAAATTCAAACTTCAAGGTAGCATGTACTGTGTTTTGAAATAATGAAATATAAGAAAATCAATAAAGGACCTTCAATATTGAAAAGAAAAGTAAAATGAAAATATAAGTTTAAAAATTAGAAAGTAACTGTAGAATTTTCAACTACCGATGATAGTAGGTATCTAATTGCTATGGCCTCTGGTACTATGGTATGTCTGCTCCAATCCAAATAACAATTATTTGCCATTGTTCTTATTTCTAAAATCTTAGGAAGCCACTTGCAATAGTACGTCAAATTTTCCTCTTTGCCCCCAGGTTAAATATATGTGTCTTTAAGATTTTAAGGTTTTTTACCACTAAGTATCTCAAACCAGCCTTGTCATTTCAGTTTTCTTACATTTCCTAATTTCCCTTTGCACTTTCTCTCTTTATTGGGAATTTTTAGTCCTTGAGTCATTTTTAATTTGAATGACTGTTGTTATTGTTACAAATTTTAATAACTCCAGTAAAATCTGAAAGAACTAAACTAAAATGGTGAGCAGTTTATGAAATAAAAACCTCTGAAAACATTTGTTTTTAGGTGACTTACAATATTTGTACACATTTATGGGATACAGTGTTATGTATCAACATAGGTATGGTAATAACTTTTTGTAATTTCTTTTTGGGTTCTGAAAGCTTAGACATTGTCATTTAAAGGGAACTTTTTTTTTTTTTTTTTTGAGACGGAGTCTCGCTCTGTCGCCCAGGCTGGAGTGCAGTGGCCGGATCTCAGCTCACTGCAAGCTCCGCCTCCCGGGTTTACGCCATTCTCCTGCCTCAGCCTCCCGAGTAGCTGGGACTACAGGCGCCCGCCACCTCGCCTGGCTAGTTTTTTGTATTTTTAGTAGAGACGGGGTTTCACCATGTTAGCCAGGATGGTCTCGATCTCCTGACCTTGTGATCCACCCGTCTCGGCCTCCCAAAGTGCTGGGATTACAGGCTTGAGCCACCGCGCCCGGCCTAAAGGGAACATTTTTAGCTTTGTTAGCTGACAACCAAAATCATGTAGACTCATCTCAGTTGTAGAGCTTGCAACAGGTCTGAATTGGATTGACTCCAGTGTGATAGAAAGGGATTTTATTTTTACCCAAGACACTTATTTTGCTCCCTCCATCCATGTTTCAGGGGATGGAGTGGTAAGGGGAGGGTTGTCTTTAGGAAAGACACTGCCAACCTAAAAGACGTTAAAGTTATATCAAGAGAAGAGGTCAATACCAGAACAGGAAGACCCGTGTTTTTCATTGGGGTCTAGCTTTTAGATGGGGTCTGGCCAAGCTGAAGGATGTAAATCCTTCATCAGAGATAGATCTGAGTAGCACTCCTGGGACAGAAACAGGAACAACTATCAAAGTCACAAGAACCAGACATTACTAAGGGAAAAAAGATGAGAGCTACAAACAGAGAAGTGGGAAGGACAAAAGAAATCATGGAGAATAAAAGGAGAAAGAACAGACAGCAAGAGAAGGGATTTCCAGAAGCTCATAGGAGTTGGTATCTGTATAGACAGAAATTTGATTTGATGAAAGATGGAGGCAGGGAGTAAGAAGAAAATATAGCTATTAATATAAACATTTAAGCATTTGTATGTATGTATATGAATTTCTAAATTTTTAAATCATCCTTTCTGTTTCACAATATATAAATAATCATTTTGTTATTTTTCTTTTTGGTAATAGATGTTCCTCTGCATACCCTCTTAGATGTTGTAGGCATAAATTAATGTCAGTATCAATATTATTGATTTGCTACATTTACTATTCTTAAAAGAAGCATCTTTTATGAAAAATGAAACCCAATCAATTTGGCTTAAAAGAGTTATGACAACAAAATAACTTTGATTTCCCCAGAAAATGTAGGTAGAATATATTCTACCATGCTAAATATTCACCAACTAATTTAGAGTATTTGTAATACGCTATGCATTTATAAAAGTTGTAGAAAACGGATATAGTTTGATTGTGTCCACCACCCAAATGTCATCTTGAATTGCATCTCCCATAATTCCCACATGTTGTGAGAGAGAGCCAGTGGGAGATAAGTGAATCATGGTGGTGTTACCCCCATACTGGTCTCATTGTAGTGAATAAGTCTCACGAGATCTGATGATCTTATAAGGGAAAACTCCTTTCACCTAGCTCTCATTCTTCTCATCTGCCACCATGTGAGCTGTGCCTTTCACCTTCTGCCATGATTGTGAGGCCACCCCAGCAACATGGGACTGTGAGTCCATTAAACCTCTTTCTTTTGTAAATTGCCCAGTCTTGGGTATGTCTTTATCAGCAGAATGAAAATGGAGTAATACAGTAAATTAGTACTGGTAGAGCAGGGCACTGGTGAAAATATACCTGACAATGTGGAAGCAACGTTGGAACTGGGTAATAGGCAGGAGTTGGAACAGTTAGGATAGCTCAGAAGAAGATAGAAAAATGTGGGAAAGTTTGAAATTTCCTGGAGACTTGTTGAATGGTTTTGCCCAAAATGCTGATAATGTTATGGACAATAAAGTCCAGGCTGAGGTGGTCTCAGATGGAAATGAGAAAATTGTTAGGAACTGGAGCAAATGTAACTCTTGTTATGTTTTACAAAGAGACTGGTGGCATTTTTCCCCTGCCCTAGATATTTGTGGAACTTTGAACTTGAAAGAGATGACTTAGGGTATCCGGTGGAAGAAATGTCTAAGCAGCAAAGCATTCAAGAGGTAAGTCGGGCGCTGTTAAAGGCATTCAGTGTTATAAAGAAAGGAGAGTATAAAAATTTGGAAAATTTGCAGCCTGACAATGCAATAGAAAAGAAAATCCCATTTTCTGAGGAGAAATTCAAGATGGCTGCAAAAATTTGCATAAGTAATAAGGAGCCAAATGTTAATTCCCAAGACAATGGGGAAATGTCTCCAGGGCATGTCAGAGGTCTTCACTGCAAACCCTCCCATAACAGGTTCTGAGACCTAGGGGGAAAAAATGGTACCTGTGCTGTGTGCAACTTAGGGTCTTGGTGCCCTGAATCCCAACTGCTCCAGCCATTGCTGAAAGGTGGCAACATAGAGCTCGGGCGGTGGCTTCAGAGGGTGCAAGCCCAAAATCTTAGCAGCTTCCATGTGGTATTGAGTCTGTGAGTGCACAGAAGTCAAAAATTGGGGTTTGGGATCCTCTGCCTAGATTTCAGAGGATGTATGGAAATGCCTGGATGCCCAAGCAGAAGTTTACTGCAGGGGTGGGGCCCTCATGGAGAACCTCTACTAGGGCAGTGTGGAAGGGAAATATGTGCTCAGAGCACCCACACAGAGTCCTTACTGGGGCACTGCTTAGTGGAGCTGTGAGAAGACGGCCACTGTTCTCCAGACCCTAGAATGGTAGATCCACCAACAGCTTACACTGTGCACTTGGAAAAGCCATAGACACTCAATGCCAGCCAATGAAAGCAGCTGGGAGGGAGGCTGTACCCTGCAAAACCACAGGGGCAGAGCTGCCCAAGACCATGGGAACCCATCTCTTGCATCAACATGACCCAGATGTGAGAAATAGAATCAAAAGAGATTATTTTGGAGCTTTAAGATTTGACTTCCCTGATGGATTTTGGACTTGCATGGGGCCTGTAGCCCCTTTGTTTTGATCAATGTCTCCCATTTGGAATGGCTGTATTTGCCCAATGCCTGTAACCCTATTGTATCTAGGAAATAACTAACTAACTTTTGATTTTACAGGCTTATAGGTGGAAGGGACTTGCCTTGTCTCAGATAAGACTTTGGACTATGGACTTTTGAGTTAATGCTGAAATGAGTTGAGACTTTGTGGGACTGTTGGGAAGGTGTGATTGGTTTTGAAATGTGAGGACATGAGATTGGGAGGGGCCAGGGCAGAATGATATAGTTTGGTTCTGTCCCTACCCAAATCTCATCTTGTATTTTATCTCCCATAATTCCCACGTGTTGTGGGAGGGACCTGGTGGAAGGTAATGGAATCACGATGACTATGGTCATGATATAATTACTTACGGGGGAAATGAAATGGAAATAAGAATTTAAGAGAAGTGGAAAACTATAAATACTTTCTACTTTAAGAGTTATTCCTCAAATTTCTTACCAAAATTGTTATTAAGAAAATTCTTGTCTTGATGTCTGTTTACACGTGTGTTCAACATTGAATGACAGTGGCAGTTTCCCCTATACTGTTCTCACGGTAGTGAATAAGTCTCACACAATCTGATTTCTTTTTTTAAGGAGCCCCATTGTGAGACATTCCCGTGTCCCTAGAGCTCAAAATCTGATGGTTTTATAAGGGAAAACCCCTTTCACTTGGCTCTCACTCTTCTCTTGTCTACCGCCATGTGAGATGTGCCTTTCATCTTCCACCATGATTGTGAGACCTCCCCAGCCACATGGAACTGTAAGTTCATTAAACCTCTTTCTTTTGTAAATTGCCAGTCTTGTCTATGTCTTTATCAGCAGCGTGAAAACAGACTAATACAAAATGTCATTTGAATATTCATTTTTCATTTGTAGTAGTTCATTATATTTTTCAAAACTTATTCTAAGAGGTGTTTTTTTTCACATTAAAGTGTTTAGTAATTGGATCAATTTATTTCATAGGCTCTTTAAATCAGAACTGTCAAAAATGTAATTTCTTTTTGGAAATAAAAGCAACAAAAAGAAATATTCCAATTTCAAATACATTAAAATCTCCACATTTCTTCACCCTATGTTCCCTACGTTTGGATGTTCTTCTTAGATCTAGTTGATTCCTTCTCTAGTACCCTTCTCAGAATTTGTTTCATAAGTGTTCTGAAAGAATTGGTCATCTTTTTAGCATTTCAGGCACAAACAAAAATAATAATAACAAAAAGAATAAGAATAGTAGCTAACATTTGCTGATTCTGACTTTGGACCAGGCACAAGGCTAAGCTCCACGCATGTGTTATATCATTTAATTTTCATGGCCCTATTAGTTCAGTGCCATTTTAACCTCTGTTTTGCCATTGAAGAATGAGATACAGAGAGGTTAAGTAACTTTCCCAGGGTCACAGTTAGTAAATGGTTTAGTTGAAATTTGACCCTAAACCATCTGAATCCAGAATTTCTACTTTGAACCACTCTGTAGTTTAGAAAAGAAAACAATTTTTGTTGGTTTTATGAAATTAATTTAAAAAGTATAATGATTCATATGTTGCTCTACTACACTATCAACAACAGTACTGAAAACATTCAGAAATAGTTTGTAATCAAAGTGAATTTATTTTCCAGTTCTGCAATTGTCACTACAAATGCAATCATTTTGAGCAAAAACATGTTACAAGAAGTTAGAAAACATTGCTATTTTGGCCAATAGCTATTTAACTGAGTTTCCAGAATGGCCGAGGTTCTCTTTTTCCCAGTGGATCATATGATTCACTGCTGCCCATAGAACACTAACTCCTAGTTACCTGTGCCCATTAGCTACCACCAGTTGTATGCTCACCAATAATTGCTTATCTTCAATCGCCTGTGAATTTGTGAATTTTTTATTATAATTACTAAATTTAATTAAATGTTATATGAAATGATAACAATGTAACCATGAAGTTGCTTCCATAAAAAATAAGTTAAAATCTTTGTAAAAAGCTATCAATAAACTTGAGTTATTAAAGGAAGAAAAATGCAACTGAATTAAGTATGAGTAAAACAGTTATAAAGTAATGGGAAAAATAAAAAGTGACAGAATTGCTGCACAACTTTCTTACTCCACTGTTTAAGGTGTATTTTTGGAAAGAAGACACATTCAATCTGCTCCATCTAGTCTTACATCATTTAATTAGTGAATGAGATGTTCATTTTACAAATATGTATATATATAATAGTATCAGTTTTAAGAATAATTCTCAATTTATTCATCTTTTTCAGCTTCCCACAAACTGTTGGGGCCTAATCATTTCAGTTTGCAGTATATTTTGAGTTAAAACCTACTTGGTACAATAGTATCTTAAAATTCTTACTATTTGTATTAGAACAAAGATGATAGAAAAAAAAGAATTTTCAAAATACTATTTATTTTGGGTAGATTATAGAGAATTTAGTGGAAACATTTAACCAGTATCAGTGAATAATCAACAAAAAGCTCCCAGGGTCTTGACTTACCCACCTAACACTGACCTTGTCCCATAAAATAGTAAGATATACAGAACTCTCTTTCATCAAGTAAAAAGGAAAGAAATCTTCTTAAGGTGTTCCAAAGTCTTTTGATACAAATATCTTCCTTGGAATGGGATGCAAAAACTGAGCACGCTGAATACACATGAATGCACACATGAAATACATATGAATACACACAAAAACGAACTGTTATACTGAGGTTGGCCCACTACAGAGGCCTGTGTGATCATGAAACCTGTGAGCTAAGCAAGTGCTGTGTGCCAGGACTGATGGAAACTGCACTGCAACTTTAATTTTTTACTAACCAATGTTTGTTAAAAGAATTATATGTTTATAAAAGCAAAGGGTAAAAATATTTTTATAGTAATGATTCTGCTAACCATTGACACTTTTTCATCCAACGATTAGTCTCACTCCCCAGATGCACTTACACGGCCATACCTGGACCTTTCTTGACATTCAAGCACTTGTAGAAACTCAGCCATTCTGCCTAAGTCTACATTTCTTTCATAGCCTCCTTATGTCACTCTTTCCTCAGTTTACAAATATTTTTATGGGTACATTTTTCCTCCTTCACTCTGACTTGAGCTCTCCATTACTGGTTTCTCTATTTAAAATTCATGATACTTTGCCTTAAAGGAAGGCTATTGACTACTGATACGTTGAATTGAAGGACTAGGAGAAATAAAATGTTGGTGGCAGACATTTAAAAGATAATGAGTATTTCATTGTGCCTAATGTGACAGATGCATGGAAAGGGTAGGCTGCAAAGGGGGCTAAGGCACAGAATATTAAAACAAATTCTACTCTAATAAGAAGTTTGTCTAATTGCATAAACTTCGAAAATACCAGAAATTGTAATTGCATCAAAAATTATGCTTCTGATAAAAACAAATAAAATAAGTCATTTTTCATAGCCAAGAACTAAAAATTAACAATAAAAATGAATATAAAAAAATCTGGATCTTAGGCAAATTTAATTTAGGTCAAGTTTCAAGATAAATAAAATGAATTTATTTGATTTGCTAATTATAAGACTCTCTTTTTCTTTGTATTTCTTGTTGCTTTTCACATTTTAAAGCAGTGCTTTATTCTCAATACCTGGATCTCTTCTTTGTTGTTTTGTTTTGTTTTGTTTTGTTTTCTTCCTTGTAAAATGTGGGGTCTGGACATTGCTCTTCATGATATAAGATAGAAAATTCTCTATGATAAATGAGTGATTCATGGAGCTAAAAAAATAATTTTCTAGAGTTAGTAATATGATTTAGTCTTATTTCACTCCAATCTGAAAAGGATCACCTTTTGATTTCCACAAAATCTTATGACTAGTGGACATATGACCAATAGTGTTTGTGACAGAGGAGAGGTCTAAGCATGTATTGGACCTCTAAGGACCAGCGTCTTAGGGACAGAACTTGGAGATCAATCAATTAAGGCAATATACAATCTGTCACAATCTGTTCATCCTAGTTCTCAGGTTAATGGCGTGTAATTTCTTTATTTGGTATTCATATGCCAAACTATTATTTTAAAATCTTGATTGGCTGTTGATTTTATTAATGATGTTTTTAATTTTGATTTCTCAACCAATCCCTGTTTCATTTGGCTTCCCAATCTCTGTTTCATTTGGTTTCATCATTCTGTTTTACCCACCAGAATATGGCCAAAGGAGATAGGAAAACAGGGTAGAAGTCTGTTCATCACACAGGCCAGACACAGTGGCCCACACCTGTAGTCCCAGCACTTTGGGAGGCTGAGGTGGGTGAATCACTTGAGGTCAGGAGTTCAAGACCAGCCTGGCCAATGTGGTGAAACCCCATCTCTACTAAAAATACAAAAAAAAATTAGCCAGGTGTGGTGGCATGTGCCTGTGATCCCAGCTACTCGGGAAGTTGAGACAGGAGAATCACTTGAACCCGGGAGGCGGAGATTGCAGTGAGACGGTGTTGTGCCATTGTATTCCAGCCTGGGCAATGGAGCGAAACTCAGTCTCAAAAGAAGTCTGTTCATCACACACAAGTACAGCTCTCTTCTGGCTCCTGGCCTTCAATTCGGCATAATCACCAAATTCTTTGTAGAGCTCCGGTCAAATGACACTTCTTCAGAGAAACTTGCCCTGACCTGCTCATCTAAGTAACAGGACCCATCCCAACTGTAATCACTCAAGCTCCTATCCTACTCGGTTTTCCCTCACAGCATTATCTTCACTTAAATAAAAGTCTCTATTTACTCATTTAATTATAATAATGAGAGCTAATTACTGAGCTCCCAGAATGAGCCAGGAACTATTAACGAGTGTTTTTTGTGTATTAAATCATTTGATTCTTATATAAAACTGTGAAGGAGAAACTGATGTCCTCCTCTTTTAAAAAACAGAAAAAGCAAAGGAGGCTGAGTAATTTGTCCGAGCTTATACCGGCAGTGCTGGCTCACTCCAGAAAGCCTGGCTCCCCACTAGAGTTACCCAACCACTGTAAAGGTAGGAATTTTGCTTATTTTTTCCACTGATATGTTTCCTTTGCCCAAACTGTACCTAGCACAGAGTGGTTATTCAATCAATACTGTATTTGTAGAATGAATGAGAGAGTGAAGGTGTGAGTATAAAGGAATTAGGAAACAAGTCAATTCCATACAGCATGTTAAACCTGCACCAGCAGATTCCAGAAAATTCAAATTAGCAAAGACAGCCAGGGGCAGGATGTGGTTAATTAGTTTAATGTAACAAGGGAACTGACTTTTTTCTGAACTTTAAAAATCATTTTATCTATCTTGGTCTGTAAGAATTTTCATGTTGAACCTTCTTTCCTTAGCAGCTAGTATCTCTGATCTTTTGTGAGCCTTTTTTATAAAATGAGCATTCCAAGGTCATAGTTTGAATTTTTTTCAGTGTTGCCTTTATTTATTTTTAATCATAGAGGGAGGAAAGCCTCCATCAAAATTCTGTCTGTCATAGAAGGTAACATTATTACTGTGTCAGAAAGGTCTAAGTAAATGTTTGATTAAAATGCCAGAAGAGGTGCTGTTGGTAAAAACTGCTAAACCATAGCATGCTGTGTTGAGACACTATTCTTAGGAGGAGGTATGATTTCTATTTAAAGTTATAGGTGATGGTTTATGTGAACAATTTGGAGGACAAGATAAAGGACAAAGCAAGAAAGTGTTGGAATAAAATGAGACCGCATAAATTGAAGTTATACAACTGGCTTAAAGGGAACGGGGAAGTTAAAAATGAAAGTTTCTGCTTCAATTTTCCGTTTTGTAGGCCAGAGTTTGTTGGCTGGTGTTTAAATGAAGCCTGTAGATATGACATATTTTGAATTACAATTCTTAAAGCAGTGACGTTCAGATTTTTTCAAATAATACTGTATTATTGGAGGGACTTATCTTTGGAAGAGTAATAGGACTTATGGCTCACACTGATTTCAGACTTTGGAAATGTGACTTTTATCATAAAACTTTTATAAAACAATGTCCTATGTGGAACAAAAATTAGTCAATCTATGAAAATCAAATGTATTTAGATTGAAGTCAGAGTGGGGCACCAAAGGCTCTATCTGGTCACTACCTTCTTCCTAGATGGCCTTTGCACAAGTTCAAGGCACCATAAATATGGGCACCAGTGCACTAGTAGGATAGACTTAGCACTTATCAACATGATAGCAATTATGAAGAAAAAATGATTACAGGCCGGGCACAGTGGCTCACGCCTGTAATCCCAGCACTTTGGGAGGCTGAGGTGGGCAGATCACCTGAGGTCAGGAGTTCGAGACCAGCCTGGCCAATGTGGCGAAACCCCATCTCTACTAAAAATGCAAAAATTAGCTGGGCATGGTGGCAGGCGCTCCCAGGTACTCGGGAGGCTGAAGTAGGAGAATTGCTTGAACCCAGGAGACAGAGATTCCGGTGAGCCGAGATCACGTCACTGCACTCCAGCCTGAGTGACAAGAGAGAGACTCCGTTTCGAAGAAAAAAAAAGAAAACGAAAAAATGATTACAACTTAACAGCACAAACATCTTTCAATTTTTATCTATCCTTTATCTATCCTTTGAGCACAAAGGCTGACTTGTATGAAGTATATCTAAGATATAATTGTTTTTCTTATCACTGGTCACAAAAAGCTTCATAAAACCCCACCAAATTTTATTTCTTTAGCTTTATTGAGGTGTGATTGACGAATATAAAATGTATATATTGGAGATGCACAATGTGATAATTTGATATATGTATACACTGTGAAATGACCACTACAATCAAGCTAATTAACATATCCATCACCTCACATAGCTACCCTTTCTCTGTGTGTTTGTGTATATGATGAGAACATTTAAGATTTACTTTATAAGCAAATTTAAAATGTACAATACATTATTATTAACTTTAAGTATAATGCTGTACAGTAGGATTTCAAAACATATTCATTTTGTAATTCAAAGTGTATATATACCTTTTGACCAAAATCACCCAAATTTCCCTATCCCTCAGACCAGGGAATCAATATTCACTTTCTGTTTTTATGAGTTTGACTTTTTTAGATTTCACAGATATGTGAGATCATGCAGAGTTTGTTTTTCTGTGTCTGGCTTATTTCAAGTAGCAGGTCCTCCAGGTCCATCCATGTTGTCATAAATGACGGGATTTTTTTCTTTTTAGAAGGATAAATTATGTTCCACTGCATATATATACCACATTTACCAATAGATGTATTCATTCATCTGTTGACAAGACACTTAGGTGGTTTTTATATCTTGGCTATTGTGAGTAATGTTGCAATGAACATGGAAGTGCAGGTAGCTATATGAGGTGCTGATTTCATGTTCTTTGGGTATATACCCAGCAGAGGTATTGCCGGGTAATATGGTAGTGCTATTTTGAATTTTTTGCGGAACGTTCATACTGTTTCTTATAATGGCTGTTCTAATTTACATTCCCATCAACAACGTACAAGGGTTCCCATTTTTCCACTTTCTCACCAACACTGGTTACTTTAGCACTTTTTATATGCCTGTTAGTCATTTGCACGTCTTCAAAAATGTCTATTCAGGTCCTTGGCCTATTTTTAATTTTTTTTTTTTTTTTTGCTATTAATTGTGTAAGTTCCTTACATATTTGTATATTAATCCATTATTAAATATGTGTGTTGCAAATATTTTCTTGCATTCCATAGTTTGCCTTTTCACTTTGATTTTTTTCTTTGCTATGCAGAATTTTTTAAATTTATGTAGTCCTACTTGTTTATTTTTGCTTTCATTGCCTATGTTTTTGGTGTCATATTCAAAAATTTATTACCAAGAGGATTGACAAAGAGCTTTTCTCATATGTTTTCTTCTGGTAGTTTACATTTAAGTCTTTAATCCATTTGAAGTTGCTTTTGGTGTGTAGTGTAAGATAAGGATCAATTTTCATCCTTTCGCATGTGGATATCTGTTTTTTCCATCACAATTTATTGAAAAGACTATCCACACTGTGCATTCTTGGTTCCTTTGTCGAGAATTAAGTGGCCATTTATCTGCGTGTTTATTTGCGGGCCCTCTATTTATTCTATTCCATTTGTCTATGTGTCTGTTTGTAAGCCAGTACCACACGGTTTTGATTACTACAACGTTTTAATATAATTTGAAATCAGGAAGTATGATGTCTCTAGTTTTGTCATTGTTGCTCACGATTGCTTTAACTATTCAGTGTCTTTAGTGGTTTCATATGAATGTTAGAATTGTTTTTTCTATTTCTGTGAAAAATACCATTGGAATTTTGATAGACATTGCAATGAATCTGTAGATAGCCTTGGGTGTTATAAAATTTTTAATATTATTTCTTCCAGTCCATGAACATGGGATATCTTTCCATTTATTTGTGTCTTATTCACCTCATCAATGTTTGATATCTCATCAATGTTTGATAGTTTTTAATGTATAGATGTTTCACCTATTGGTTAAAATTATTCCTAAGTATCTTATTCTTTTTTGAGGTTGTAAATGGGATCATTTCCTTAATTTTTTTTTCAAATTGTTTATTGGTAGCATATAGATTTTTGTATATTGATTTTCTCTTGCAACTTTACTGAATCCATTTATTAGTTCTAATAACTTTTTAGTGGAGTCTTTAGGAGTTTCTATGTACAAAATCATGTCATCTGCAAACAGAGATGATTTCACTTCTTCCTTTCCTATTTGGAATCTTTTCATTTATTTTTCTTGTTGGACTTGCAGTACTGTGCAAATACTTGTCAGAAATGGCAAGAATGGGCATTCTTGTATTATTCCTGATCTAAGAGGAAAAAGTTTCAGCTACTCATTGTTAAGTATAATGTTCATTGTGAGTGTGCCATACATTGCCTTTATTATGTTAAGGTACATTCTTTCTAGACCTAATAATACTGAGGTTTTTATTATGAAAGGGTGTTGGATTTTGTCCAATGTTTTTCCTGCATCTATTAAGAAGATTATACTTTTTCTGTCCTTCATTTTGTTAATGTGGTGTATTATACTTAGTGATTTGCATATTTTGAACCATCTTTGCATTGCAAAGATAAATCCCACTTGATTATAGTGCATGATCCTTTAAATGTGCTACTGAATTTACTTTGCTGGTATTTTGTTGAGGATTTTTGCATCTATGCTCACCTGGCATATTGCTCTCTCTATATTTTTTTCTCTTGTCCTTGTCTTGCTTTGGTATGAGGGTAGTGCTGACTTCATAAAGTGATTTTGGAAATGTTCCCTCCTCATCAATGTTTTGGAAGGCTTTGACAAAAATTACTATTAATTACTCTTTAAATGTTTGGTATAATTCACCAGTGAAGTCATCCTGGGATTTTCTTTGCTGGGAGACTTTTGATTACTGATTCAATATGCTTATCATTGTCTGTTTAGATTTTCTGATTTCTTCATGATTCAGTCCTCTTTTTTGTTTCTAGGAATTTATTCATTTATATTTTTAGATGAGGACATTGAAGCTCAGAGAGTATAAGATACTTGCCTTAGATTTCTATCTGTCCAGTAGCTGACTAGGTAATTCTAGAATATAGATTGTTAAACTCAAAGTCCTGTATATTTAACCTAGGATTAACCTTAGGATAACAGTGACCTAGGATTCTTAGCTGAAATAAAAATACCTTTAATAATACATAACATACTATAATAGCAAAATCATCAATGATCCATAAAATTAACAGAAGAAAGAAGGATTAGAAAGTCAACATAATGTTTATTTATTACTTCAACATATTTTATTGAGCATCAAACATGTACGATCATTAATCAAAGTTCTGGTAATCGAGAGTGAAAGAAGTCAATAAAAGGACCCTGACGAATGTTGCATTCTTAAGGGAAAATAGTAATTAACATATATGTCAACTGAAGTCTAAAAATAGAAGAAATAGTGTTCATATGTATTTGTGTGTGCACACATGTATGTATCTAATATGAATAGCAATGAACAGGTGCTGAGGAAAAAATGTAATAGCATATTATGTACAGTATTAAATGGATTTAAAAAGAAATAGAGACTTACCAGCACAACCATAAATCTACTGAGAATCACAATGACAGGGCATGGAGCCAAGAAATGTATACTGTTAGCAGGTTACCCCAAATGATCATTTGACAACCACTATACTAGGTAAGCATTCTAAGTATGAAATCAAATAGCTATAAAGTTAAATTACACTTAAGTTCAATATTAGAGGATTACGCATTAGAAGTCACAAATTTTTCAAGATTGGTCTAGGAACTTAGTACATGCACCACTTCAGGCAAGTAATGTAACCACTTGTATTAGTCTGTTCTCACACTGCTAATAAAGACATACCCAAGACTGGGTAACTGATAAAGGAAAGAGGTTAAATAGGTTCACAGTTCCACATGGCTGAGGAGACCTCATAATCATGGCAGAAGATGAAGGAAGAGCAAAGGGACATCTTACATGGTGGGAGGCAAAGAAAAAACTTGTGCAGGGAAGCTTCCATTTATAACATTATCAGATCTTGTGAGACTTATTCATGAGAAGAGCATGGGAAAGACCTGCCCCCCATGATTCAATTACCTCCTACCCAGTCCCTCCCACAACACATGGGAATTATGGGAGCTACAATTCAAGAGATTTGGGTAGGGACACAGCCAAACCATATCACCACTTTAAGGTCCAGTTTCCTCATCTATAAAATAAGGATGACATAACAAGAAGAAGAAAAAGGAGAAAGAGGAAGGAGAAGAAAGGGGGAAAAGAGAAGAAATGTGAAGATAAAGACAGCATGAGCAAAAAAGCAAAATGCTGTAAAAGTGATTACATATGGCTAGGCATGGTGGCTCATGCCTGCAATCCCAGCACTTTGGGAGGCCAAGGCAGGCAGATCATGAGGTCACGAGATCGAGACCATCCTGACCAACATGGTTAAACCCTGTCTCTACTAAAAATACAAAAATTAGCTGGATGTGGTGGGGCACGCCTGTAATCCCAACTACTCAGGAGGCTGAAGCAAGAGAATCGCTTGAACCTGGGAGGCAGAGATTGCAGTGAGCCAAGATTGTGCCACTACACTCTAGCCTGGGCGACAGAGCGAGACTCCATCTCAAAAAAGAAAAAAAAGAAGAAAAGAAAAGGAAAAAAAAAAAGGAAAGAAAAGAAAAAAGATTACATGTGCTTTAATATAAAAAAGCCACAATCAACTTAGATGAAAATATATGAATCATCCATTAAATCAACAAAGTATAAATTAAGTTAGGTATGCATATTGACTACAGGTCTTGTTTGGTTTGTTAGTGCATTGGTGTGATCCATCTGTTTAAGAATGAATCCAACATCAACCAAAGAATGTCTTTTAACATTGGCTTTCTAATAAAGAAAAATGAAACAACATGCAGTTTAACAGCTTTTATTCACCCTTCATAAGTTCATTTTTTTTTTCAGAAAGAATTTACAATGTCCTTGACATTTGATATACAATAATCACATTTATGGCTCTCATTTTATAATGGCATTTCATAATACTAAAATAAATTGCTTTCCTAAATAGAATCCATCATATTTTAAGCTAAAAATATTATTCACTTTAGATTATAATTAATTTATGCACTATAATTTATATGCACAGAGTGAACTATTAGCCTCAATTCTTTATTTTCTTATAGACTATACTGCCATATACTTGATACAGCTTTATGATGGGCACAGTGTATTTCTCTATACTTTTTCTCTACTTTGGCCAGGGGCTTCAAATATGATGGAGTGCTTGGGTTTATCCTGTTACACTTCTGCCGTTGTCTAAAAGAACCTCCCCTGTATAACCTACTGGCCCTACATCAATGAGAAAGTGGGGCAGACATGAAACTAACCAAATCAAACCCAGCCATGCCTGACCTAGAATTAGCAGATCCCCAAATGCTTTGCAGACATTTGAGTGAGAAATGGATGCATATTATTGTATGTCACAGATATTTTGTGTGTTAGTTAGCATTGTTTTGGCAATAGCTAGCTCTCAGATATAATGTAGTTTTTTCCTGCAGTATGATGTAAACTTACCCTGATTTTCTCACTGTAATTTCTTTTACATGTCTTCTATTATTGTCTTATCAACTAGTTAGAATACTCCAAAAGAAAAGGGCTAGTTTTGAAAATATATTTGTAATATCTTTCAATGTTTAGCAAAGAGCAAATTAATGTTATTCATGGGTTCTTTATTTTGTGGTTCAGTGGTGCACAGGTTTTACTCAACATTTAAAGCAATATAAAAGAACTGCTTGGGTTTTTTCCTACCCCATCCCACTCCCACTCCTCCATGTGTAAGCAGAAAGTATTATTTTTCTACCCTCATTTCCTCTTTTATTCCCTGAAAATAGGAAGGAAAAAAAGTTATTTGTTCCAAATTACATATTACTTGCTGCACCTTCTAATTTAAACAATGGTTGAGTTTTAGGTTAGATAAATATGTTTAAGAGCCAAAATAAAATCCATCATTGGCATGGAACTAATGTCTGACTGGGTTGGGTTCCATTGTTGTACAAACTTAGGATAGGAATCAAAAACTATCATTTGTGGTGAGAATGGTATTCTACAACAGGCCATCATTTTTTCATTTTTGATATTTAGCTCTTTACTTTATGACTTATTGCCTCAGAAATTTGGGACAGACTGATTTGGAGGGTGTGAGCAAGAGGGAAGGAGAGGAAACAATTTAGAAAGCATATGGAAACGAGATATGGCAAAACAAACACACAGAACATCAAGTGAATTTCTCACCCTCATCTTGTTCATTTTGTCCTTAGTAATAACAAAGGAATCCATGACACTGTGTCGTTTACATATTTTAATCTCAAATCGCAAATGTTTTAATATCCTCTTCCTATGTTTGCTAAATCAAATCTTCCAGAGTTTGTTCATGTATTTACAAATTTGAAGATAAAGTTAATAATACAAATTAAAGATATTGCCTGGCTAGTAAAAGCCCTGGTCATGAGAAACAACAACAACTTGGAAGTCCATTTTAGATTCAAATTAAGGAATTACTTGCTAGAGATTTAGCAAAGTGAGGACACATATTTTACTATAAAGGACATGGGGAAAAAAATAAGAGCTGACCATTTCAGGACAAATGCTTTTTTTCTGTGACTGCCTATATGCTGAGGACTGGCAATGAAAATCCTTCATGTCGTCCTGTAAGAATGCTAGTTTACTATGATCTGATTGGTCAAATAATACCAGAAGCTATTGTGTCTATGATCCAATTAGGCCCTTCCTAGAAGATATTCTATATGTATAACTAGAAGACTTCTAGAGCCCTTTGGAAGAGAGGAGAATCTATTTAAGAAGCCCAGTAGTCATCACATTCCCATTAGTCTTTAAATTTGAATATCTGGACCATTACAAACTATTACAAACTGATTTTCTTTATGGAAAGAGGGTAAGTGGGACTATTTTGGTGTTAAAATATTCCAAAAATGTTTACAGAGCACTCACTAAGTCCAGGTACTATACCAGGCTCTGGGGACAGAGCAGGGTTCAGAGCAAACAAGCACGGCCTTTGCTCTCGTGAGAGCTCACAGTAGGAGAGATTAGAAAGGTAAGAGATGTCACATAAGTTATTATGGAGTGAAGAGATCCCTGAAAGACATAGAGTGAATGAAATATTGGGCCTGGGGCATATCTTCTTGGGGGTTCAGCATCCTCAAATGTTAAATTGCCTAATTGCTAATGGGAGTGATCTCCATAATGCCTGATAGTGAGATTTTTTTACATATCTGAAATAGTCATTACAGTATGTTTTACCTTCTCTTTCATTATCCGTTGTTTCATTTATCACATATAAAGTTAAAGAATGTACCACTAGACTTTGTACTTTGGAGTAACCAGTCTTGGGTATGACTTACATGTTTTCCAGAATTGATGTCTGTATCTTACAAAGTCTACAGATGCTGTCCAGGCTAGTCTCAATCTCTTTGAAAACCGAATTTTCATGTTTTTGATTACGGGCCAAAAGTATGTTATTTATTTGAAATGGTGTGTGCATAAAAACGTGCTAACTTAATCCCAGGACACCAGTAACTTAAGCAACAACTTTTAAAAACGTAGTCAGTTGTTGTTTCTAAAACAGCTGAATTATTCTTCCTAGCCATAGTGTTGGTGAGGATTGACTTTATTTTCTCATGTCTTTTGAAGCTCTCATGAGGGAGAGAAATGTTTTGAAATGTTATCTGGTGATTGTTTATTCCTGGTAATTCTTGCTGCCCCAAAGTCCTTCACCTACTGTGTGAGGCATCCTTAGCTTCAGAGGAGGGCAGAGGCCAGCCAACAGCAGAGGTGATAAAGTTCAGATTTTGACTTCTAAAGCTAACACTTAATACTTTCTTCAGAGATGACAATTGTAAGAGTAAGCTTGTAATTCAGTCTTTTTAGAAAAGGAACAAAATCTTATAAATAAAAAAAAAATAAAAGTTTTTTAAACAGCAACAAGCAAAGATTGCAACCAAGGAGCACAGGGTTTTTACCCTAAGCCACAGAGTAGGAAAGATGCAATAGATGACCCAGGGACAGTTCCCACTTAACAGAAAGGAGAATACCCTCTAAGCTGGACCCAAACCCTAATGAAAGTGCCATGAACACACAGTCTCCTCCTTATACATATGCACGCGCACGCACACACACACACACACCACTTCACTCGGGCCTGAAATCCCTAGAGAAAAGGGGGGCCCTTTTCAGAAGACACAAGATTGACAGCACATAGCAAGGTCAGCTGGAGAATATAGCTGAGTCTTAGAAGATCAAGCAACACCAGCAGTTATCCAGAAGGGTTCACCACCAGCTGGGTGATATTACCAAGCTTCCCCAGGGCGATCCCTGTGAACTATGTTAACTCAGAAAAAATAATGCAAGTTATATCAGACAAAGACTCCTCAAAAGTGGACACCCTAAAACTAGGGTGATGCCCCAAGAGCAGATTGCACTAGATCTTTGGGAGCTAGTATGGGATAAATATCCTTTCCCAGCCAGAAAATTATGTCAACCCAGTCCACACTGAGTTCAGGCCTTGAAAGCAGGGCAGGTGAAAGAGAAAAGGAAAAATGTTGAAGTTGACTCAATATTTAGCCACAAGAGACTAACTTTGTTCGTCACAAGCAACTGAGACGCCTTGAAATGGCAAAATTAGATCCTACCTCCATCATCTGTAGAAGGCTGAATTCACTTATTAAAAATAATGGAACTTCTGTGTATATGAGTTGCAGTGGATACGCTTAAGCCTGTCATGCTTAAGGCGGTCATTGCGTTTTGCTGTACCTCAGTTCAAGCATGAATGTTATAAGGAACAATGAAAGGTCTACTTATAAGGTGCATTCATTAACTTACTCTCAAAACTATATGTTCCACCAAGATAGGGGTTTCAGTCTATATTGTTTATGGATACATCCCTATTGTCTAGGACAGTGCCCCACATATACTGGATGCTCAATACTTTTTAACAAATAGAAAATACAGTTGATTGTTCATTAGTTATCTGAAAAAAGGCCTGAAGAATTTAAAGAGCTCTGATTTTCAAGCTTTTTAAATACTGGTACCCTGTACTTATTCTTTAGTTTAATATTAATAACAAGTTTGATCAAAAATGATAATTAGGAAATGGCTGTTTTTCATTACTATAAATCACTAGGACCTATCCACAATAAAACACTAAAGAGCAAATTTCCTGGGTACATTTAACATACGATCTCTTTTCATGCAAATCTACAAGATCATGCCTACCATTATCCATAACATGCACCAGGAGAACTCCACCTGAAGCTCTACTTATACTCAGACTCCAACTAAAAAAAAATGTTGAAAGCCTTATCATGAAAAACCTGGTAGCTAACATCCTTGAAATTAACATTTTGGAACTCAAATAGACATTTAATGGTCAAACACATGTAATACTATAAGTAAGTAAGTCTAATTTTCAAAGGTATAAAATTTCTAATTAAAAAAACCTTGACCTTGCCTCTTCTTTGCCTTATGATTGTGTAGAGTTTCATTTTCATTATCATGCCAATTTCCTACCTTCTCTTCCTACTCCCACTGAGATTTTCTTAAGTCTTTTCATGTATTATGAATAAATTCAATACAGTTGTCTGGGATTTATTCCAACTGAAGAACAATGAAACTTTAGCTTTTGATTTTTATATTCATAAGTTGTTTTTGGAAAGGGACCATTTGAGAAACACTAGTAGTAATTGCCTGCTATGCAGAGTTGTGAAGGATCAGTACCCACAATTGCAATTCTCTTGAAAGCAAAGCTCCAGGAGCCCACAAAATGCTTTCGGGTTAGTGCCAAACCTAAAATTCGTTCTCTGGAATGAACTATTCCTTCCACTGGAAAAGACAGATACTAAACTGAGCAGCCTTCTCTATGTTTGTTTTGGGAATGGCTTAGTCATTGGGTCCTAAGTAAAATAATTCCTTTTGGTGGGGTTAGGGTTGGGAGAAATGTTGATATTAACTTATACAACAAAAATGTTTTAAAATGCAGGTTATGGTGAAATAACAAATGACCTCAAAATCTCGGTTACTGCAAAAAGGGTTTATTTCTTGCTCATGGAACTTGTTACACAGATGGACTGCATTTTCTGCCCTTGTTGTCTTCACTTCAAAATCCAGGCTGATAAAGCAGCCTCTGTCTACATTTTTCTGATGATCATGGCACAGGGAAAAGAATAAATAGTGAACCACATATTGGCTCTTAAACTTTGTGCTCAGAAGTAACACACATTACTTCAGCCCATTTTCGCTGGCCAAAGAGAAACGCATGGCCAAGTCTGATGTCAGTGGGTCATGGAAATATAACCTTCCCCTGGGGAGGATCATCAAATATCGGAGAACAATAATACAACTTGCCACAGAATCTTCCTATACCACTGGATACTAATTAACACTA
Organism: Mandrillus leucophaeus; assembly: GCF_000951045.1. Classification (NCBI taxonomy): domain Eukaryota; kingdom Metazoa; phylum Chordata; class Mammalia; order Primates; family Cercopithecidae; genus Mandrillus; species Mandrillus leucophaeus. Next base: position 247,938 of record NW_012101821.1, read on the forward strand.
ATTAATATTGGATACCTATTAACAAACAAATATAACCTTTAATTTCATAATTTTATACTTACTAGTGATAATATTTAATATCTATTGTGTGTTTGTTATCTGCCAGAATCAATGATAGGTATTTTACATGTTATTTCATTTAAATTTAAGAGGTTGGTATATAGTTATCCCCTTTTAAAAGATGAAGCTAGTGGACAGGGAAGTTGTTTGCATTGCATAGATAATAAGTGATGAGGTAGAGCTGACTCAAGTCCTTTGCAAATTGCCTTACACACACTAACGGTAACAATGTGTCAGTTTATAAATATACTTGAACTTGTGCTCGAAACCACTTTACTGTCGTTTTCCCTTTTTCTTTATAAATTTGGGTTATCTCAGAGGAAAACAAGAACTCTTTTGAATAACGTACCCATCTAGGGCCCACAAGAGAGCAGCACGCCTGAGAATAAAGAAGACGACGATGAAGCAGCTGCTTCCATAATCTCAGCAGAACTGTATTGTCAAACTGTATTGACCACCCATAGAAAATATGAACAGCTCCAGGGCAATTAAAAGTTTAGATTCTAACAATGAAGAATCATTCCTGATATGTAAGGTCTGACCCTTTAAAACTGATCAGAACAAATATTACTATTGCTAACATTTTTAATGTATTCATTTAACTTTGGGGAAGAATGAGTAGATGCAAGAAATGGTCTATCTTAATAGTCTCCTGAATTAACACATTAATTTGATTCAGTCTATCAGAAACCTATTAGCAACTACTAAAAACAACCATGGGCCGGACACGGTGGCTCATGCCTGTAATCCACTTTGGGAGGCCAAAGCAGGTGGATCATGAGGTCAGGAGTTTGAGACCAGCCTGACCAACACAGTGAAACGCCGTCTCTACTAAAAATACAAAAATTAGCCAGGCATGGTGGTGCATGCCTGTAATCCCAGCTACTTGGGAGGTTGAAGCAGGAGAATTGCTTCAACCCGGGGGGTGGAGGAAGCAGTGAGCCAAGATCGCACCACTGCACTCCAGCCTGGGCGACAGAGCGAGACTCCTTCAAAAAA
>NW_012101821.1:249046-428932 GCF_000951045.1 Mandrillus leucophaeus
ACTGCACTCCAGCCTGGGCGACAGAGCGAGACTCCTTCAAAAAAAAAAAAAAAGACAAATCAAAATTGGCAATCGAAATTGTCTTTGACATTTTGAAGTGCCCCCAGGAAGTATATGACTGGTGCTGCCATCTGTGTCCTCACAATGACGCAGTGGCAGCATCCTGTGTACACATGTGGAGCTAATACCATGGATTACTACAGAGCAGATGACTCAGTCTGAAAACGGGGTAACTGGTCCTGAAATGCTTCCCATCAATAAGTCAACAGGAGATTGCTTGGCTTTCATGTCATACTGGGTTTGGGTTTGCATGGAAAAGCTTAAGGAAACTAAGCTTTTCTCCTTTTTTTTTTTTTTTTTTTTTAATAGGACTTGTTCTCAACATGGAAAACAAGTCTAGAAGACTCTCCCATTGACTGTTACCTTTGTCCCAGACCATCTCAAACTTTTGTGCTTACATTTCATTAAAAAAGGGAGATACTCCCTGCAATCTCTGGGACCTTTCTGAGGTATCTGAAGCAGCATATAAAGAGTGGTTTCTCTTCCTACCTTAATCTTCCTTGTGGTTGGAATGCTTCACTTGTATGACAGATTTTTTTTATTATTATGTGCTTCGATGGTTTTAAATGTGAACTTGTGCACAAATGTGCAGATTGAATGATCTTGTTACAAATGTAAATTACATAAACAACATAATAAACAAATAAATAATAGTATAAATATAAATATCTTTATAGTCACGAAGCTTGTTTATTGAAAATGGAGGTATCAATGTGCCTTAGTTGCTAAAATTTGTAATACTTGCTGAGTCTGTTCAAGCCCTATTTTATCATCCAGTTTCTCATATTGCTATCCTCCAATCTTTCACATATTCTCTGTTGATCTTTGTTGTTAACCACTGACCTTCATGTATTCAAACCTGCTGTGACAAGTGGACAGGAACACACCCAATACTCCAGACCTAGAGAGTATTTTACTAACCTTACCTTCCATAATTCGGTCTAAAGTAGATTAAAAATTCTTTCCCTATTCTAGAGATCGGTTTATGTACATTCCTGATTTGCAATCACTAAGTACAGGTAAGTACACACAGTCTTCAGTCATATAAAATAACTAAAGGACCAAGTCATCTAAGATGATCATTCAAAAGTAGGAGTTGTCTAAATTCATAGGAAATACATTGACTATAATTGCTGAGCTTTTAACAATTCTGACATATATTGCTGGCAAATGTAAGATTCGTTTTCCAAAACCAATCTTCTCTGTAAAGATTGGCAACATTTTAAAAAATACTTAAACTATTTTAAATGTTCATTTTCTACAGAAAGATATAATTATCAATAAAAATGGCTCTAAATAAATGATTCTTCTTTTGAATATTTTGAATGCTTAAGTCAACATTATTATAGAATGTGAATTGAGTCTTTGGTATTACATCACGGTTATTATTATGAACACATATCTTTTTATACAACAAACTAGGCCAAAGTGGAAGAAATTTCATAATGGTGAAAATATTCTGAGCCAATATTTATTTTTTAATTTTCTCATGCATGATATCCACTCAAAAACCTAGTTTTAATCAACATTAAATCTATATTTGTATGGCTGGGTGTCATTGACTGAAATCAAGATACCAAATGATTTTTGACTGGCTTCTTTTATTAAAATTCAAAAATGTCAACAAAATTTTGAATGGAAATACACTAAGTTGAAAATATTTTAGGTATGAATATTCTTGTAAATTTTACATGCTTATGTAATGTAAGACTGAAGTTGTACGTGAATTATAAAATTTAAAACATCTCGGATTTCAAATATTTTGTTCCATTTTAGGCTACAGCTCAGAAATCATGATCATTATTTTTATAACAGAAATACAGAGTATTTTTTAAAGGGAGAGAAAAGAGATTGGTTATAGATGTTAGTTACAGGTGTAATTTATTGTGAGTAGAATGAAATGTCATTACAAGATGAACTTTGTATATAAAATTCTATGGACTTCAACAGGTCACAGGAAATCTCATTGTGCTCCTTTGTCCTTCAAAACACAAAGCCAACTCCACTACATTATACATTTTTTTTCTTAGGATGAAACTTGGGATTCACAATTATCTCAGGATTAAGGATGAATTTATTTATGAAATTCTCTGATAGTCCTAATCAATCTTAGTAGATCTAGTTCGCTTCTTATTGACCTAGATTACCTCATACTAAATAAGCCAACTTTAAGAGATACCCAGTAGACTTTTTAATTTTTAAAAAAATGTTAGAATCATTACCTTATGCAAATCACATAGACATGAGAAGCTTAAGAAAGAGGAAGAATGTTCTTGATGTACTTAAAAATCAGTCTTTTTTAAACTAAATCTCTTAGCACTCATCCTATGTAGATGAGTCCAAGAAATACAACAATAACTAATAAATTACAGTTTCCCACAGTGGAAGATACCTGATGAGCACTAAAAACAACTGAACCTGAAAAGTCTAAATGACCTGCAGCAACCTCAGAAAGCAGAAGACAGACTTGTGTGGACAGTATGTACACTCACTAATAACAACATGACAAATAATAGATTACTTTTTCATAAAAATTTGTGACATTAGTAGCCATGCATCAGGACTTGACTGTATTGCAGTGCCTTTTCTTTATATAACCCAACATCTCTAATATTTTTAGGGATTTTGAGTCTGGGAACAAACTCAGGTCAGGGAATTGGATGAGGAACTATGATTCTTCATTATTGCGACTTACTCAGGTTTCTATTTCCCACATTTAGAGTTTCATTTTTGAAAAATATATATTAGATAAGATTCAGTAGGCTGCTTATGTAGATGTATGTGAGTCCTAGGGAGACTGTGATTCTCGAGGGTCAAATCATTCCAATTAATGCTTTGGCCCTACTGCTCATTATGCTCACTATGTGCATTTTGCACCTGGTGCTTAAGTCCTGAAATATAATTCCGTATCCCTGGAATTCCATCATCCCATTGAAATTAGGCAGCCTACTTCAATCATGAGGTCTTCCACTGTCATCTCCAGCTTTCAGAGGGCAGCCACAATAGACTTCCCAAGGTATTTCATGCCTCTCTCACCAATATATTTATTTCTTAATGCTTTGGTGATGAAGTATTTTTGGAAACTTCCTGGGGTGTAGAGTGATGTGGGTGGATTTATGGATAACATATGATAAACTTTGAATGTTTTACTTCCTCTAGGTGTAAGTCACAATAGGTCCTTATACAATAACCATTCCATAGTCCCAGTAGTTAAAAACATTATAAGTTTCTGTTTCACTCACAGCACTTGTCTACTGCAGGTCAGGAAGGGGTTTCTACTACTGGAGTCTTTCAATAAACCAAGCTGATGAAATAGCCACTATCCTGGATATTGCCTGTCACTGTATCAGAGGGAAGCAATGCTCTGTGAGTGCAGTGTAAACAATTAAATGCCCTGGCATTTAATAATGTGTGTCAGGTACTATTACAGCTCATTGAACTGAAATAGCCACATACCCCCCACTAACTAAAAAGGGAGCCTGGAAGTGCAATTCTGCAGTGCTCCCAGGAGAAGATGAAATATTTGTCAACAAATAGGGGCTACTATACTTTCTATTATACCAGACATGTCCAACACCCCCATTTAATTTAATGAAGTCCATCATAAATATTTCTGTTATGCAATCAATTAGATTTTCAATGCTAGTCTCAGATGCTCAAGCTCACAAACTAAATCCACACCTTTGGTAAGTATACCCATATACATACATTAGTTTCACACTAGTAAGTTTCTTCCTTCTTCATCAGTTCTCTTAGAATTCACTCACATATATATTTCTCAAATTTCTATCAAAGTAAATTAGCAAGACCTTAAAATTCCTTTTGGTGTGAAGCTACTTTCTTATGTCTCCAACTGTGTAATTGTTCTTCTGGGATACGTTGGATTCTGACTCTAATAAGGGTCTGATGGCAATGAGAGGTGCACATGAAGAGAATTAACATCACTTTGTAGGTGACTCTCTCAGGTAAAGACCTTGCAGGATCTTCATGTGAAACAGTACTAGCTTCATTTGTGAGAAAGGACTACTGATGACAAAGAAGCTCATTGGGACTTGATCATTTCTAGAACACAGAGTCATCCAAATCTACCAATTGTCCCTATCTCATTCTTAAAGTCACACTTTATCCTAATTAATTCCCCAAGTTTCACATAAGAGATCTGGTGAAGCTGTGAATTCAACCTGTGTGGGAGTAAAGTAAGTTGCAAGATTAGACTCTGTCATGTTTTTAATTATATCAACTCTGGGTATACAAGATAAGAGATTCTTCGAGTGGCCATAGAAGGTCTCAGGTCCTCAGATCATACCATGAGATGAAAACTTAAATTCTGGAGCACTTCATTATCTTTCTTTAGCTCCTCATTAGTTTTGGAAGTGGCCAACTTACTCACAGTGCAGGTAGGTGTTCCTTAGTCCCATCACAGTAGTTTATGACAGCAGCTACATTATCTGCCAGTCTCTTGCCTTAAACATCCCATTTCTTCCAGGCAGCCTCAGGTAATCATTAAGAGATAGTTCTTCTATTTTTTCAGTTGACCATGTTTCTTTTTCTACTGGCAATGAGATTATTATTACCTTCAAGCCCAACCTGGTGAGATAATAACTCCAGGTTGCAATCCTTGTGAGTCTATTTTATAGGACTAAGTTTCAGTGCAGGAACTAGAAATCACCCTAGGTATTTCACACAAAAAATGAATTGGGCACTTAAATTTTACTCTAATTAGTGAAAGAGTGAATGTCATGGGACTGCCACCAGGCGGCAAGCCCGTGCCATGCAACTGCTATCCAAATAGAAAACTGTTTAGGTCTTCATTACTTTTGAAACATTCTGAGGTCAGGAAACATCTGGAAACTGGCACTGTTATCACAGCTACCCATTTCACCAGAGAGTAGCACGTGCAGCCTGGTCTGGCCTCTGAAAAACTGGCATCTGTGAGAACCTGTCCATCAACTGTCACTATCACAGAAAGAAGAACCTCCATCTCACGTCTACCTTCCAAATTCCATGCAGGCACATTTCTTTGGAAGGTACTTAATCCTCAGTGGAAAGACTACTTAAAAATACAGATTTTCTTTTGTTATTTCCAAGTTGGTTTATAGCAAATATAATTCCCATAAAAATCTACTTTTTTTCTGAAACTCAAGAAATTGATGCTAAAGTTCTTTTGTATAAGCAAACACGTGAGAATATGGGGAAAAAAAGAATAATGAAAGGAACTTAGGTGCTCAGAAATAAAAATACATTATAAATTTTTATCAGTACATAGTATGGTGATATAATATTTGTGAGATAGATCAATGGAAAAGAATAATAATTCAGAAAGAAAGTAGTATACATAATAATGTAGTAGAGAATGATAATGGCCTCAGAAATCAAAGAGAAAACAAATAGTTGCTCAATAAGAACTATCAAAATAAATTTTAGCTATTTGTAAAAAGAATAAAAAAGCAAGTTTGAGATATTATTTCATAACATTTCTTAGACCCTATATTCTTTAAATAACTATATGTAAAATCATAAGCCAATAAAAACTGAAAATTATATTGGTAAATACAATTTTTGTGAATGAACTGCCCAAGAATAAAAAGCTCTTTTATTGCTTGATTATTAGCCAAGACCTACCCTATCTGACCTCACCCATCACCATCTGGCTTCCCTAGGGATGGTGGCAGGTGAGGGAAATGATAGAGAATAAACACCTTTTTATTAAAATACTTGGGAAGGCCTTTGCCATTTTCTGAGGATCATCCCTAACTAGCTTTGAGAAAACAGTAGTTGTCATTTAAAAAAAAAAAAGTTAAGCATTCTTAATAAAGGTTCTAAAACTAAAACCAAAGCTACTCCTTTAAAATCAAAATCAAAATGAATAAAATATGATTATCTAGGGAAAGAAGATTTTGTAGAGGGAAGAGCAAGTGCAGAGCAGAGATCTTAGATGGATTTGGGTTTGAAAGTGTCCAAGAAACTATAAGTAAATAGTGCATATTTATTTAATAAATAAATGAAGTCTTCCCAAAACAATGAGTTTGTTTTAGAGTAACATTAAGCCAACAATATAAAGTTTGAATGGACACATTTTCTGGAGTAAAGTTGCTTTAAAACAAACAAACAAAAAAACCTCGATAAACAAAGTAAAAAACAAAGTCATAATTTTCTGTTTTGCTTTGCTTGAACTTATGGTCTCTAAATTCTTTTGAAACTAAGATCAAACCCTAATTCGTTCTGCTTTATACTTAAGCATCTTCTATACCCTGGACTCCTTCCACATCTCCCACACGTCTCCCACTATTTCTCAACAAGACTCCTCCACTCTGGCCAAACAGGTCTATTTATTATTTGCCAAGCACATCATCTTTATTTCCATCCCAAATCCTTTGTTCTTATTGTTTCTCTGAACTAGAATGCCCTTCCTCCTTCTCTCCATGCTCTGCTTGTCATCAAAATCCTATCCACACTTCAGAATCTAGTTCCATAACCCAGTGCCTGAAGACTTCACCCTTCCTCTCCACAACGTTACCACGTGAAGCTCTAAATATCTTTTTCCTCAGTCTGCTTACTAATTACCTTATTGCTATTATTTCTGTTCCATTTTAGGTTGACCAATAAGTTTTTGTAACTTATTTTGAATTTCAAATTTACAGAAAAGTACCAAGAAAAGTATAATGAACTTTCATATTTACTTCACTCAAATTCCCTAACTGTAAGTCTCTCACCAAATTTGCACTCTCTCTCTCCTATATTAAAAATTATGTACTAAATATTAATTATTAGACATGTTATTTTTCCAAACCATTTTAGAGTAAGTAACAGAAAAAACAGGGATACTAAAACCAGGCTCTACCTAACCAGAATATAATCATTCATATCAGGATATGAACATTGACACAACACTAATGTCAATCTACAGATGCTATGATCACATTCAACTTTCTCAGCTGTCCTCCAAATACATCTTTTTTTACTTTCTAGTCCTAGATCTAATACAGGATCTCCCCTTGCATTAGTAGTCATGTCTCTTTAGTTTCCTTCGATCTGAAACAGTTCCTCTCTTTTTCCCTGTTTTTCATGGCATTGAGAGCTTTAAACAGTACAATCATGTCTTTCTGATGAATGGGTTTCACCTATTTCTATCTGATATTTCCTCATATGCAGAGTTAGGTCATACATACATCACAGATATAATGCTGTGCTCTTCTGATGACTTCATAACAGGAGCCATACAATCAAGTTTGTGCTAGATTTCTCCACCAAAAAGTCAACATTTTTCATTTGTAATCAATAAATATTTTATATGAAGATAAATTATCTCTATATGTAAATATATATGTAAAGTATGTGTAAAATATTATTTCAATGTGCAACCAATTTAAAAGTTATTAATAAGTTATTTTGAATTTTATTTCATACTAAGTCTTCAAAATCTGATGTGGATTTTACACTGACAGCACATCTCACTTGGGTCTAGCCCCATTTCAAATGATCAGGAGTCACATGTTGCTAGTGGGTACCATATTTGACAGGGCAGCTCTAAAGCATAAACAAAGATTCCTTGGAAAAATTCTCAGCTTTCAGAATGTTTTCAAATGAAGTTTAGAAAACTCCTTAGAATCTATAAATAGGTATTTACCCATTTAGTAAGCCATAGAATTGAACAGGACAAGAAAAGTGAAGCCTTTGACAAAAAAAAAGGTAGGTAAAATTTTCCTCAGACCAAATGGAGAAATCAGTGATGATCACCTAAAGTGCCCATTATCCTGTATTGATACTTTTTGTAAATACCGCAAAACCCATCAACAGATAAATAGATAAGCAAGTTGTGGCCTATATGTACAACATCCCACCTCCCTACAAACCCCACTTCTGATTTAAGAAAGCAGAAAATACTCAGTATTAGAAAATATTATTTTAATGATTAGTTCTTATATCAGTAGTTGTTATTTCCTGGAGGTATGTGTAATACCAACTATGTAGTTCAGTACTTCTCACAGGTATTCTTTCTGTTGGACCATTTCCCTCAGTATATCCATGCCCCATTTTCTCTATTCTTGCATTTCTATCTGAGTCTCTTCTTTCCCTATATATTTCTCTTTCCTAAGAATATTTAATTTAATTATAGAGTGCAATAATAGATTTTATTTCTCCAGATGATACTCCAAATTGGTACCTAATACACAGAAATAACTATAATGGAAGTAATCCACAAAATATCAAATGCATGACTCGTTGTACCAACACTAAAAAGGAAGGTAAATGACAGCTGAATTTATACTCACTTCTCACCCAAACAATTGCTTACAAAAATTGCAGGGAATGGCAGGTATGTGTGCAGTGGCCATTTTTTGATGGGTTGTTCAGCAGCTCTCCTCTTGAGCCCCTGTTTTCTTTTAGAGCCATTTCCATGGGCACCAATTGGGCCTGACCCAACCTCCTAGCCCCAGGCCTAGAGGTGGGCATGATATGCAGCTCCACCAAAATATCCTATCTTTGGACCATAGCAACTGATCTAGCGCTTTTCTTTTGGAATCATCAAGAGGACACCTCCTTTTTCTTCCACTGTGGCATGTAAGGACAATGTGAAGTGTGTTATTTGTAGCATAGTCTCCTGCTGCATAGAGAGAAAATCATCTTAAGAAGAAGGAAATAAAACTAAAACACGAGAAAAAGTATCAACAGAAAGAGGGAGAAATGTCTTGATTACATTATTTAAGCCTCTGGAACCAGGTATGTATGGCACTTCCTTGAGTTAAAGTTCTGTCACTTATAGCAGGGGTCCCCAACCCCAGGGCTGTGGACCAGTATGGGTCTTCGGCCTGTTAGGAACAGGGCCGCACAGCAGGAGGTGAGCCGTGGGCAAGCAAGCATTAAAGCTTGAGCTCCTCCTGTCAGATCAGCGTGGCATTAGATTCTCATAGGAGGACAAACCCGGTTGTGAACTGCCTATTGCAAATGTGAGGGATCTAGGTTGCGCACTCCTCATGAGAATCTAACTAATGCCTGATGATCTGAGGTGGAACAGTTTCATCCACCGGCTCCATGCCGTGGCCCACACCCGTGGAAAAATTGTCTTCCACAAAACTGGACCCTGGTGGCAAAAGGATTGGGGACCACTGATTTATAGGATCATTGACTTAAATATAAAATAAAGCACAAAAAAGATCAACTTCTAGAAGAAAATGTAGGAAAAAAACTTTGTAATCTTCAGTCAAAGATTTTTTAGCTAGAACACCAAAGGCAAAATACACAAAAATAATTCATAAATTGGACTACATTGAAATAAAGATCATCTGCTATTTGAAATGGTGTATTAAGAGAATTAATGAGAAAACACAGACAAGGAGAAAATATTTGCAAATCTCATATATAATAGAATTGTACCCTGAATATGTAAAAAAATACTATTAAAATGTAATAATGAGAAAGTAAGAAAAACAACAAAAGAAGCAAAATAAATTGAACATCTACTTTACCAAAGGTGTACCAATAGCATGTACGCACATAAAAAGATGCTAAACAATATCAGGCATTATGGAACGACAATAAGATACTGTGGTACACATATTAAATTGTCTAAAATTTTAAAAGACAGCTCATACAAAGTGTTGGCAAGAATGTGGAATTCTCATATACCGTTGAAGGGAATATAAAATGGTACAACAATTTTGGCAAACATTTCGACAGTCTTTTAAACTAGACTGACACTTATTAGCCATTCCACTCCTAATATTTACTCAAAGTAATAAAAACATCTGTACATAAACGTTCATTGGAAGTGTTTATTTGTATGAGTCCTAAACTGGGAGCAAACCCGAAAACCATCAACAGGCAAATGGATAAACAAGTTGTGGCCTACTTTACAATAGGGTACTACTCAGTAATAAAAATAATGTCCTATTGATGCCTGAAATATGGTTGAATCTCAAAATAATTATGCTACATAAAAGATGCCACACCTCCCCAAAAGGGTTCATACTACCCTTCATTTATATAAATGTCTAAACAATGCAAATTAATCTACAGTGATAGAAGGCAGATTAGTGATTGCCAGGGAGAGTGGTAAGACAGGAAAATACAGGAAGGTTGGGATTACAAAATGGCAAGGGGAAATTTTTGTGAGTGCTAAAAATGTTCATCATTTTTATATTGGTAATGCGTTTTTAAGTACATACAAAGAATAACATTCACACAATGGAATTTAAGAAAGTATTTTTATTTCAGTCTTAAATAACCAGAATTGACATCTGTTGGCTGAAATTCGAGAGATGGAAGACAGGAAGGAGACATCCTCCTCCAACGGATAATACTAAAATTTAGCAGTTCCATTTCCATCTCACCCATGGTGAGCTCAATAAGAAACATCTTGTATTTGCTTTTCCTTCTTCTCTAAATCTTACACATCTCAGTAGATGATAAGAGACAGTGAAGCAATCATTTTTCTTTTTCTTCTTTTTTTGGCGGGGAGATGGAATCTCGCTCTGTCACCTAGGCTGGAGTGCAGTGGCGCGATCTCGGCTCACTGCAAGCTCCGCCTCCCGGGTTCACGCCATTCTCCTGCCTCAGCCTCCCGAGTAGCTGGACTACAGGCGCCCACCACCTCGCCCGGCTAATTTTTTGTATTTTTAGTAGAGACGGGGTTTCGCTGTGTTAGCCAGGATGGTCTTGATCTCCTGACCTGGTGACCAGCCTGCCTTGGCCTCCCAAAGGGTTGGGATTACAGGCGTGAGCCACCGCGCCGGGCGAAGCAATCATTTTAAAGTTCTGAGGACAGATTATTTCCAGCATAAAAATGTATGTCTAATTGTCATTAATGTGGATTCCCTAAAACAGAGTCTGAGGCAAAAGTTACAGGCCCGAGATTTATGGGAGGTCTATCTAAGAGGAGCAGAAGTCAGGTGTTTTTCACTCTGTCTGGAATGCTGTCCCCTGAGATACAAACATGGTTCAATCTTTCGTTTATCTTTGAGCTCTGCTCAGATTATCTAGACCTTCTGAGATTTTTCTATAGAAAATAACACTCCAACATCACTCTCTAACTACCTTACCATACTTTTTCTTTATATAAATGTATGTGTATGTGTGCAGATAGATATGTTGACATAATCTACATATATATGATACATGCATGACATGTTGTTGTTGTTATTTATCTATATTCCTCTACCCCCAAAATAAAAGCTCTTTTTAGATAAGAACCTAGTTTGTTTTCATTTTGTCCTACTTAATCTCGTATCTTCGGTTCCTAGAATAGTGCATGGTACACAGTAGGAACTCAATAAATAACACCAACAACAAAAAACCTTTTGAATGAAATCATTGTTACAATTCAAATATGAGGTAGAATATATTCATTTTCAGATATTGAAGATCTTAAAAAATGCATCTTATATGCACACTATCTGTGGAAGCAGCAATCAAAAATGAAGCAGAACAAAGTAACAGCCTCACACTGTCCAGAGAGTAACCAAATCAGAGGAGGAAGAAGCCAGGCTGTAGGAGAGACATCTCTAAGGGAAGAAAACACTGAACTGAAAGATAGTTTAAAATTTTATAAACAAATGGGAAAACTATTTTGGGGCAAATGTAAGATAAGTAGTAGTATTTGCACAAAACTAAGCAAATAGGTACAAAGAAAACTAAACTGATATAGAGTGAAATAATTATTGAACTCAAGGAAGAAAGTTGTATTTTTAAAAGGCAATAAAATCATAGCACGTAACCTGGGTCCGCAATGAATAACAGCTAACTAATCACTTCACAGCATTTGCTGACCTACAGGTTTAGATAAAGATTATGCTCTAAGTTCTAAACTGCTGGAGAGGTGAGGAAGAGCAATTGACAGGGAAGTGATTCCCAAGTACATGTCCATCATTGTCAAAGGGCAATTTCTAGAGCTTACAAGTCAGAGACCATAGTATATGGTTTACAGTTAAGAAGGAATTAAAACGGAAAGTGCTGGTCTCAGAGGACTAGGATTCGACTTTGCAAAAGTAAACTGCATATTTATTACCTTGATAAAAATAGTAATTTTCAAGGGCAAATAATCTTAAGAAGTAACAAATTGCGGGAAGGGCCCTAGAGTACTCGATGCTGTGAAACTGGGTGTTCTAGAACCAAGTTTAACAGAATCTCTGTGGGGCATAAATGTCCCAACAAAATCTGCTTTCACAGAAATGCCAACTAGCAAAAAAGAAAATGTAGCTTCCACCATCACTAAAAGGAAAAATAACTTAAAAATGAGGAGGAAAAAGAAAAAGTTTCTTCATTTATATATATACTATTTCATGTATCTAAAAAGTTGAGATAAGGAATCAATTTCATCATAATGTTTAAAAGAAATTTCTAATTCTTTCATCCTGAATGTACCTGTTTAGCATAATATCATAATTTTCTACATAATACATTTCAGCCTATTTTCTGCAAATATTATTCTGGGCATCTCTTGCTATAAATTTTATGAACATAGTGGAGGATGATGAAAATGCTTATTTATTGAATTTTACAGAATTTCAGATATCTTTACCTAGGGTGTTAAACCAAGTATTTCTAAATCAAATTTTAATCTCTAAGAAATCTATTTAGAAATTTTAATACATTATGATGAAAAGACAATCCTGGAATATATGGCTTTGCACATTATGCAGATTCTGCAAATATTTGTTAAATTGAATTAAAATCTCCACCAAAATTTCCCATTTTCCTAAATGCAATTTCAAAGGTTTCCTAAGGCTGTAAGAACTCAAAGTCACACACACACATATATACATACACACACACACACACACCCAAAATATTGATATAATCAGGGGAGATGTGATCTCAGGCAAAACTCAAATTATTTTTGAAAAGTTTTCCAATTCTTTTCAGTGGAGACATTTTGAATATTTTACTTTTTGTAATTTGTTTTTTGCTTCCATCTTTGCTATATAAAGAAAAAGTAACATACAAGCAATTGTTGAGCTCTTCAAAGAAGCTTTGAATAGAGACTCTGGAAACTATTCTTGCTCTTTCTTTTCAGGTATAGATGTCTTTGAAAAGTCTCAAAGAAATACAGGAATAGAAATATTCTATTAAATAGGATACATAGTATTGTCTTTATAATAATTATCTTTGCTTTTGTTGTTATTGTTATAGCTAATAATTCATTGCAGATTACTTCCCCTATATTTTATTTCTTAGTTAAGAAATCTTGTTTATTTGTTTTACATTATTGTCAGCCCAATTCTATTTGGAACTGTAATATGGGCATTAATTAACAGGGCTTTGTTAGGGTTTTAGATACTCTAAGAATACACGGATGTATATCAATGCATTCGCAAGTTTTAATATTGTAGAAATAGTGTTCAAAAGTGTGCTTTTGCCTAAACTTGTCTGGCCTTCAACATGGTTCAAATCCAGTTAAATTCTTATTTCATCTAAACAGCTGCTATCTCCTTTTTTGTACTTTACCTCAACTATAATAAGGCAGCAATCTAAATTTGCCTAACAATTGGACTCTATCCACAGAACTTGAAGTGTGTTCTAGCCAAATGCAGATTAAATTGGCTAAGTAATAATGCTCTTCAAATTGCTGTAGCCTATTCCAACAATAAAATGTAACTCCTAGGAAACAACTAACAAGCAAACAAGTTGTTCTTCAAGTTATAGGCTCTATATGTTACCCTGAAACACAGTACGATGCCTTTAAAACATCTACACAGGGAAAGTGGAATCAACAATAATTCAGCTGTGACCTCACTATTTGGCAGTTGTGCTTACAGCTGACTCCTTTACTTATCTCCTAATGGTGCACATTTTTGGCAGAAATAGCACTAATCACTGATCAAGCCTACCTTGTAAAAAGTGAACAGGAGTAGAAGCCTTTGCCACCAGTAATCATTTCAGTAAACTGTAACTCTAGTCACTGGCTGGAACTTACATTGTAGAATGCAAGCGCTCAGAATTAACATCATTATACTATTGAATTCAAAAGAAATCCAGAATATCAGGGCATCCAGAGAAGATAGAGAAGGTTCTCTGAATGTGACTCACCACTCACATTTTGTTTTGATTTAGTTACTATTTATTGTATTACATGTGGAGAATATAAGAAAAATATTTCTTTACCTCATTTTTAATGCTAACCCTAAAATGGTAAGGCTCTTTCAGGTTGAAATCACCAGACTCAGACTGGCTCAACGGAAGGTCAAGAGGTGGTGAAGTCACCTGTAATGGTAAACATGCAAACACTTCCAAGCTGAACAAGTCTGGACTCAGTTCTTGTAGTTCCCAAATTCACAGCTCTCTTGGGACAGGTTGATTCAGCTACAAAGAATGAGAAATTTCAACCCAGAGAATTATTTTATAAAAAGTTATTCACATCTAATAATCTCAAGAGATAGAAACACAGCAATGTCGAAAATTACCTATTAATCGTTAATCCTTGGAGAAAAAAATAGACAATTATTTTCAAAAACATGAAAAGCTTCATATAATAAAAATTAAGACTCCCACATGTGATTCCATTTCTGTTCATTAATTATGGAGAAGTTAATAATTGCTAAATTGCCAGCAGTAAAAAATAAATCATTCATTACAGAAAAAGTACAGCGTTTTTGCAAAAAAAAAAATCAAGAATATTCTATTGGCTTTGGAGCTTCCGACATGTAAAACTTTTACCAATAAATATATACAGCTCATCAACTTGCTTAACTTTCTATGTAATTTAAGCTTGATTTTCATTCAAATAGTACAATAGTTAATATTTTATTTCATATTTTAAAACTCATTGATTAGTCATTTAGTAATTTTTTTTTCTAACAACTCTATCTCACTTTTAGAAATAAACCTCTTTGAAGAAATAGTAAGCTTGACTTCAAATTTTCAATACTAAGTAATTTTGAAAGCATGCCAATACAAAAAAGAAATTATATGGATAGACTCTAATATGGTCAGAGATGTTAGCCAAAAGCGTAGCCCTCAAAAAGAAAGGGGGAAAAAAAGCAGAACACAGAAATGGTTATCTTTATAGGGGACTACATGTGCCCTTTAAAAGGTGTTTGTTTAAAAATTATACATATTTACAAGGTAGTTATTTACATTTGCTTAGAGCATAAGTCTCCTTACTAGACTAAATCACATATTTTTTTGTAGTGATTAGAGAACATTTTGGTCACTCTGGCAGTGAAAGATATGTTGGAAACCTTAAAAAAGTAAAACAAAATAAACCTAAATGTGTCACAGCAATATTCAGGCCACATCAGCTCATAATAAAAGCATCAAAGCTGGGGGTCCTCTGTGGTCAGGATTTGCCAAGTCCTCTTGGTCATCTAAGTTACTGTTTACAGTGCTTTCACTTTGCCACTTCTGCATTCAAAACCCTGTAACTTTTCCTCAGTCTCCTCTAAGTAAAACACTAATATCATAGCCTGGCATTACAGTGCTCAGTAATCTGGCTTTACTTGTATTCTACACTAGTTCCCTAACTAGAACTCTTTCTAGCTCTACAATATTCACATGCTGACATCATTGCCAGTATTATTTGTAAGGAAAATACCCTCTTCCTCTCCCATGTTTCCTGGGGGCATATTAATTAAGTAAGAAAAAAAGTTTGAGAATGGCAGTCTCTGATTCTCTCCTTCATACTCTCACTCCTTTCTGAAGATGCAAGATGACTTATCTAGTTGGAAACCTTGGAATTTGCATACCTGCAAGGTGCATGAAATATCCTGTGTTTTCTTGCTGATAGTAAATTAACGAAACAGGCTCGGCTTTCATACACCAGACAGGCTGCAGTTTTAAGAAGGGACAAATTCAATTTGTAGGTGAATTATTAGGATGATCCTTTGGTTGCTTCTTCTAAGCCAAACACTTTTACCCAGCCCTTGCAGTAACACAGTAAATGTGGTTCTCTGTCTGACTCCTCTATTTCCTAACCAATCTGTACTTTTTAATGGAGTGAGGGATGTGCTTTAACATTGCTCCTTAAATTTCAACATTAGGCTGTACAAATCTTACACTTGGATCAAGTTTGTTACTTGCTAATCATCACTAAAGACACATGACCCTTCACTGTCTTAGTCATGTCATTCCCTCTGCCTAGAACAGCCTCCTGTTTCCCATGGCTACCTGATTAAATCAGACCTCAGGATCTTCCTCTACCATTTTTCTCCCAATGAATGGTGTGAGCATCCAACTAGTCATCATTGCCAGAAATCCAGATACTCTCTTTGACCCCTCTCCACTCTTTCCCACTTTAACAACCCATCATCAGGCTTGCCAACATCATCCCACAAATCTCCCTTGAGCGTTTTTTGCATATCTTCATCACCATCACCACCACCCAAATATAACCCACTGCCCCTCCTTCATGAACCACTGCCATAAGCCCCTAAGTCTGTCTTCCTACTTCCACCTTGTCTCTTGCTTCCAAACTCTCAACCTTTCAGCCAAAGTGATCTTTTCTAAATGCAAATCTGATCATGCACCACATCATGTTGGCCTGCCCAACAGCACACATTTTTAAAACATTCCGTGTCTTCTAGTTGCACATAGAATAAAGATTTACTTTTTTTTTGGAAACGAGGTCTCACTCTGTCACCCAGGTTGAAGTAGAGTGGCACCATCATAGCTCCCTGCAACCTTGAACTCCTAGGCTCGAAGCAATCTTCCTGCTTCAGGCTCCCGAGTAGCTAGGACTATAAGGTGTGTGCCCCCACACCCAGCTAAGGCATAAAGATATACTTTTTTAAAAAGGCAAAATTTAATTTCTTGTTCAGGCTGTTTGTTCCTGTGTTCCCTGGCTTTCTCCAGGTCAATTACCCTGGTTTTCTTACAGTTGCTGGTTTCGGTCATCTTCTCTTTTCACAGGATTTTGTACTTGTGTTTCCCTAGACCTGAAATACTTTTCCTGTTTCTCTCCATGTGCTTAACTTTCAAACCTCTGTTCACTTGCCACTTCTCTGAAAATTATTTTATGACTTTCTTGACCGAGAAAATATTTTCATTTTTTCCTCATGGATCTAAATTCCTCTACTTTGTGGGACTTGTCCCATTTGTGATTTTGCATTGCATTTATTTCCCTGATTATTTGTAAAATATCAGTCTCTGTCACCAAACATAAACCCCATGAGGACAGAGGCTGGAACTGATTTTGCTCACATAGCGCAGTCCTGGCACATAGTAATTGTTCAATAAATATTTGTTAAGTGTATATATAAATGCATAGATGGATAGACAATTTCCCAAAGTAGCTGCAGTATTAAATTAAAGCCCCCTCTGGCCTATTAATTGATTCTTTTGGGAGCAGCAAAACTGGCCAACCAAGGCTAGTCTTTAGGACTGTGGTGTAATTGCATCTGCTTGGTTGTAATGTCTCTTGGGGAGAAATATCCCTGACTGAGAGTGATCAAGGAAGGGAGTACAATTGTCAGAGGAATCCTGTAGGTATAGAAATAGAGCTGTGGAAAAGAAAGTGATGTTCAAAGAAAGGTAAATAAATTGATTTCACTACCATGTTAAAAAAAAAAATGCTTACATGCCAATATCCAACTGATTTACTTAATTAAAAATTGACTGAAAACATAGTAGTGAATACAGTAAAAGGTCTATCTTCACAGAGCTTACATTGTAGGCTTGGGAAAATAAAAGCAAAGAGTAAACAATTCTTCACCTACTGCGGTTGGTATAAATTGGTACAACAATTCTGGTAAAGGGCTCACCAACAACGACTCAAGCTGAAGAAATATATATATACATACGCCTACACGTGTATATATACATGTCTGTGTGTGTGTGCATATATATATATATATATCCCTTAATTATATTTGTGGTTATACATCTACAAAATTGCACGAAATTTTTTCCTTAAAAACATGCACAAGAATGTGTAGAGAAGCATTGAAAAAATATAGAAAATCAGCAAAATGTTCATAGACACTTGAAAACATAAATTGCAGTGTATTCATAGAATAGAACATTTCTGAATAATGAGCATGGGCAAACCAAACTACAGCCAACACCAGAGCTGAGTCTCACAAACAAGGTTGAACAAAAGAAGCCAGCCAAAAATGAGCACTAGCTGTATGAGTCCATCTATGTAAAGTTGAAAAACAGGCAGAATTTATCTTTGGCAGAACAAGCCAGGATATAAATTATCTTGGGGGATTGGTGATTGGAAGGAAGAGTGAGGGTTTCCAGGTTGTTCATACTCTTCAGTCACTGGATTTCATGGGTATAATCATTTTGTAAAAATTAAGTAAGCATTTCTTTTATAATTTAGGTACCTTTTGGTATATGTGTTAAATATATTTGAAAACTTATTTTTTTATTTTCATACCTCTTTTATTTCCTTCTCAATTATTTTTTGTCATTTCTACTTTTCTGGAAAATTTGTCATTTCACATAAATTCTCCAATTTAATGGCATAAAATTATATTTACAACATTATCTTATTATGTTTAAATCTGACCGTATCTATAAATATTCTCTGTTTTCTTTCCTCATATTTGGACTTCCTATTTCTTTCTTGCTCTTAAAATAACTTTTCTGCTTTTTTAATCTTTTCAAAGAACAACACTGATTTCATTGGCCCTATTATGATCCCCAAGTAACAGGTGGGTCATAAAGAAGTTAAGTAACTTGCCTGAGGTTACACAGGTAGTCTGTCCTGCTCTCCCCACCACTGAACAAACTAACTCACACAGGAAATACACATGCAATACTACTTCTAAAGATACATAAAATCACACACACACACACACACACACACATACACGCACACACATATTTGCATAAACTCTGAATTTATACTGAATTTACCTGCAGAAAGGACACTAGAATTGACTGGGAGTACAGAAGGTCACATGAAAACTAACATTCTCTGTGATATTTTTCCTGTTTGTTTTGTAGAGAATGGAGCTCACTATGTAGCCCAGTCTGCTCCTGAACTCCTGGGCTCAAGCAATCCTCCTGCTTTGGCTCCCCAAAGCACTGCTTCTATAATGTTTAAAAACACTTATAAACAAAATAAATGTACAGAATTTTGTTATCCATGGATTGAATTAAATTAAAAATGAGAACAGATATAAAAGATACAAAGGTCAAACCATCCCTTCCTGATCTTTCTCTTGCCCTTCATGTTAGCTCATCACTCCCAAGGCAACCCAGCCTTCAGAGCCAGACTTTCTCACGCTGCCAACTTTTTACATTCTTACCCTGAAGCCATTTCACCTCTGCTGAACCATATCCCTGATGTCAGAGAAGGACTTTGCTTTATATTTGTGTATATAAAGAGCCTATATGGTTCACTTTCTGAATATTTCTTCTTTAATGATTAAAAAAATCTTGGTGTCTGGGAGCCAGGCACAGCCAGGTGGGGTGAGGGTAGGAGGCAGAAACTTGCAATGCATGAGCTCCATCAGCTATTTCAACATATCTTTGCTCCCCAGCTAAATATAATAGAAAGTTTCTTAAAGTCTTAATCTTATGCATCATTGAGTCCAAACAACTAATTCCTTGCCTTATACATACTGCAAACTTATTCACAGTTCATAATAAATAATCTGTTGGAAAGTGTTCTGAACAAAAAGTATTCTCTTTGTAGAACTTAGTAGTGCACCTGAATGCTTACAAAAAAATGTTTATTGAGGATTACCAGCATAATGATGTTAAGCACTTTTACATGTTTAGCACCATGCTGGGGAAATACTATAAAAACTTTCTTATAATTAACCTCCTACTCAAAAGGTTATACATGATCCAAACTTTTTCCTTTTCCTCCCAACACTGAGGAATGGCATACAAAGCAGTCCTGAGGTTGAGTACAAGTGATAAAGAAAAAAATAATTAAAAGAAAGGGAAAAAGCTTCTGCAAACTTGCTGCTACACATTAGTCTTACATGAATGTATTCATTAATTACATTAAAGCTGACCACATTGCCTAAAGTTGTACAAGTAATTGCCCCAAAACTTAACTTCCCCAAGAAACTGAATAAACAAAAGTAAACTCTCTCTGAAGGAAGTCACATCTATCTTAGACCTTGATGAACCTTGAAAATAATTTTCTCTAGGCAATGACTAGCAAGCAGCAGAAGATAACATGCTCACAAAGAAGTAAGACAACGTGAAAGATGTCAGAAGAAAAAATAACAGAAATAAATCTGCAAAGACATCAAATATTAGACTTATCAGACAAAAATATTAAAAACAATTATGTTTTTATGCAATGTACCCATGTAACAAACCTGCACAGGTACCCTGCATCTATAATAAAAAATTAAAATAAAAAACTATGCTTACCAGGTTCAAAAAAATAAATAGCAAATGAAAGAATCTGCAGAGGAGAAGAAAGTGCAAAAAAGATTTGAAAAATAACTAAATGTTGGAATTAATAATACAATAACTAAAATTAAAAACTTGTTAGCCACATTTGAACATGTATCCACAACAAGAATTGCCAAGCTGGAAGACATATCAGAAGAAATTACCACATATGCAACAAAGGTCAGTCTCATGAAACTTAAGTGGTAAGTGCTCAAGACATTCAAAATTTAAAAATAAAAAGCATAATATTGATCTTATATAACCTCTTCCCAAGAATAGAAGAAGCAAAAACACTGCACAACTCAATATCTGAGGACAAAACAAGAAAGGAACAACTTTAGGATAATCTCATTTATGAACACAGATATAAAAATTCTAGGCCGGGCACAGAGGCTTACTCCTGTAATCCCAGCACTTTGGGAGGCCGAGGCGGGTGGGTCACGAGGTCAGGAGATCGAGACCATCCTGACTAACACGGTGAAACCCCGTCTCTACTAAAATTACAAAAAAAAAAAATTAGCCAGGTGTGGTGGTGGGCGCCTGTAGTCCCAGCTACTCGGGAGGCTGAGGCAGGAGAATGGCGTGAACCCGGGAGGCGGAGCTTGCAGTGAGCTGAGATCGCGCCACTGCATTCCAGCCTGGCAGCCTGGGCGACAGAGTGAGACTCTGTCTCAGAAAAAAAAAAAAAAATTCTAAACCAATTTGCTATATATATAAAATGAATAAAACCATCAATAACTTTATCTCAGGACTACAGAATAAGTTGAACATTGTAAAATCGATGAATATATATAAAATAAACAAAAAAAGAGGTTAGTTAAACAAAACTTTTGCCAAACTGAAAATAAAAGGGAACTTTCTGAATATATGAGTTTTCTAAAATAAGCTATAGCAAATATACATGATGAATAAATGAAAGCTCCTTTCTGATATCATGAACATGATAATGATGTTGCTATCAACCCTTTTATTAAACTTTGCATGTGTTACCTTATCCAACAGGGTAAAATGAGAAATTAGGCATACAATGGGACTGGCAAAGCAGAATTATTCAATAAATTCATACTTGGACAACTGACTCTGCATTGGGAGATTGGATACCTACAAAGCAACTCACACAAAGCTCTTTTCAGATAGGCTAAGGATTTAAAACTTTTAAAACAGAATATAGCAGAAGATTGTTTTAACTATGGGGTAAAGAAAATTTCTTAAACATGGTACAATATAAAAATCATGCATAAAAATATCTGTAAATTAGACTAGATTAATTTTAAGTACTTTTGATTATCAAAAACTTATAGAAATATATTTCAATAAAGATGGTGGAAAGTCAAGTGATAGCTGAGAGAAAATATTTAGAAAACACATATTACTTATAAAAGATAAGTATTTAGAAAAGGTATATTACAGAATGTGTATGAATCAAAAAGAAAAATAAAAACATTAAAAATAGGACAAATGACAAGTCTCAAAACACAAATGACCAATAAGCTTGTTAAAATGTTAACTTCATTCGTAACTATGGGAATGCTAATTAAAACTATAAGTGATCTATCTTTATAATTCACAATTTTGTCAAAGAATTATGTCTAATACTTTCAAGAGTTGGTGAAGACATGGAACACTTGGAATTCACAAATAGCCACTAGCAACAGAATTGATTTATAAGTTAATGTATATTCATATTATGCAGCAGTGAAAATAGACAACTATAGCTATGTAAAGCAATATGGAAAAATATTTAAAAATAATTATGAATGAAAAAAATACCAAGCCACCAATGAAAACTTGTAGTAGGATTTCCTTTACATAAAGGCAAAAACAGTCAATGCTGAAAAGTATATTGTTTAGAAATACAATTGCATGACATAAATTATAACATAAAGTTCAGAGAGTAGTTACTTTGGGGTGGGAGGTTAGTAGGAGACTTTAGAGGTATTCATTTCACAGGAAAGTGAGAGGATTTTATGAGCCCAGACTGAAAGTTTCATGAGAGCAGAGACCAACATTTTCTCTTCTCCATTTTATTTCCTGAGCCTAGAAAAATACATGACAGATTGTATTTGGTCAACAAACATTTATTGGTTAAATGGAAGAATAAATGCCCTTTGTAAACTGTAAAGCTATGGAAATCATGACATTTTTATTATTATTTACTGTGGTTTATTTGATATAATCAAATAGAAGGTAATTAGTTTTAACATTCAGGGAACATTATTGAAAGTTTTATGTTAACCCAGAACATTTTGGCAAAATAAATTAAGTTTTTAGTTTCTAAATTTGTGACAATTCTAATTATGTTTAAATTGCCACATGAGGATGAAACAAATAAGAAATCTGACTTCAGGTGAGCATAATTTGAAAAGCAAAGGAAAAAAAAAAAAGATAAAAATTTCATTTAGTCAGATCTGCAAGTTCTACTATATAAAGTTTTTTTTTAGAAAATACTTCACAAGTTGGAAGTTTGTGAAATGTGGTTAACATGGAAGTAATTGAACGTGTTTGTGAACTCAAATGCCCCTCTACCAATGTGTCTCCAATTAGAAAAAGGCATCAGATGAATTAAACGTTAATTATATTTGAAGTGTGGAATGAAGCCATAGTAATCCATTGTACATTTGCCAGTTTTCTGATTTTTTGGCTCCATTATCCAATTGTCCTGCTGAAATGTCTGTATATTGTATGTGAAAAATATGTATTTGCATGTCCATTAGGCAAAGTCATATAATCCACACGATATATTGCTCCCGGCTGTGTTTAATGGAATCTATCCAATGAGTGAGCAAAGTCTTCAAGTTACAAACAATATTCAAAGAAGACTTTCATCTCAACCAGACACTATGTTTTGGTCATGTTATTCACCCAGGATATTTTTATATACATATAATTTGAGACAGATCACCAATAACAGAGATTTGTTTAGAGGAAGAATTGCATGTTTTGAAGGTCAAGCTTATTATTTTATTTAGTTTTTTTTCACCTATTGGCTTGTCACATCTCTGGAATTATGTCCAACTAAACTTGAAAATATTGTAAAATGTCATGAAAGAAATATGTTGAAGAAACGTAGTTTATTCATGAAAGAAATATGTTGAAGAAACGTGGGCAGCCTACACATATTAATAGGATTTCTTTGCACCCACCTCGGCAACTAATTCTGAATATATCTCCTTAATATATTTAAGAGACAAGGTGATAAAAGATTAGAGAACTGTTTTCTTTCAGAAGCTGGCTCATCTAAGAAAGCACCAGTATTTGAAGAAAGTTCTCTTTTCAAAGTTTGGGTTTCCATCTGTATATACACAGAATAGTGTATTATGCGAAAACTTTTGGTTTTTAAAATGGCAGCCAAAGTTGCTATCTGTCTGGATCTATTTTGGACCATTGTATATTCAATATAACATAAAAAATAGACCTTTTAATGTTGTAAGTAATCTAAAATTGGTGTGTCCAAACAAATTTTACAAATTACTGTAGGGTTCAGCAAACTGTGTATATAATGACACTAATATCTCTACTTTTTGATATCCAAATTCTTTCTTGGAAGAGACTGGTTTCTTGAAAAATGCCTGCACAAATTCAGGCTTATTTTATCATATGGCAAAATAAAATAAAGAAATGGGTACTCTGCCATACAACATGAATGCTGGCACTGAATACAATGTAAAATATTTTGATCAAAATTATTTAGACAGTAGATTTAAATAACTTCTTGATTTTTAACTATAATGATAGACACACTTTCACAAAGATTTCATAAATGAAACCTATTAATATCATGTTTTAGTTTTTAGTAATATGTATGATATCAAATATCCGTATTGAATGGATATTCATCAATAATTTGGTGTCTTTAAATATCTAGATGTCTGGTTTTAATCAGATGAAGTCTGGGGATAGTTTACTAAATTTGTTTCCTTTTTTTCTATGCCCTGTTCAAAATCTTCCAGCCTATCTCAACATTGATTAAGGATGGGTAAAGAAATCAACTTTTTTTCAAATCTCATAGGCCTATTAAATTGTTTAATAAAAAGATTTTCTGTCTTTCATTTTATTTACAGAGATTTAGGTCTAGTCTAATCTGTTCAACCTGTTAATCATTGTCAGGTGCCAGATTCTAATTTGTTCTCAACATGCCTGTTTGACTTTTCATTCCATATTCTTTCAGTTAAATTTCGATTACTTATTTGAATGTTATTTAATACAGCTCCTACATTTAAAATAAAACCAGCAGGTAAAATAAATTCTGGCTTAGTATAAAGAAGTTGTTACCAAATTAGTGTTACATATACAGATGGATGTGGCTTAACAACAATGATTTAGACAAAAGAAACAATGACTTGAACTGACATGTATGGCTGTGACTCAGCCTCTAACGAGCTTGTGAATAAATCCAGATTTCAGCACATTGATCCAGTTGCTTTCAGTACCTCTAGAAGGCGGTATATCAAGAATCCCCATGCTACTGTTTGAGAAAACAGATTCTGCTGCTACCTAAGAAATCAACTGCAAGGCATTTTTGTAACCTTACACCACATAAGGAAAAGCTGAAAAGCAGTACTAATACATGCAAACTATATCACTTGGAGAAAGATGACCTAGAATATCACTTTTAATATTTGAGTATTTAAATTTTTAGTAAAATACTATTGGCCTAAAGAAGAGGAAAAACATCTTTAAAAAAACCAGCAAAAATCTCACACAAAAAAATCTAACATCCACTAATACATACATATTCATCTTTGTGTTGGGAAAATCTAAAGTAGAACATTTTGGTGGACTTCCCACATCCTATTTTAACAATATAGGCATGCTGATTACACTATCTAGATTTAATTTGAGTGAAACATATCCACATGATAAAAATATTGCTTTGTACTATTAGAGTGGTAAATGTAAGTGGCATCCCTAGTCCTTAAACAAACATAGATGGCAATCCAATCTCCTAGTTCCCCTAAACTGTACCCTCATTAAGGCTCAAAGATGGAGTGAAAGGGAGCAATCCTGGAGCAAGGGAAACAAGAGGGAGAGATAGGATGGTTAGTTCTAAGGCTCGGGGATTGCCTGGAGGCCCCCAATATGAGGATGTCAACAATGACACTTACTGGGTAATTACACACACAAAAAAGTGAAAAACACCATGGCTTGAATTTGGGGATAAGGAATCTCTGGGATCAAAAACAGTTGTGTCAAAAGGAATGAGTCAGAATGACATGTATCAAGGCAGTGGTTCCCAACTTTTCGGCACCAAGAACTGATTTCCTGGAAGACTATTTTTCCATGGATGGTGAGTAGGGGGCTGGGGATGGTTTCTGGATGAAACTGTTCCACCTCAAATCATCAGGCATTAGACTCTCATAAAAAACTTGCATCCTGGATCCCTCGCATGCACAGTTCACAATAGGGTGCATGCTCCTATGAGAATTTATGGCCCCACTGATGTGACAGGAGACGGAGCTCAGGCGGTAATGCTGCTTGCCTGCCACTAACCTCCTGCTATGCAGCCCAGGTCCTAATAGGCCACAGGTACCAGTCTGCTGCCCGGGGTTGAGAACCCCTGGTGGAAGGATTATTAAAAGGAATGTTTAGAAGCACATTAGTGTAAGTTTCAAATGTTATTATAGTAGCAACATCCTTTTCGGTAATGTCAGCTTCCCTAAACTGTCCATGCCCTGAGAATCTGAGATAGTGCCTAATACATAGTAGGCAATGAATTCTTAATTTTAAAAAATTTGCTGTGATTTCGTGCATTTTGTTGAAATCTGTTTCATGTGTAAATCTCATCTAAAGGCAGTACCCAGTACGTCTTTCCCTTACTCTCTTCTGGGGTTCCCTATTTCCTGACACCAAACTTAATTTGAATTCCAGCCATTTTGAAAACCCCTAGATGTAATAATAAAAAGAGAGCAGAAATGAAGCCAAGTTACTGCAAAGGTCCGAATCTAATATATAGAACAAAGGAACCCAAAACTCCACAAGCTAAACAACAGTGAGTTTTAAATTCAACCTAAATTAAAAGGTAGTAGGCAAAACTATTTGCAAAAATTAAACAAGAAACAATGAAAACCCGTACATCTGTTACTCCAGGAGAAATAGTGAAATTCTCATTGTGACATTTTTTTTTCATTGAACCAAATGGAAATATTTAATTCAGTTTAATATCTGTACAGATACCCCATTTCATTATTCTTCACTTTACTTCATGCTGCAGATACTACATTTTTCACAAATTGAAGGTTTGTAGCAGCCCTTTGTCAAGCAAGTCCATTGGTGCCATTTTTTTCCAACAGCATTTGTTCACTTTGTATCTCTTCCACATTTTGATACTTCTCAGGATATTTCAAACTTTTTCATTATTTTATATGTTATGGCGATCTGTGAAGAGTTATCTTTGATGTTACTATTGTATTGGTTTGGTGTGCAATGAACTATACCCATATACTACATCAAAGTTAATTGATAAATGTGTGTGTTCTGACTGCTTGACATATTTAAGAAAGGATAAGTACATCAAATATGACAAAATATACCAACCTAATCATAATAAAATACCTTTGAAATATGAATGATTTTATTCTTATTCTCAAGTGTTTAATATATTTAGACAAAGATTTAAGGGAAAACTACTCATAGCTACCATGCAGAAGTCAAGACAGCCCTGGGTGGGGGTGGAAATAGTATTTATTAATAATGAAAATTGAAGCTCCAAGGTTGTAAAATAATTTCTCCTGGTCACACAGCTACTGACCCAAATAAAGCTCAAATGTGTTTGTCAAACTCTAAAATTATGCTTTTCCCAAGGTGGACAATGTTGAAGTGACAGTTAAATTTGGCTCTCAGAGCTAGTGGTTGGGAATACATCAAGAGAAGTACTGTCATCCTTCCCTTTGTATTCTCTAACATAAACATTTACTTCTCTGATATGTCAATAGTCACATTTCTAACATAGCCATCTTATAATTAAGTCTACTTAAAACACTGTTAAATTGGAAATTTAAATGGTCACAAAATTACTTGTCATGAAAGCATGCATCTTTCTCAAGTTTCAGCTCCACGTTATACTTCCTATCCGTTCAAAAATTTTTTGAGAAATTGACATAGTCAAATAAATTTATCATATTGAATGTTTTATTTATATTTAAAACTATTTGTATTTCAGTTTCCTGTTATATTTACTTATGATCAAATCTGAATTCCCAAACAGAGTAAAAACTGAAGTATTTTTTCAGAGGTCCAAGGGACTTAAGCTTACTAGTATCGAATACTCTCTGGTAAAACCAACAGACAAATAAAAACTCATCTATTATCAATAATATTTTAATAGTTTTATGCCTAAGCACCTAAGCATCAGGGACAGGACTCTGAATGATATTCAATGCATATTTAAATCGACATGGTAGAAAATGATCATCAGAGTCAAACAATTGATGGGTAGGGCAACATAATACTCAATAAAACCATTCAGGGTTTTTTTGCCAAACAAGAAGGTCTTGTAAGACCATGTGCTGCTAATGTAAAGTGTTTCCTTTCTCTAACTTTAGTTTTTATTCTCAACCTTGCAACTGCCACACACTCACATACGGATAATCAACTCCTCCTTCTGGAAGGAAACGTTTCTTCTTTTATTTTATGACGTCTGTTCCTTATTCCTGTGATGGTGCTGTTGAAGCACACCCCTTCTTCACTAGATTACATGGGTGAATTTGAATAGACGGACACTGGAGGGGACCAGCCCAGCACACTCACTTGAATTGTCCCTTAGCTTTTCAGGCAGTTCGAGTGCCTTTGAAAAGAGTGGGAATAAAGTGACTGCTGATTAAGCAAAGGGTTTGACATGGGAATAGGTTTGTCAATTGTTTGAAAGTCACACTGCCTGGACTACAACTTTTAAAATGTAAATGCATGACACAAATACTGCCCAACAAAATAGGATGGAATTGATTGAGAGGGCCACAAAGGAGAGCCAAAGCTGTATTCCAGCAATAAAGAAAAATATAATCTGGTGTCAGAGAAAGATAATGAAGTACTTGATAGATGTTATCTTCAAATTAATAATCCAAAATTATGTTTAGTTTTAGTTTCTATAAAAGTTATTTCTTAAACATTTTCAATTTCCAGAAAAATTTTCCAGATGCCTGATTTGTCAGATTGGATTCCCTGAATAATTTTAAATAGGCTAGAGTAAAATACTACTTACCAAAAAATCAACTTTTCTGGTAATACATCAGTTTAATTTCCAGGCCAAAAAATAGTTAAATTTTACAAAATTTCATGCTGATCAATTTTATCGGAAGCTTCTTCCATCCAACTTAGAGAGCTGACACAAAGATATAGCTTTCATGTTGTGTAGGATAGGGAAGGATTGGGTGCTACATAATTGTTTCACTGATCAAGGTTGATTTTGGTCACTATGTTGTCACTAATAATGTTAATGGAGAAACAAATAAGAGCCTCGATGTTAGATACATTAAAAAAAGAACACTCATTTCTTCAATCCCCAAAAATAATAACCAAAAAAGGCATCAAAATGAAGTTAATTAACACAATCATAATTTACATATTAATATTAAAATACTTCTAGGAATAAAAAAGGGAAAGGAAAAGAAATACAAATATAAAAATAAATGAAAGAAAAGGGCATGTATTATTCATAATCACTAATTCATGGAATCACCTAAGTGCCACCAACAGATGAGTAGACAAAGAAAATGTAGCATATGTATGCAGTGGAACACTATTACAGCCCCTGAACCATTCTGTCCCTGTGTCCATACATGTTATATCTGTTTTTTTTTTATTTTTAATTTTTGCAGGTACATGGTAGGTGTATATATTCATGAGGTACATGAGACACTTTGACACAGGCATGCAAACAATGCATAGTAATCATATCATGGTAAATGAAACATCCATCCCATCAAACATTTGTCCTTTGTATTACAAACAATCCTATTATCCTCTTTTAGTTATTTTTAAACGTACACTTTAATTATTGACTATAGTTCCCCTACTGTGCTATTAAATACTAGGTCTTATTCTTTCTAACCATATTTTTAAATCCAGCAACCATCGCAAATTCTTCCCCACCCCCACTACCCTTCCCAGCCTCTAGTACATGTTATGTCTGTTTTAGAGGCAAATTAAATCAGAAATATAATTTGTTTACTTAAAACACTTAAGCATGAATAAGCACACTTTTTTCCACAATGCATGCCTCACTAACAAAACCTTCAAACTTTTGCATTAGACATTTCTGTTTTTCAAAGTTCCATCATGGCAGAAAAAATAGTTTTTCTTTTTTTTTTTCTTTTTTTTTTTTTTTTTACACTTCCCACGCTATATCTGTATAGCAGCACTTCCTCCCTCTCTCATATTTCTTGCAGGAAGTTCAGATCCCTTGTTGTCTAGGTGCCCTGCACAGACTACTCGCCCACCTAAAGCCATAAGTGGTCTCAATGAAAGAAGATGCCTTCTAGATCAATGAACCCAAACTCTGAGAAGGCATTTAAATAATCTTCTGTTACTTGCCTATGCCCTTTAGTCTTATCTCTCTCTTCAGCCAACTTCTAGATAAAACTATTCAAATACAAAGTTCTCAACAAAAGGAATGGCTTTTCCACATCCACCTTCCCACCGTGTTACAAAAGTTTGCAAGCAGACTTTACCACTTCCAAATCGGTTGTAAAATATAACTGTAAAGATTATGGCCAGAGACTGGGCGTGGTTGCTCACACCTGTAATCCCAGCATTTTAAGATGCCAAGGCGGGTGGATCACTTAAGGTCAGGAGTTCAAGACCAGACTGGCCAACATAGTGAAAATCCACCTCTACTAAAACCATGAAAATTATCCAGGTGTGGTGGCAGGCACCCGTAATTCCAGCTAGTTGGGAGGCTGAGGCACAGGAATCGCTTGTTCCTGGGAGGTGGAGGTTGAAGTGAGCCGAGATCGCACAGCTGCACTCCAGCCTGGGCAACAGAGCAAGATTCCATGTTTAAAAAAAAAAAAAAA
Source organism: Mandrillus leucophaeus (assembly GCF_000951045.1). NCBI lineage: Eukaryota > Metazoa > Chordata > Mammalia > Primates > Cercopithecidae > Mandrillus > Mandrillus leucophaeus. The sequence goes on from NW_012101821.1 coordinate 279,415, forward strand.
AGATTATGGCCAGAAACTCATCATTTAAATAAGTATTTTATTTGCTTGAAAGACTCAGATCAATAAAGACATCTAAAGCAAAATGGACTCAAATGTGTCTTCCCTATATCTCTTACCTTAATAAATACATTATTCTCTTCTCAGTTTTGATTCATCAGGATACTGAATCATATCGTGAAGAATGTTGCTGCTATACTGAAAAACCCTGAAGTCACAGAGGCTTAACAAAGTAGTATAATTCCAGCTCACATCAACATCTTTTTTTTTTTTTCTGGTTCAGAGGACTTCACGGTGATCTGTCAGGAAACAGATCTCTCTTTATCTTCTGGCTGCCTCCTCTTTCTTCAGCCAGTGAATAAAACAGAGATTGAGAGAAGACACATTTGCTTCTTATCCACACATCACTTCCACTCATCACTCTACATTGGAGAATTATTCACATGCCCTCCCAACCCCCAGATTCAAGGTGGGGAGAGCTGAGAAAAGTAGGTCCCTGGCTGGACAGCCACTTCTCAGCAATAAAACTATACAATAGAATAAATGTATTAATCTTTGGTGGAAAGCTAGCATTTTTCCTGCAAAATAATCATATGCAGCAACAGTAAAATGCTTGTGGGAAAAAAGACAAAAAGGTTCAGTTTGGCCGGGCGCCGTGGCTCATGCCTGTAATTTCAACACTTTGGGAGGCTGAGGCAGGTGGATCACCTGAGGTCGGGAGTTCAAGACCAGCCTGACCAACATGGAGAAACCCCATCTCTACTAAAAATACAAAATTAGCCAGTTGTGGTGGTGCATATCTGTAATCCCAGCTACTGGGGAGGCTGAGGCAGGAGAATGGCTTGAACCTGGGAGGTGGAGGTTGTGGTGAGCCAAGATTGCTCCATTGCATTCTAGCCTGGGCAACAAGAGCAAAAACTCCCTCTCAAAATAAATACATAAACAAAATAAAAATTTAAAAATGGTTCATTTTGTTGATATCCATTGAGCTCAGGTAATATTTGACTAAAAGCTGACAAACAATAGAATAAAAAGAACATTGCTTGAAATAAGAATGTTAATAAAGCTACTCTGATGATACAAGTAAAAATATTGTGACCTTATAGTCTTATCTATAGTTGTACAACACTGAATGCTACTTTTCACTAAAAATTGTATGTCATATAAGTATTCAATTTTCATCACCCCCTTTAACTGTTTCAATGCCTTTTCTACCTCTTATTAGTGGAAAACAGGCCAGCTATTGCCAGGAAAACACGTGATGATACTGCTACTTTAATGATGATGAAGAAGAACACTTATTTGGGTGACTCCTTTTTTTTTGATAGAGTCTCACTCTGCCACCCAGTTTGGAGTGGAGTGCAGTGGCACGATCTCGGCTCACTGCAATTTCCGCCTCTGGGGTTCAAGCAATTCTCCTGCCTCAGCCTCTTGAGTAGCTGGGATTACATGCATGGGCCACCACCCCTGGCTAATTTTTGTATTTTTAGTAGAGACAGGGTTTCACCATGTTAGCCAGGCTTGTCCCAAACTCCTGACCCCAGGTGATCTGCCTGCCTCGACCTCCCAAAGTGTTGGGATTACAGATGTGAGCCATCGCGCCTGGCTGAGTGATTTTTATATCCCAAATACTGTTTTTGTTTGTTTTTGTTTTTGACTCTTACTTTAGGTACAAGGGAAACATGTGCAGGTTGGTTACATGGGTAAATTCTGTGTTGCCGAGGTTTGGTATATGAATGATCTGCCACCCAGGTGGTGAGCACAATACCTGATGGGTAGTTTTTCAAACCTTGCCCCTCTTCCTCCTTCCCCTTCTAGTAGTTCCCAGTGTGTATTGTTCCCATCTTTGCAGACACTGTTGTTTGCATATTACATACAAACTCTTTTAATCCTACTACGATCCCATAAGGTATAAATTGTTACATTCACTCTCTTAGCAAATGAGGAAACTGAAATTTAAATTACCTACATAATGTAATCCACAAGTGGCAGAGCGGACATTTTGAACACAGGGAGTTTGGCTCCAGAGCCCAAGCTTTTAAACAATATGCCATACACTCTATTTTAAATAAACTGTTCTTTTCCCCAAAGAGCCCCAGCTCCATCAGAACACATGAGAACAGAATCTGCAAGAACTTTTATACCTATGGTATCTACACCTCCTCAAAGATCCCTAATCTTTCTCTGTGTGTCAAAAACTATTTTAATGAAACTTCACTTTCTTTCAATTCTTAATAATAAATTGATGAGTGTATGAAAACAAAAAGGTTGTCATTATAGGTTTGTATCCAAGAAAGAAATAAGTGTTGTAGAAGAGTAAGTAATGCTCTTAGGCTATAAAGAAGGTCTGTTTGCTAGAACTTAGAATGGGAAGGAAAATGATTTCTAGGCACCTCCATTAGCAATCTCTAATTTTCATAAAGTACAATGGAAAGCAGTTTCAGTGGAATTTTACCATGATATCCATCATAGCAAAATTCTTCTCAACATAGGACTAGAAGGAAGGTTCCTTAAGCTGATAGAGTATCTACAAAATCATACAATAAACATTAGACTTAATGGTAAATTATTTAAATGGTGAATTATGGCCATTTCTGTTCAACATTTAGCTGAGTTCCTAGCTGGTACAAGAAAACAAGTAAAAGAAATAATACTTATATGAATGAAAAAAGAGAACTAAATCTGTAATTATTAGCTAAGTTTTTAAAATGATTTTTTATGTAGAAACTTCGAAAAGTATTCAGAAAACAGCAACAAAAAGTAAGCTTAACAAGATTTTTGACTATGACAAATTAAAATAAATTATATTTACACATACCTATAATTTAAAAATAGAAAATGGATTATTTTGAAAGATAATACTTTGAATAACATTAAAAAGCATAGAGCTAATAAAATGTATGCCAGAGTTTTACCCTGAAAATTAAAAAACATGAAAACATTAAAGATGACCTAATAAAATGAAAGGATAAATCATGTTCTTAGATTAAAAGGTCCAATAATGTGAATTTTTCAGTTATGCTCCAAATGGTATATAAATTTAACGCAATCTCAATTAAATTCCAGCAGTCTGTTTGGAAATTGACAAGTTCATGTTAAAATTTAAATCTAAATGCAAAAGGTTACCTATTTAAAGCAATCTGTGGAAGGAAGTATCTGGAGGATTTACATTATCAAATATCAAGTCTCATTATAAGCTATATTAGTTAAAAAGTGTGATTTGTGACAAGAATAGATGAACAAACCAATAGAGAAGAACAGGGACTTCTGAAGGAGACCCACATATACAAGAAAAGGTGGATTTATATTGTATCATAACTAAACTGGAATTACGTTTCTTAACATTCCCTTTCCTGTGTATTTCCTAATCAGTGTGGACCAAAAGAGACATTTGGCATCAGATTTGGAGCCTGGAGGTGAAGCAGCAGGCACATTTTTAAAAACATATTCCCAAAGTTTGCACAGAATACAGGTGCTGTTGCAGCTCATTCATACTGTCACTTACCTGGCGGCTCGCCCATTGGTGCAGGGCAGCAGCTGGATCTGCAGCTCCAGCAGTTCCTCCTTCAGTTTTCCTGAGCCCTGGACTAGACGTGTTAGCTCCATAGGAAGCATATCCACTTTTGCAGATCCATCACTGCAGGTGGGGTTTTGGAGGTAATGAGACTGACCTGATTTTCAGTTTATCTGTTCAGGTTCTAGCTCATCCTCACAGGGTCCGGTTGACAATACCTTCCCCACTGGATAACCATATTTCTTTTCTGTGTGACTACCCGGAACCAGACACAGAAGCAATAACCTCATCTAGACTGTTCAACCAACCTCCACAATTGCACATGGACAAATCCATTTAATAAACCTTTATGCATTTGCTTATCTTCCAGCGATGGTGCTTCTCTGATTGAATCCTGATTGATATCCTTTGATTTATGACAATAATAATACTATAGTACAGTGAGAGGAAATTTTTTTCAATAACCTGTACTAGGTCATGTGAATACCCTTATTGGGGGAAAAAAAAATTTTGACTATTACAAATCAACTCCAGAGGGGTTCCAGATTTAAATTTGTGTGTGCGCACACACACATGCACACACACACACACATATATAACATAACAATTGATTAATTGGGCTACTTTAAAACTGAATACTTCATTTCATTAAAATACACCGTAAAGAGAGTCTAAAGTCAAATCATGTAGTAAGAGAAGATAAGATAACTGCAATCTATACCTCAAAGGATCTGTATTCAGAATTTATAATGAAGTCCTACACAGCAATTTAAAAAGGCATCACGATGCCTACTGAAAATATGGGCAAAAAATTGATAAGCTCTTCAAAGAAGAATGTTCAAATGTCAAATAAGTATATGAAAAGGTGCTCAACATTTTTAAAAAGACATCTGAAAAATGAGAATTCAAACCATAGAGAAACCTTTACACATTTACCAAATTGTCAAAACTGAAAAAGTCAAACAAAATCAAATGTTGGCAAAGATGTGGAGTAACTAGAACTCTCATTGATTGCTGGTGATATTTAAAGTGGTTTAACCATTCTGGAAAACTGATAAAATCTAAATATGTGCATTCCTTATGATTCAGTAATTCCACTTGTAAGTATATATTTGACAGAAATGCATAGACAAATGAACCAAATGACATATATAAGAACGTTCATAGCAGTACCATTTGTGGTAGCTAAAAAACTGGAAACAACCATTTATCACAGTAGAATACATAACAATTTCTGGTATATGCATACGTGAAATTATATACAGCAATGAAAATAAACAAACTACAAGTCCACATAACAAAATGAACAACCACACATGAACTGTTTAAAAGATGTTAGCTAAGGCACAGCATAGATATTCCTCGACTTATGATGGGGTTACATCCTAATAAATTCATCATAAGTTGGAAATATCACAAGTTGAAACTGCAATTAATATACCTAACCTACTGAACATCATAGCTTAGCTTAGCTTACTTTAAACATGCTCAGAACAGTAGCCTATAGATTGCCAAAAGCATCTAATACAAAGCCTATTTTATAACAGACTTTTGAATATCTCATGTAATATATTTAATATTATACTTAAAGGGAAAAACAGGATAGTAGTATGGGTTCTCACCATTAACGTACACAGCCGAAAGCTCACTGTGCCTGAAGAATGTTTGAAACATTGAACTAAAATTAATTGCTGGATGATGAGAAAGCTGCAGAGACAGTGTCATCAATCTCCCTTCTGAGGAGACTCAAGAACAGCTGGTGGAAGGCACCGGAGCATCCTACACTTGACAGTTTAGCAGGCGTGATGTTTGGGAGGAAGTCAAGTATCTGTTTACCCTATTCATGTGGCTGACTTGAAACTGCAGCTTATTGCCACTGCCCAGTATTGCAAAGGAATATTATACCACGTATCACTAGCCTGAGAAAATATCAAAATTCAAAATGTCAAGTACAGCTTCTACTGAATGTATATCACTTTTGCACCAACATAAAGTAGAAAAGTCATAAGTCAAACCATGGTAACTCAGGGACTGTGTGTACATATTTTATGATTCCATTTATATAAAGTTCACAACGAGAAAACTAAAGGACTTATTACTGGAAGAGGACATGAGGAAGCTTCTGGGGGGCTGATACTCTACTTCATTATCTGATTACTGGTTACATGCATGTATTCAATTTGTAAAAATGTGTCAAGGTGTTCACTTAGGATCTATGTACTTTTCTGTATGTATACTGTACCTAAATTAAAAGTTATATTTTAAAATGATATCATTTATTGAACATAATTTAGATCATTGTTTTGTCTAAGGACAGACATTCAGCACTGACAGAGCCAGGATAACTACAGTAGTCTGAGTCCACTGTCCACATTCTCAAAACACTATGGTATTCTTGTATCTTAGTCTGCTTTCACTGCTACTACAAAATACCATAAACTGAATAGCTTATAAACAACCGATATTTATTTCTCATAGTTCAAGAGGCTAGGAAGTCCAAGATCAAGGCACCAGCCAATTTGGAATCTGGCAAGGATCCATTTCCTGATTCATGGACAGCTGTCTTCTGACTGCATCCTCACATAGTGGAAGAGGTAAGGGTCTCTGTGGGACCTCTTCTATAAGGGCACTAATCCCATTCATAACAGTTCAGCCCCCATGACCTAATCACCACCCACAGGCTTCACCCCCTAGTCCATCACCTTGGGGTTTGTGATTTCAACATATGAATTCTGAGGAGACACAAACATTCAGACCATAGCACCTATTAATTATCATATTATTAATAAGCAAAGAATTTTTTTTCACTGGGTAGGGATACTCAATATTCATTATAAGATACAATTTCTTTGGAAATATCTGCACCAGGTTCCAAGAAATCAATGTAAAATAGAACTTAGAGTAATATTTGATCTTAAGTTAGGAACCACCAGCTTTAATATTTAATAAAGTTAAATATTGAATTACTGTTTAGAGCAATATGATAGTAATAACAGAAAATACTATGAAGAAACAAAATACACATTTAGACCATAAAAATCTGAAGGAGCCTCCTATGACATTGTCACAAGTTTCCTATTCTTTGAGACTTATCCAAGTAAGAAATCTGTCTTATACACTCTATGACGGAAACCTCTAGGGATTTAATTCCAAATGCCTGGTAAAGCTGTAAGCTAAGTGATTACACACCAGATCAGCATTCCAAGAGACTTTGGAAGTTAATGTAATAATTAAGAATGCCAAGAGTGTTTTAGATTAAAAGAGATCACAGTTACTAATGTGTTGAAAGGTTTATTTGAGGATTTTAGAAGGTTTTGAGCCAAGCCTATTTTTTGAGAGTGTGTCTAAAGACTTCCATTCCTCTAGAATTCTGCTGAATTTTGTAAAAGCATAACCATCACTCAACTGAAAAATAAATTTGTCAGCATGAAACAACTTTTATTTCCTTCATTCATCCAATCATTTATTCAGCCATCCCTCAACCCCCTTCTCAGTGCCAGGTATTCCGTTAAAAACTGGACACAAAAGGATAAATAAAACATAACCCTTGCCTTAAAGCACCTTTCAATCTGAGAAGATTAATAATCTGATGTAGTATCAAGAGTTACAGCCGAAAATCCCAAACTGTTGAACACCGCGATCTAAGTTATAATTTCTTGAGAGTCATATTGCCACAGTAGCTAACATTTATTGAGTGCTTATTGTGTCTTCCTATAGAGTGAGCCAAATACTCATTATCACAAAGCTAGTAATTCCAGCCTCTGTGTGTGTGTGTGTGTGTGTGTGTGTGTGTGTGTGTGTGTGTGTGTGTGTATACAGAGTCCTCATTCTAGACTGTCACACAAAATTAACCCTGAGACCCATGGAAACATGGAATAGGGTGGCTAAAGAAACGATACTGTCGATGTAACTGCTAGAGATCCTAACACAGGAGTGTATCTCAGTGTGAAAATTACACTGTAGTTTTCACTATGAAGAAATGTGCTTTCTGTGAAATAGATATGTAGCCTTCATATTCTCATTCAGTTCTTAGAGGACTATTCTACCTATGTACATACTGACACACTCTCTCTTTCTCTCTCTCTCTCTCTCTCTATATATATATATATAAATACATCAGTTCTAAGGGAGAAATGACTAACTTATTTCAATGTGTTACCTTTAAAAAGAAAATGTTTCTTCCATTGTACCCTGACTTGTGCAATGAAACTACCTCCTGTTTCCAGCACTTGGAACTGTGGGTGTGCACAATGGTTTCCTGTCAGCCCCAGGTCATGGATGTGGGGAAAGGAGATTGTTTCCCTTCTCCTGTGGCCCACCCACCCCCATTCTGGGCCCTCGAGTGCTCCCATTTACAAGGTTGAATACCCAACAACAGAACCTTGTTACCACAGATGCAGACCTTCACAAGGGGGCATGGGTCACATTAGCTCTTTTGTTCTGCCCATTTTCTAAAACATGCAGTCTCTTTCAATTTCCACATCTTCCTCCTTGGCTTGCCCTCCCTCTTCCTTCTGCAATTCCACCCTTTTCTGCCTTGATGCACTTCCCCTATTATGTTGCTTTCCTTGCAAAACAAAACTTAGCAAGGAGGCACATAGTACAAATTCGAATGGGTATTTGAGATGGTTGTGATGTTGTGTGAGGCAGATGGAAAATTAGCAACTGCATCTTGCTAAGAAGGACACAGACATCTCTTCCAGTGTCCTGACAGACACAGCAGACCTTGCTAAGATCTCTGGGTACTGGAAAGACTGCTGCAGAGGGACACTGGCAAGATTTTTCACAAGCCTATGGGATACCTACCTTCATGAAGAATGGGGGTACACACCATTGGCACTATGTGGAGATGTTAGTACAGCAGCGTCTACATCCTCCACGTTCTCCATACTGCTGCCTCCAGATGCATGGTTAGGATCAGTGAGAGTTAAGTTAATGGATGTTGGTGCTCTCAGCAGCCATAGTAGAATTTAAACATGGCTTGTTTCCTACCCAGGATTTTCCCACCTCACTTGGACTCATCTATATTCAACACAGTCTTTTCTGATAGTAACAATGGTATCTATACTTGCTGGGTATAGACATTTATGCACCCTACCCTGAACTCAATGACATTAACAGCAATCGTCACTGGCCCACCCTGTGAAATCTCCAAATCACACTTCAGGAAAGGCCTCCAGCAAATGGAGAAGTACTAAACACGCTCTAAAAATATATCAGAAAGATGAAACTATGTTTAAATAAAACTATCATGTCATATGTGTTTATACGCACTAGCATTTCCTGCTAAAGTCAAAATTCCTGAGTAGCAGAACATTATATAAATAGGAAAACAGATCCACTTAATATAGTAGCTGAGTCTGGGCTGAGTAGTCTGGGTCCTGAGATACAGAAAACGGAGCAAATGTCTAAAACATGTGATCAGACAGCACAATTACTTCTGTTATTCATCCAGCATCTACTCTTGCATAGCTACTGAATGTTCCCCATAACTCCAATCTCCTTAGTGAAACATAAAGACAAATGAAGTTAATTATTAGATGAAAAAGAAGAGATTTTAATAAGCTATTTTATTATTGTTTCTTTGCATTATTAGTTGTTTGGTATTCAGTGATTTTCCTACTTAAGAGAAATAAATGAACAAAAATCTTCCCAATCTTGTACTAATTATTTTAAAGAAAGAAAGGAAGAATGTGAAACATTTTAAATATTCTTTTAAAAATATAGAATGCACTCCAAATAAAAGTCTGCCTTTGTTATTTTCTCCCATCCCCAAATTCATGTTCCAAATGTCATTTTACAACTTGGCGCATTTACATTTAAAATATTTGAAACTATGGTTAAAAGTCATTGTAATAGGCATCAGCAAGTGGTCTTTATAAAGACAATTTGAAAGAAACACCTCATAATGTTCTCTTGTTCATATAATACTTTCAGAGTTTGTACTAAACAACTGAAAGCAGAATACACTGACAGGGAGAAAGCCTCTAAGTAGTTACAATATACAGAGTGATCGTGGCATTTGTAATAGAAGTTGACCTATTAAGGAGCAGAAGCTTTTTATAATGAATTAGTTTCCTTCAAATGGCAAACTTCATGTGTATACTTTTGTTTTTCACATAGAGCAAATAATAATTTCCCATATTTCTGAGCTGATCTTGAATATATATGCAAAATTTATGTATTATAATGAGACAAATTTCCTGCTAAATCAAGTTTCTCTTCCTACTTTTTGATGTTGGGTTGCTTTGATTGGATAAAAAAAAATCAGGAGCTGTCAATCTGTTTTCTTTTCAGGTCTTTTCTGTTCCTTTTGAAATTAGTTACAGCCTGCTTTCTGTAGCATTGTAACCAGCCTGACCTAATTTAATTACCATGACTTGCGTGGTTTAAAGATAAATACTGTTATTCAGTTTGTCTACTTTGTGTATGTTTCCCTCCCTTTCATACAATCCCCTATATTTTAGCATTCAAAACCTTTGTTATTTCTTTCTTTATTGGGCTAACACAGAGCTGGTTTTTTTGGTGGTGTCTATATTCAGAAGTTTTCTTTGATGCTACATTTGCTTTCTCCCTTTTCTGTATCTGTTTGTGTGCTGAGAATTGTGGGCCTCTGTGGGATCCAGACTAAACATTCTTTGACTTGAACCACAGAGCATCACTACTGTACGTGTCTCTGTGCAGACCCAACTACTCTAATTTAGAAATAGAAGGGGAAAAGGGAGACTGAAAGAAACATGGCAGAGCCTTGGGGCCTAGAAACACTGTATTTAAAAATTCCAGTCCACCGAATGTACCACCAGGCCCAGGAAAAGATCAGACATTCACTTCAACTATTTAAAATGGAAAACCTATTTCTGTTATTCCAGATTCACTGTGAGTCTTGTAAAGGGAATGCATACCATTTTACTGCTGCTTTCTTCCTGAGAAAAGAAGGCATGCAGAAAGATTTTCACAGTAAAAAGATTTTGCTCTCTGGCTATTGAGCTATATGCTCTAATAAAATGAACATCATCATAGCAAGGGTAGTGAATAACCAGCATTAAGGTCTCACGAGGGAGTGTTTAGATTGATTGGAGTTAATCTATTAACCTCCTTGAGCTCACTTGATATGTACCATTTGAGGGAGCCCTTTATTTTTCACAGAAAAGAACATATGCTGAATACTTATGGGGAATAAAACGAAGTGTAAAATCAGATCTGAGTCCTGAACAGATTGTGTCTTGCTACAGGTGTTGTATAGCCCTTTGCCTGCCCCTATAGACCCTCCTCTTAAAAAAGGTTCTCAAAGCATGGTGCCTTTGCAAATTGTCCCACAGAAAATGTGAATGGGGTCTATTCTGCCACATGCAATGCCATCTGAAATGGCACAAAAACCTGCTGTTCCACAAAACAGACCATTCTATTTTTTTAAAAGTAGGAGAAAAAGAAATTCAAGAATGCTGTTGCCCTTCACAAACTTTGGTTTGCTTGGGCACATGAAAAGAGATTTTTATCTTGCAAATGAAGTAAAAAATAAATAATTACAAAGACATAATTAAAAGTTCCATTTGAACTGTACAAATAATATTGTACCTTAAACAAACAGAAGGAGGCTTTTTATAAATGCCAAAAGCCAAATCCCTACAGATTAGGGTGAAACAGTTTCATTACCTCTATTCTTACAATGCATCAAAATTGCCAAGAAAACCGTTTTCTGCCACATTGGTCTTAAGATAGTGACAAATCCCTTTAAACTAATCATTAGCCAGAGAATACTGAGCATAAACATAATGAAACAATGTCAAGAATCCTGCCACAAGAGGTCACATTTTATACTCAATTAATTAGTGTGCTCATGTTATATTTAATTTGGAGAAGCAGATATCTCTGCTTCTTATTCATGGTTAATACTGAATACTTTTTTCTTCAACCTTCTATATGCTATAGCTCTTTTGTTCACTAGAGCAAATTAAAAATGTAGAGAACTTGATTTCTGAGTTAATAACTCTGACGTTAATCACAGAAAGTACTGCAGGAGCCCGGTCGGTACCAACCACAGGTAGCCAATGTTACCACCAAAGCAGGAGCAAGTTTTTGATTCTATAAATCCTTGAATATGTAAGGAACAGGGACTATTTTTTGAAATTCAAAAAATTACTGAAACAAGCTCGTATTTTAATAGTAGCTACATAAATTTTATAATATGAATTTTGAACTGTACACAGTTGAGATAAAAGTATGTGATATTCAATGATGACTACTAAGTTCTAATTTAATGATATAATTTAGCCAAAATTTAACTATTCATATGTCACTTTTAATTCATTTATTCTTCCAGTTTATGGTCAACTGCAGAAGTTCTATCTACTTGCTTATTTTAAGATAACATATGAGCAAGTTAGTATCAGTACTACAAAAAATGAAAAACAAATAGAATTCAGATTAAGATAACAATATATTGATATTGTTAGAACAATATCAAGAATAAGCTATAACTCTCTCAACAAGAGAGATGGGCATGGTGGCTTACGCCTGTAATCCCAGCACTTTGGGAGGCTGAGGTGGGCGGATCACTGGAGGTCAAGAGCTCAAGACCAGCCTGGTCAACATGGTGAAACCCTGTCTCTACTAAAAATACAAAAATTAGCCAGCCATGGTGGCTGGTGCCTCTAATCCCAGCTACTTAGGAGGCTGAGGCAGCAGAATCATTGAACCTAGGAGGCAGAGGTTGCAGTGAGCTGAGATCGCACCACTGCACTCCAGCCTGGGCAACAAGATGGGTCTCAAAAAAAAAAAAAAAAAAAAAGAAAGAAAGAAAAATTTCTCTGGAAATTTATGTGAAATACTACATATTTAGAATTAGGAGAATTCTAAAATAAATATGTTAAGAAAAATTTTGAACTACTGAATATTAAAACATAATTTAAAGCCAGTGCAATGAAGGTGTATTGATTTGGAAATAAGTGGACCAAAAAGTGGAACAAAATAAAGATATTCAAAATAGAATTTTATATATATATATATAAAATTTGGCTTATAAAAATTGGTAATATTTCAAACAGTAGAAAAAAATAGATTATTCAATAAATAGTGTTGTGATAATTGGCTAATCTTTGGGAGAAAAATAAGTTGAATCATTACCTCACTCTCTTAACATTAATTCCAGATGGATAAAGAACTTACAGGCTAAAGAAAAAAAGACAGAAAGTAGCCCTTAAAACCCAGGGAGAAAATATGCATTTAAAAAATAATGTTGTCCTTGGGAAACCCTTTTTAAGCAAGACTGAAAACCAAAAACAATGAGTAACAATATTGATAAATTTGACCATGCAATTGTGAAATATGCCATAAACTTAAACCACATATTTAAAAGTTTTGGAGTAAACGTTAGCAAAATAAATGGCAGGAAAGAGAGATTTTATATTTGAAACATGCAAGAAAAAAATAGATGCACTATATTATTGAATTAATGTCTAAAATGTGCATGTGCTGTTATCTTAGTTTTGCAGGTAAGAATACTGAAGCTCAGAAAGCCACATGTCTCAACAGACACAATTAAAGGGTAGCAAGAGCAGGGATGTGTTTTTTCTGACTCAAATACTTCCCATAAATAAAGAAATGTTAAAGTCTGATACTTTGCTTCTCAGTGTGAATTCCAAGGAGCAGTAGCACTGGCTCACACAGAACTTACTAGAAATGCAGACCCTGGCCGGGCACCGTGGCTCACGCCTGTAATCCCAGAACTTTGGGAGGCCGAGGCGGGCAGATCATGAGCTCAGGAGTTTGAGACCAGTCTGGCCAACATAGTGAAACCCTGTCTCTACTACAAATACAAAAATTAGCCAGGTATGGTGGCGCATGCTTGTAGTCCTAGCTACTCAGGAGGTTGAGGCAGGAGAATCTCTTAAATCCAAGAGGAGGAGATTGTGGTGAGCTGAGATCACACCACTGCACTCTAGCCTGGGCAACAGAGTGAGACTCTGTCTCGAAAATAAAATAAAATGAAATAAAATAAAAATGTAGAACCTAAGCCCTCATTGATTCTTATGCATATTAAATTGTGATAGGCAATAATCTAATACAAATCGGAAATATGTTCAACCTGTAACAATAAAGTACTTAAAGTAATTAATTAAAACAACACTGAAAAATCACTTTTCACTGGTATAGATGAAAAAGATTGTGATAGTCAACCATGTCATAGGTAAGGCTGGAAGCAGTGGAGGTTAAAAGGGAAGAGGGTACTCTGTGAAGGTGTAGTTAGAAACTTTTGGAGGGGTTCTGTGGAATTTTGAGGATGTTCAACAAATTTAAAATGTGTTTGACTTTACAATCTCACTCCTGAGATTTTACCTTAATTGGACAGAGTTCAAAGAGACATACTGCATTGTTTCCTTTGCCTGCTGTGACATCACCACAAATTTAGTGGCTTAAAACAATGCAAATTTATTCTTACAGTGTGACATCACCACAAATTTAGTGGCTTAAAACAATGCAAATTTATTCTTACAGTTCTGGAGGTCAGAAGTCTCAAAATGGGTTTATGGAGCTAACATCAAGGTGTCAGCAGGGCTGCCTTATTTCTGGAGGCTCTAAACAAGAAGTTATGTCTTTGCCTTTTCCAGCATGTAGAGGATGCCCAAATTTCTTGGCTTAGGCCTCTCCCTCTGTCTCTCACTTTCTGCTTCCATAGTCAAATCTTTTTCTCTGGCACTGCCCCCTCTCTCTCCCTCTTATAAGAATCTTTGTGATTACATTGAGCCCACCCAGATAATCCAGATTATCCCTCCTTCTCAAGGTTCTTAACTCAATCACACTGGCAAAGTCCCTTCTGCCATAGAATGTGACATAATCACAGGTTCTAGGGATTAGGATGTGGAGATATTTGGGGCCATTATTCTGTCTAGCACACACACTAAACGTGTTTTTTTTTGTTTTTTTTTTTTTCTAATCACAGTGGTGTTTTGATAGTAAACAATTGAGATCAATAAATGTCCACTCAGGAGATTTTGGCATTTCCAGATAATGCAATATTTTGTGGCCATCAAAGCATTGAGATAAATATCACTTTTTATTAAGGGAAATATTTTACGTTTTGATGTCGAGTAAAAACTATTTACAAAACAGTTCACATGTACCCACAAAATCAAAGAGGCAGATCTAGAGAGAGACAAAGATAGAGACAGAGAAAGAGAAAAATGAAACAGGAAGTTTCACCAATATATTAACAGTGTTCATCTCTAAAGAAAGACATTTGTGGTGATTTTTACTTTATTACTTATACTTGTCTGCCTTTTTCATTTCCTTACAATGAGCATATATTATTTTGTGATCAAATAAAAATGAGAAACATGTGTATTTACCACACACATTTTACCAGAAACCTATATATTTATAAATGTCTTTTTTTCCAGACCAATTATTGGTAAGTTGCCTTCGAGGCAATGGGTAGCCTAAAAAAGTACAATGTGTGTGTCTGATTTGGTATTTCAATCTTAGTTTGTATGCTGCACAAAATGCCAGAATATCAGAAGGAAGAGAAAGGGATTTAGCAGGCCAGGTGCGGTGGCTCACGCCTATAATCCTAGCACTTTGGGAGGCCGAGGCAGGTGGATTGCCTGAGCTCAGGAGTTTGAAGCCAGCCTGGGGAACACAGTGAAACCCTCTCTCTACTAAAATACAAAAGAAATTAGCCAGGGATGGCGGCATGCACCTGTAGTCCCAGCTATTTGGGAGGCTGAGGCAGGAGAATTGCTTGAACCTGGGAGGCGGAGGTTGCAGTTGGTCAAGATTGCGCAACTGCACAAGACTCTGTCTAAAAAAAAAAAGAAGGAACAATTTAGCAATTTAGCCTGAATATACGTAACTATGTAAATAAAACCTAACAATATTTTATTTAACTTTTCACAACCAAGTTATAACCTCATCAAATAAGTTTCTTGCAGATTAATTGAGATACAGGATGTAATGCACTTGGTATGGTGCATGGTACGTAACAGATATTCATTAAATATTAGTTTTATTTTCTCATCCACCATTTGAAATGTATAGAGGACCACGTTCATTGAGTTACTACTCATCGGGAAAATAATACCTTTGAATTACAGGTCTATTAACATTGGCTATATAGAATCAAAATTTTAGATAGGATTAGGAGACATAAAAATATTTACACCTGAGGTTTACTAGAAGTCAGTTGTTAAGCTAGTAAATTATATTAATATTGTTATAGTTGCAAGCCAAATGTTTGCTATTCCTTTACCTCTGGCACCTGCACTTCAATGTCTGTAGGCAGATGGTATGGGGGATTGGGGATTCTCTCACTGGCCCAACAGCTAAAAACAACTTTCCCTCTCCCTTATGAATATGAACTCTTCACCACAAGAGAATTTTGATAAAGCAAGAGAATATCAATATTAAATGGAGACTCTTAGCACATAAAAAGAACTTGGGTATATTAATGAAATCAAGAGTCTCTATTCAATTAAATATTTAGTAATGCCAGAGCACTACTGCTCTCAAGATGTAGTGGGGGTATCACATGTGAGAAATAGGAAAGTGCCTCCCACAAGCACTTAATAATAATATTAGTCAATAACTGGTTACTTTCCATGGGCCAGGCTCGTTGCTCAGCCTTTTACTCACAATATTTCATTTGATGGGCACATGGACCCCATGAGGTACATACTATTATTAACTGAACTTTACAAATGAGAAAACTGAGAACAAGAGGGGTTATGGGACTTGCTGAAATTCACACAGCTATTAACTATCACAGGAAGGATTCAAACCCACAAAATTAGACTCCAGAGTTTTATGGTGAACCATGATTCCATACTGCCTCCCTTGCTGTTCACATTTCTGGGCCAATACCCAAAAGAGCTCTTCATAGCAAAGCTCAATAATACATTTTGAAATAAATCCAGTCTATTGGGCCAAGGACTTTTTTTTTAGCTACCAAAAAATTATATTATGGAAACTGAGATAGCTTAGTAAAAGTCAAACTGGTATTTGGGACAGTTTCATCTAGGTCTGAGTCTGCTACATACTAATATAATACTGCCAATACATTTTATGCCACCTGAAAGTATTTATACCATGCACAACAAGGTCCTAGGCAGAGTAAACAGATATAATCCAATCCTGAAGTAAAAAGTGAAATAGGGTTTCTCCTCAGTCACCCCTTGAATCATTTAGAAGCCCATACTGCACACATTGAAAGGCATGTATTGGCAAGTCATGATTTTCTGGAAAAACATCAGAGCTGGACCCAGTTCAGTGACCAGGTGCATCTGTACTACCACTGCTGAAGGTTTTACCTCTCTTCATTTTCCTCGGCTCTGCTATATCTACTCTTTCCTGAAGCTTCTCCCTACTGTTTTCAACCCAGTTGTAAGTTTTTTCACTTGCCTGATTTGTGTTCCTCAGAAACTCAACTGCCATAATAAGACTGAAAAAGAGGGTGGGTCCACACAGCAGTCCCTGACCTTGTCCTCTTCCCTTCTCTGTTACACAACTGTTTATTGACTCCAGGCTGATCTTCAGTAGCCTTTTTGGACTCTGTCTTACTCATTTATCCCAGCAAAGATATTCTGCTCCTGATGTCACAGCTACATCACACCTACTGGAAGCCAGGTTGTCCACATGGAGCCTAAGCATCCAGTAAATGTGGATGAACTTGTTTTAACATTTGTTCACTCTTGAAAAGGACAAACATTGTATAGGGAAGGGAAAGGAATTCCAGAATATTTAGAGGTATCAGCAGAGGAAACTGATATTTTAAACAGGAACCAAAAGTGACAAGGAAGTAATAGTATATGTATGTTGGAATAACCAGGATTCACAGGTCCAAATGAAACCAAGGCATAAAGTCGTGTCAGTGGCTTCATAGGCCTAAGCCATGAGTTTTATCAGAAGTTATTAAAGCAGGGAGACTGGATTTCTTCAGGTTTCCAGATAGAAAGTTAAAGAAAAGTTGTTATGATTGGTTAAAAAAAAAAAATAGGGCTTGCACAGTGGCTCATGCCTGTAATCCTAGCACTTTGTGAGGCTGAGACTGGTGGATCACTTGAGCTCAGGAGCTCAAGACCAGCCTGAGCAACATGGAGAACCATCTTTACGGGAAACAAAAACAAAAACAAACAGAGAACAACAACAACAAACACACACACACACACACACACACACACACACACACACACAAACTGCCAGGCATGGTGGTGCACGACTGTAGTCCCAGCTACTCAGTAGGCTGATTTAGGAGGATTACTTGAACCCGGGAGCAGAGGTTGCAGTGAGCTGACACAGTGCCACTGCACTGCAGCCTGGGCCGCAGAAAAAAATCTGGCCTACAAAAAGGAAGATCCAGAAACAAGAGGAGTGGGGGGATACAAATTAGTTTTTCACTGTAATTTGAAGTAAGGCTATTTTGCGTCTCATTTAGCCAGCTGGATGACTTACATATCAGCATAGGCTGATGAACAAAGGATAAAGTTTTATGGCTTATAGATACATTGTGCACAGAATGAGAGAAGTGTTTTTGAATAAATAAATAAATAATAGCCTGAACGTGGGTCACAAGTTTACCTCTTTTATTTTTTAATTTTTATTAACCTAAAATTATTCTGGTACTTAACTTTCTTTTTGTATTTTACATTAATACTCCCTTTTATTTTTTTTATCATTGTTTATAAACACTCTTTTTAAAAGACCAATGTCTCAAAGTTAACATTTGGTTTAGATGCCTCTCTTTTAAAATAATTGGTGTTACTGGCTTTCATATGGACAGAATTTTCCATTTCTCATGAAGTCAATATCCATAGACAAGTCTATTCTTGAAAATCCTAACTATGTTTTCTCTGGATCTCTTAAAGAATATTTTCCAGAAGTTGATATTATATACTAGATTGTCAATATTTTTCTTCATAATTGTCCTTTAGACTACTGAATTCAATCAAATAACTAACATAATATGTAGGATAAATTTTACTACAATACGCTGAGGCTGGGTCTGGCCAAGGTGTGTTGTTCTCTAATGAGTCAGTACATTGCCATGAATTTAGCAGAGTAACGCAATATCCCTTTATTATCTCACAATTATGTAGATGAGAAGTCTGGCCATAGTGAGACTGGGTTCCCTGCTCCGGGTACCCCAAAGCTAAAATCGAGATGTCGGCTGGGCTTTGTTCTCTTCAGGAGCTTGGAGTCCTCTTCCTGCCCACCTGGTTTTGTCAAAATTCCGTGTCTTGAAGTCACACAATTGAGGTCCTCATTTCCTTTCTGGCTGTCAGCCAGAGAACGCTATTAATACTTTCAGGCTCCAGCAGTTCCCGGCTACGTGGCTCCCTCCATCTTCAAAGTTAGTAGTAGGACACTGAATCTTTCTGGAGCTTGAAATCTTTTTTACAAGAAAGAATCCCCACTCTTTTTAAGGGCTCACCTGATTAGGTGAGACCCAAAGATAAACTCTCTATTTAAAATCAGCTGCTTAATATAGCATAACATAACCGCTGTATCCACACATCACTTCAAACTCAAGGGCCTGAGATATACAAGGGAGTGGGTCACTGGAGATTATCTTAGAATTCTGATGACCACGGAAGGCATTCAAGGTTTAGGGAAAATTACTAAGAACTGCCCAAGTCAAGCATATTTGAAATATTTCTGAAGCTATG
Source organism: Mandrillus leucophaeus (assembly GCF_000951045.1). Classification (NCBI taxonomy): domain Eukaryota; kingdom Metazoa; phylum Chordata; class Mammalia; order Primates; family Cercopithecidae; genus Mandrillus; species Mandrillus leucophaeus. The sequence continues at coordinate 298,582 of NW_012101821.1, forward strand.
CTAGGAGATAGGGAGGGATTCTCTCTCATACATTGTTAGCACCTTGAAAGAAAGAACTGAGGCTGTATGGCTCAGCGCTGCTATTGTAGTGTCTGGCACAACAGGGAGTCAATAATAGTTATTGAATAACCAGATGATGAGTGAACGAATAAATAAGAAATATTCCTGTGGTAGAACATGAACTTCAGAGAATAAACCAGGACACAATTATTGACAAATTAATATCAAGACCAACTATTTATTGAAATGATATAAACCAGGACTGGAAATCTGTAACAACTTACATGACCAGAAGTTCAGCTGAAGGAGAAACCAAGGGGCAACCTTTAGTATTCTGGACAAATTGGTGATGTAAGGCGGGGGGGAACGTATTACTATATGCATCTACAATCTTTACATTACAAAATTACATTTTGAGTTAAATGACATTTGGAATGAGTTAATTCCTTTGTATTTCAATTTATTCCTCTACAAAGCCATGATTCAATTATTAAATAAATATCTATCTGGTTATGTTCTGTGTTACAGGCTAAGCAGTTTAGCCATAGCAATGTTTAAGAAAAATTTGCCTGTGAAGTCTAGTTACGGATGTTCAAACATTTAACTCCAGAAAATGTAATCATTGTTTGAGGCATTGGAGCATGTGTTATAATCTGGAAAGAAAATAAACACGCTAAATAAATGTTATTTTTTTTTGGTCTGTAAGGTTATTAAACAATTTGAACTTTGGAAAGTAAAAATCTGTAACTCTTTCATACTTACTCTATTCATAAAAGGAAAATCTAACTTTTAGACAATATAATTCCATTTTTAATCTTCTTACATGTAAAAAAATTTATGACAGGATTGATATAAGAATAAGTAGTGAAAATGAGCTGTGTTTTATCTTATGAGGTTTATTAAGATAATTATACATCAAGGCATATACAAACTTTAAATAGATTCCTTTTTCAATAACACCAAATGATCCAAAACAGTATTAACATTTAATGAAAGATGAGAATGAGGTTCCTCTTTAAATTATTACATTAATTACAATTAAGAGAAAAATCTGAACTTTTCTAAAATATATACAAGATCTTTTCATCTATAAAGAACTTATAAATCTACAAGTCAAAGCATCTTCACAAGCTTAAGCTGAGACTTGTAAACTGTTTTAATTACATTAATTAAAATTTGTACCATTTAAAATTAATTGATACAATTTAGCTTGTACTCCTCTGCAAAGTGCAAACACTAATGAGACAGAGGTTCCCCATCATCATCTTTAATTGAAAAAGAACAAGATAAAACTTTTAAAGTATAAAATGGCATATTTTGAAATTGTTAACAAAGGAAATTATTCCTGTTAAATCTAATACACATTTTTAGAACAGAAAAAACAACAACTGTGAAACCTAAAATAAAAAGCAGTAAAAAAGTGTTTTGTGAGTTTATGTGAAATATCTGGTTACACTGAAATAGAAAGACAATGGCTGCTGGAAGAGCTGCAGTTGGTCTTAGAGGAATAATTTCTCCAGCTAATTTGTAAAATAATATTCCTGAATTCATTCTTTCTGCTCCTTTTCTTCATCATTATCTTCTTAACAGTTATTCCTTACTGCACACCTACTCTTCTCCATTTAATAAAGCAGCCAAATGTCTCCTCTGACCCTACATATATAGCCAGCAGACAAACACAAAATATGGTTTATATTCTTATATAAAATAATATGGTCTGGCTAAAGTTGATGTTTAATTAAAACCATTTTAAGAGGTAAATTCAAATTATTACTAAAACAATACATGTTTATTACAGTAGTACTTGAACATAAATACATAAGCCTAAAAATTATCCATATTTATAACTGTCCACCACCCAGAAATAACACCAAAAACACTGTACATAACACACACACACACACACACACACACACACACACACACAAATTTTTAGATAGGTGTATTTTTAATACACATACCATATATTCATAGAAACATTTTCTGAAATTGGGTTATAACATATATGCTGTTTTGAAATCTGCTTTTTTTCTTAAAAATGTAATATGAAAATGTTTCACCACCAATATTTTTCTTGTACTTAACAATGGATAAAGCGTTTTTTTGTTTGTTTGTTTTTTTTTTGTTTTTTTTAAACAATGGCTAACCAGGGTTAATGAGGGTTAAGGTAAGCTGGCACTCCCGTTAAAATTGTAAATTGGTTCAACCTTTCTGGAGTGACGTTTGCAATGTATTTCAAGAGTTTTAAATATAATTTAATCATTAGAAAATTTGAATGCCTTTTCACTTCACATTGGGATGTGTATAAATTTCCATTACTAGAGTACTTGTTATAATTCACTTTATAATTTCCAAAAATAGCAGAAGACCAAAATGTATAACAAGAGGTATCTGCTTTAAAAAATACAACATATTCATTGCACGTAAAAGTATTTTACCTTAAAATTATGTGAATCATGGAGAATGTGAAAATGCTTCAAAGTTTAATTCACATATGGGCCTCCACAATTTTTACACAGGTTTGTAAAATATTACAATCTAAATACACATTCTTATCCATAGTAATACAGAATTGGCATAAATTATATTATATGCCAATATATAATATATATTTCATTTAAGTATATACATACTTTCATTTAAGTATAATCCTTTTACTCAGAATGCTATAAGATGCAAACTATTGTGTAGTGAGAGAAAGAAAATTAGTTATCACCAGAGATGGTTGAGGTAGGGGAGCAGTGGAGTAAGGAGTCACAAAAAAGAAATTTTTGAGGTGATGAATATATATTCTCTCGGTGGTTCCACAGGTCACCTATGTCAAAATATATCAAACTGTACAATTTAATATGTGCAGTTTATTGTCTGTCAATGATATGGTTTGGATCTGTGTCCCCAGCCAAATCTCATGTTGAATTGTGATCCCGAGTGTTGGAGGTGGGGCCTGGTGGGAGGTGATTGAATCACAAAGGTAGACTTCCCCCTTGCTGTTCTTCTGGTAGAGTTCTCAGGAGATCTGGTTGTTTAAAAGTGTGTAGCACCTATTCCCAACTCCCTCTCTCTCTTGCTGGCCATATGAAGACATGCCTTGCTTCCCTTTCACCTTTTGCCATGATTGTAAGTTTCCTGAGGCCTCCCCAGCCGTGCTTCCTGTATAGCCTATGGAACTGTGAGTCAATTAAACTTTTTTTCTTCATACATTACCCAGTCTCAGGTAGTTCTTTACAGCAGTGTGAGAACTGATTAAGAGAGTAAAGATTGCCTCGATAAAGCCATTAAAAAATTAGAAAGACTGATAGTACTAGGTGTTTGTGAGGAAATGGGGCACCTGGAACTCTTGTGTATTTTTGGTGGAATGGTTAATACAGCTTCAATGGAAACTAACCTTGCAATACCTTATAAAGTTAAACACACACTTATCATATGACCCAGCAATCCTACTTCTAAACATTTACTTGAGAGAGATGAAAGGCATATGCCAACAAAAATGTCTCTACTGATTAACAATTTTGAATTTTTTAAATTAAAATATATATTTGAGATGGGAGTCTCACTGTGTCGCCCAGGCTGGAGTGCAGTTGCAAAATTTCAGCTTACTGCAACCTCTGCCTCTCGGGTTCAAGAGATTCTGGTGCCTCAGCCTCCTGAGTAGCTGGAATTTCAGGCACATGCCATCACACCCGGCTAATGTTTTGTGTTTTTAGTACAGACGGGTTTTCACCATGTTGGCTAGGCTGTTCTGGAACTCCTGACCTCCAGTGATCCACCCACCTCAGACTCCCAAAATGCTAGGATTACAGGCGTGAGCCACCATGCCTGACCCAAATTTAAAAAATATTTTAAATCCTGCTCTTACTGATTCCTCAGTCACTACATACTTCTGCACACTCACTTCTTTCAGCACTCTTTTCTTTATCCTTCCTGAACCATGTTCTCTTGGTTTTCTTCCGGCATATTTGGCACTTCCTTCTCCTTTGCCATCGGTATCTCATCCTCCTTAATCCAGTCATTAAATGTTGCCATCTTGGCTTATTCTTACTTGCCATCTCTTCCCACACTATGCTCTTTCCATAGGCTAATTTCAGCCATTTCCATAGTTTCACTAATTTAATACTTTACAATTAACTCTTTCCTAAATTCCAGGCTATTATCTTTGGCCACACATAAAATATTCCATGTGCATTCCTCAGAGGTTCTGCAGTCAGTACATCCTACACTAAAGCATGCTCTTATCCTCACAAACCTTCTTACAGTATTCAATATCTAAGTGAACAGCCACATCATCCATCCAATTGCTCCACTCCCAACCTGGAAATCAAAGATGAATGACACCTCCCAATCCATCACCTCTCACATCAAAGAAATTACCAAATTCAGGCAACTTACATGCTAATCATTTCTAAATTTAATTAACTTCTCTATCTACACTGCCTTTGTTCTAATCAATTTATGTTCACCTTTCACCTAGATTTCTGTCGTAACTGGCCTCCCAAAATTTATTCTAGTCCCTGACCAACCTGTTCTCTATGGTAAGCTACCTCTTTCAAAAACGTAAATCTGATCTTATCACATCTCTAATTCTTCTCCCATTTCACAGCCCAATTATAACCTTTTTAAAATTATTATTATGTTGCTCTTAAAATAATGGCCCATATCTTTGGCATGGTCTGTGGGGAGCTATTACATGATCTGGTCTTTGCTAACCTCTCTAGCTTTATTCCCAATCTATTTTCACTTTCCTCTCTCCTCTCCAACCACCCTGGCCATCTTTCTGGGTTTCCTCCCTCCAAGGAATGTTGTACTTCCCTCCCCATCTAGGAATCTCTTCCTGCTCCCTTGTCACTGGTTAACTCCTGCTCAATCCTCTGATCTCAGGGGAAGTATCTTTACTTCCATATACTACGTCAGGTTTGTCTGTGATATTCTCTTCCAGAATTGACTTATTTTCTTTGAACTTATCACATTTTAATTTATACAATCATTAATTTGATTTGTTGCATAATATAAGCTTCCCCTATAAAGTGTAACTTGCAGAAAAAATGTTTTAGTTCAACTTTGTTTCTACACGGATAAATTTCACATACAGGTAGTATTTCTCATAAAGAAGCTATGTCTCTGGAAAACAGATGTCATCATGACTCTCTTTAAATATTAATACTATAATGATTTAAAAAAATATTTAAATGTCCTGAAGGATAATTGGTTACTATCCTTTTTAATACAAAATGTGTTTGTGAATGTTTATTTTATGTGGATCACAAATTCACTAAAAGCTTTCCTCGAAGTAGGTGTCATTATCAAAGCACTTGAAGACCAGATTCCAGATTGTTATTTTCCTGTTTTACTTTTTAAAGATGGCCTGTTGTCCTTTGATCTTGCTCTGACACCTGCACCAACCTACTTCTCTCTTCTTAAGGGGTCCCTGTAGGATCCGAGATCATGTGGATAAAATTAAAATGGAGATCATGTGAGTGAAACTATTCTTCACAACTTCTCCCAAAACACACAGACAAATATTCACATAAACATTTGGATTTGATTTTCAAAGGGTACAATTTGGCTTTCAAATTTCATATCTCTACTGGACAAATTTTCTTACACCAACTACTAAATAGAAAGTGCTTAAAATTAGTAGTTTTGTGTTGAAAAATTAATAATTTTACAGTGCATGATCATTTCCCTTTCACTGACATTCTAATATTTCTCTACTTCTTTAATACATTTCAAATAAACCACTTTTTTCATTTTATTCCAAGTTGCTTTTCTGAAAGCCTGCATTGCCCACCAATATGAAGTAATCACATGCATGCTACAATTGCTTAATATTTCCTCTGCAAAATGTGAACAAAGGTAGGGAGTAGGGTATTCTTTGGGGATTCAGCTAAGAATTGTGGAATTACCTTTCATCTGTTTCCTTCTTAGTAATATGTCTTTTGTTTTCAGTAACGCCAAAAGACAAAAAGAAGAAGAAGAATTACATTACATTTTGGACAGTATTTTAAAGCAATATTAATTTGTAGAATTTACATAACTATTGCAACAGATGTAAATGAACAAAAATTGAGTCATTTTATTGTAAAATATAAACTTTAATCCCTACTTCTAGGGAGAAGTCAAAAATAAACTATTTTCCTATAGTATATAACTTAAAACAACTATATGGGTTTCAAAAAGCATAATTGTTCTATTTCAAATTATTTTTCATGAAAAAAGTAACTTGATAAAAAGGATAAAATTTTTCCAACATGTATCTCTGCTTCTGGAGTCAATGGTCTTATAGTTCTAATAGACATTCTGATGATGAGGTACTCTGACTCACCATTTAATGCTAAGTACTTCAACAATAACTCAGTAATAAATAGTCTCTGAAGACAGGATAAGAAATTGTAAAAATTAATTCTATATCCCATCTCACTCTTCCCTCCTAGGTTCAAAATAACGTTAATATATTCTTGAACAGTTTCCAAAATGACTCAATTAAGCATGCCCCAGATATCTACCTTTTTCTTACTTTTTATCAGGGTAATATCTCTGATACAGCTCTGCCAAGTAGGAAATTTGGGGTTAATTTAGAGTATCACTTGCTTTTTTTACAGCTTGAAGAAAAGATAAAGGTCAGCAGCCGCTTAAGGAGAAGGACAGAAGTCACAAGTTAGAAATAAACAAAGGAAGTTCCTTTGCAGTACAGCTATTTAAAACATATGCCAATAAAATGTTCAAAGGATTTCTACAGAGCTCTGAAGATAAACATATTTTTTTTGTCTTGAAAAAGTTCACTTACCTGAAGCTTTAAACTAAAATATGTAACATGACTCTGTAGAAAAAAATATTAAAGACAGTGATTTGGCATTTTATTCATTTACTAGGGCTTTAGTGTACTTGACCATGAAGGTTTACATCCCACCTCCACCTTCTATTAGCTGTGGGGCTTGGGGCAAATCCTTTAATATTCTCTTGCCCCAGTTACCTTATTTGAAAAAAGAAAATAATTATTCATACCTTATGGAAGTGTTAAATGAATTAAAACACACAAAATATTAAAATCGTGTCAGCCATGCAGTAAATCCTTATTAAATGCCTGTTATCCTTACCAAAGTTATCATCATCATCATCGTTTTAATGATGATGGGTCATTGAAAGGTGTATTAGCCAGAGTTTCCCAGAGAAATTGACCCAATAGGATGTGTGTGTATATACAGAGAGAGATTTGTTTTAATGAATTGGCTCATATGATTACGGAGACTGGCAAATTCAAAATTTGTAGTTCAAGTCTGACGGCTATCAGCCAGAGCCCAGAAAGAACAGATGTTGCAGTTCAAGTCTGGAGCCCATTTGCTGTAGAATTTCTTCTTCATCAGTGGGGTCAGTCTTTTGTTCTATTCAAACCTTTGACTGATTAGATGAGACCCACCCACATTATGAAGGGCAGTTTTGCTATTTTCCAATACTAAATTTTAAACTATTATGAAAATACTGTCTTGACTCCTATTCATCTTAATTTTGAAATTTCTTCTTTAAACCTAAATGATGTTTCTGATAGACCATTATACATCTAAGACAAATAAATCCATTTATTTATTCAGGAATCATTTATTAAAGGGCTACTATATTCCAGGCTTTGTTCTAGGCATTTGGGACCCAAAAGTGAACAACAATAACTAAAAATAAGACACCAATACATCTTTGCTTCATAGAGCTTGCATTGTGGCAGAGGAAGACAATAAACAAGAAATATGAAAGCTTATTTGGTTTTGTAATATGTTAAAAGGTGTTGTGTGCTATAGCAAGAAGTAGAAGGTGACCTAGGAGACCTGAAGTGGTAGTCCTGGCAGGACCAGGCAGTATAAAATAGGATGGTCAGATAGGCCCTGGTGGTAATGCTGTGAGGCATCCGAATCTGAATTCCAGGGACAGAGAGTTTTCAGCACAGCAAGAGCCAGAAAGCAAAGACTTCCCTGAATGAAGTAAAATGGTAGGCATGGGAAGGTCTGGGAGAAATATTCCAGGCAGGAAAATAGTAAGCACAAACCCCTGAGGATAGAAGAAACTAGCCAGTGTGGCTAGAGAGGAAGGGATGAAGTCAGAGGAATTCAAACTCCAGATCACAGAGGCTTTGCAAGCCACATGGAAGACTCTGGACTCTAGAGGAAGTGGTCAGTAGAGATCAGTTGAGAGTTATATTTCTAAGACAGAGTGAACAGGACTTGACGGACTGAATGTTGGATTTGAATGAAGGAAACAAATCAAGGATGGCTCCTAGGTTTTCACCTAAACAACTGAGAAAGTTGTGGTAATACTTACTGGCCAGTCCTTACTTGTCTTGCAACATAATTTACATCATAATTTTTTTCGGATGCAAGCTTAACAGCTGCCTTAAAAATGTGATTGAAATAACAGTTACATTTTGCCCATCATATCGAAATAAAAATCCAGCTTGAATCAATATATGCATGTTTTTATTTAATATTTCTGTTCTTCCTATATTATATGTAAGTACTAACTAAAAATTTAATGGATATTATCTATAAATGTACTGAGGAAAAGGAAAGAAAAATGTGGAGACTAGTTTCCAATCATCTACATGTTGCCATACTTTCTACTTAATGAGAGTGAAAATGAGGTAACCAACACTACACATCTGCTATTAAACTTAAGAAAGGCCATTTTATAGGCATTAAACTCCTGTGGTCTGCCAAATGTTCCTGCTCACTCACCTATTGGGAGGGTAATTACTATTATAAGATTGCTAAAGCAATAGAATATGCCTTTATCTATTTTCCTTCAGGCTGAAAATTTTAAAATGTTTTTAAAAGTTCACATTCTGGATTCCTTGTTTGATTAATGAGAATTAAGGTGACATTACCACATCACCTCAATCAACTCTGATAATGCATTCCTTAACTAATAAAAATTTCCCCATAATAATAATAAGTTTATTTTTCTGTGAGGCATTTTTAATTGCATAGGGCATGGCTGTAATTGAAATATATTCATTTTGGGTTGACATTTTAATTATCCCATTAGCCAGAATATAGACTGAACAGCGAAGTTTAGCTTATGTTATGAACTTTGAAAAACATTCTCTGGTAGTTTAGAATTAATGTTTTTAGCCATTCTTATAAACATTCAATTAGTTTTCTTCTCCTGAAATCCTTTAAATGTGGGAGATGTTTCTTTAAATTCTACCTTTTCTCCCTTAATGCATTTAATGCTTTCCCCTAAATTATTAACTTTCCTCTTACATGTCTCAAGGAAAATTAAATCTTATTGCACCTCTTACCCTTTCAACTGTCATTTTGAAAACTTTCTTTGCCCTTATTTTTAAACAAGGGTATTTGCTCAGCATAATTTATAGAACTTTTAAACTTTTAAAGCTCATAGTATTTGATCTTGACTCTGTGGCTGTGAAAAACTGCACGAGAATTTTTATTATTATTTTGTAAAAAATAATTATAATTATTTCATCAGGTCACAAGTTCCAACCAGATTTCTGGGAAAGTAAAAGAAATGGTCAGTTAATCCTTGGACCTAAATGCAATGGTATTTCAGGAGTTTCACCTAGGAGATAAGAATAGCCCAGTAATTGTCAGGGAGTAGTAAGCCTTAAGTAAAGTTAATACAAAAATGTTTAATGCCCAGCAAGAGAGCAATCAGACAGGGAAAGACAAAACCTATCAGTGTAAAAAATCTTAATTACTTCAAAGAGAACTGGCTGTATTGGGGGATGACTTGGAAATAATGTCCTCTTTGAGAAATGTTAGCATAACTCCTCTTATGCTATGCTGTAGTTATGTAAGATTGAGAACAAATGAATGTTCCTAGGTATCAAAGATTGGAGGAAAGGAATCATTATAGCTATTTCACAAATGTATGCTTTGTAATATACTTTGAACTTTTACATACAGAAAAAAAAATGGACAGGAACTAGTTTACATGTGGTTTTAATCCCTGTGGACCAGCTGGTGAGTATAGAAGGCCAAAAGGACAATCAGTTAGCTCATTGAGGTGGCTGAAGCATTGATTACTATCTTACTCTCCTTCATGATTCTGTCAATCTTAAGTCTTCAACTCCTCTCAATCCTTAATCTTTCCTTCTTTCTCTATCCTCCTCGTGATCTTAATCTAATCTCATATGTAATACCAAAGACTTTCGATTGTGAGATACATCAGCAAAGAAATATAACCCAATATTAAAATGCACTCCAAATTTAAAAACACAAAAATGTGAATTACGGGTTGACTTTCAATCAGGAAACATAATTTTAACCTGTCATCAAAATTTTAACCTATCATCAAACCTTGTCATGTGTTTTAAATATGTTCCTTCCTTTTCTACCTAACTTCTAGACCTTTTCATTTCAAGTCTGGAGGACTTAAAAACAGAGTCTCAGTTGATATCCTTGCTTCTAGGATTAAAGGAAGGAAAGTAACATCTTGGTAAGAGCTCTAAGCTCAAACTTTCTGATTTTATCTTATGGGCTCACCACTTAGTATATGTGACTTTGGGCAAACGATTCTAACCTCCTTGTGGTTCTTTCCCTCATCTATAGATCCAGTATAAAAATGGTAATTTTCTCATGAAATTGTTACGAAGCTTACATAAAGGAATACCTGAAAAGGGCTACAACAACATCTGTAAATCTAACAAGCACTAAAAGTATAATAGCTATGAATATGGTTTGATTATTTTTGTTCCCTCCAAAATTCATGTTAAAATTTAATCCCCAATGCAACAGTATTGGGAGGTGTGGACTTTGAAAGCTGATTAAGTCAGAGCCCTCATGAATGGGATTATGCAACTTTTATAAAGGGCTTGATGGAGGGAGTTTGTCCCTTTTGGCCCTTCTGTGCCTCTGCTATGTGAGCATGCAGTGTTCCTCCCATGCGAAGGATACCAAAGCTCCATCTTGGAAACAGAAAGCAGTCCTGTCCAGACAGTTGAGCCTGCTGGTGCCCTGATCTTGGACTTCCCAGTCTCCTGAACTGTGATAAATAAATTTCTGTTCTTTATAAATTGCCTGCTCTCTGGTATTTTTTGTTATAGCAGCACAAAACAAGCTAAGACGGTTATTGTTATGGGCTGAATTATGTCTCCACAGAATTTCTGTGTTGAAGTCTTAATTCCTAGTAGCTCAAAATGTGACTATATTTGGAGATAGAGCATTTAAAGAGGTGATTAAGTCAAAATGAAGCCTTTAGGGTAGGCATAATCAAATCTGATTGTGTCCTTATATGAAGAAGAAATCGAACACACAGAGAGATGCCAGGTGTGCATATGCAATGGGAAGCAACCAGGAAAGCAAGAAGGTGGCCACCATCAAGACGGAGAGACGTCTCAGAGAAATGAAACCTACTGATACATCAGTCTTAGCCTTTCAACCTCCAGGACAGTGAGAAAATACATTTCGTTTGCTCAAACCACCTTATCTATAGGATTTTGTTATGGCAGTCCTAGAAAACTAATATAGCTATTAAGACACTACACTCCAATTCATTCAGTATGAATGTATTAGTATTGGGTTTCCTAAAATATTAACTAATTCAGCCATTAAAAATATATACTTAGCTGAGTGAGGTGGCTCATGCCTGTAATTCCAGCACTTTGGGAAGCAGAAGCAGGCAGATCACTGGAGGTCAGGCGTTTGAGACCAGCCTGGCCAACACAGTGAGACTCCATTTTTACAAATATTATAAAAATTAGCCAGGCATGGTGGTGCATGCCTTTAGTCGCAGCTATTAGGGAGGCTGAGGCAGGAGAACTGCTTGAGGCCAAGAGACGGAGTTTGCAGTGAGCTGAGATCGTGCCACTGCACTCCAGCCTGGGCGACAGAGTGAGACTCCATATAAAAATAAATAAAATAAATATATAATATATAAATATATATATATATATATATATATAGAGAGAGAGAGAGAGAGAGAGCAATTGAATGTCTATATTAGCTGTTATTCTAAGCACTAAGAATACAGTGACAAGTAAAATCAGCAAATTCACTGGACAAACATATGTGGGCAGAGGAGGAGACAGACAACAAGTAAAACAAGTCTATAAACAAGATGACTTATATTGTAATAATTGCTATGACACTGTGAGTCAGATAAAACCAGGTGACATGACAGGCATGAAGGTGATGGTTACATTAGATTGGGGGTAGAAGGAATCACAGAAGAGATTACAAGTGTCTTTTTAAGAATGTGATACATGGCCGGGCATGGTGGCTCACGTCTGTAATCCCAGCACTTTGGGAGGCTGAGGCAGGTGGATCACCTGAGGTCAGCAGTTCAAGACCAGCCTGGCCAACATGGCAAAACCCCGTCTCTACTAAAAATACCAAAATTAGCCAGGTGCAGTGGCACATGCCTGTAATCCCAGCTACTTAGAGGCTGAAACAGGAGAATCGCTTGAACCCAGGAGGCAGAGGTTGCAGTCAGCCGAGGTCACATAACTGCACTCCAGCCTGGGCAATAGACCGAGACTCTGTCTCAAAAAGAAGAAAAATAAGACAAAAAAAAAAAGAATGTCGTACAATATGAGGCTGGCTTCTTTCACCCTGCACGCAGCCTTTGAGATTCGCCTAAGTTGTTATATTTTTTATTTCAACCATCGGACATATTTTAAAGAACAGGACCAATCTATCATATTTACACAGATATTTACCATTTCTGTTCTTCCTTCATCTTGATGGTCTAAATTTTCTTCTGGTACAGATCCAGTTTCAACTCTTTTTATTAATAATTAGCCATCCAATTGTCCCAACATCATTTATTAAATGGTAACATTTTTCCTCTGATTGAAGATGTTACTTTCACAAAAAACTAAATTTCCATATGAAGTTGAGATGACTTCTGGAGTTTCTTTCTACACCATTGATCAAACTGCCTATTTGTGTGACAATACCACACAGTGTGAATTTTAAAAGATCCTTAACTTTTTAATATATATCTGGAATGGCTAGATGCCCAATTTTTAAAAAGATTTTTTATGGAAACTATTTTTTGTAATTTTATTTTCATATGAACATTACAATTAAATTAGTTATGGCTACAGCTAAGATTACCATTAATGTGAGGATTAGTTTTGGAGTAAGAGTTGCCATATTTTTTATGCTCCATCCTTCATGTCTTTTGTAGTTAGGATTTTCTTAGATTGCAAGTAATGAGAAGTTAAACCAACCTGACTTTCAAATTAAGGGACTCTTTTTCTCACAAAACAAGAATGCTAAGAGTTAGCACCCATTGTTATTAATTCCACCGTTCAAAAATACAAGGATGGATTTCCCAGTTCTCTGGTTTTCTCCTTGTTGTCTCAAGATGGCTACAGCTCCAAGCATCAAGTCTTCACAGTGTATTTGAAGACAAGGCACAGGACTTTCCACAGTTCTTCTACTACTTCACCAGGTTATACCCATCATTATTTTCCTTATACTCCCAAATACCCATGCCTTTCTTTCTTTCTAAGTTAACTGTCTGGAAAACACAAGACACAGAGGAAACAAATCTCTTCCTTCCCACTACTACTATGCACTGAGACCCTAATTGTATATGAAAAGAAACAGACCGCCACATTGACTCCCAAATTAGCAGCTGTAGTTTGGACCTCTCAGGTGAACTCCATATTCATAGAGTCACAGAATACTTGACATCTATACCTGGATGTATAATAGACATCTTCATGTGTTTTCATGTCCAAAATGAAGCTCTGCACATTTCCGTCTGAATGCTATACTTCCACTGACTTCTCTTTAATTTGCGTTGTTAATATTTTTACCCTTAATATTCCTGGTTGTTTTTTTTAATGCCGTAGGTGAATGTTTCTTATTCTCTGCGTTTTCCTTCTTTAAACATGTTAATATAGTTGTTGCATACTCTGACATAATCATTTCAATACTTGAAACCTTGGCAGTCTTTTCCTGATATCTGTGCTTCTGCTGAGGCTTGCTTTTTTTTTATGTGTTTGGGTATATTTGTATATCACTCATTACCCTATTCTGACATTACACATGAAGGCAAACCAGCTGGATATAATGGAGCATTGGCTGATCTTGTCTGTTCAGTGGTTTCTAATCTTTAATCTTTAGGAAATTAGAGTGAGTCCCATGCATCTATGTTCCTTTATTACGGTATTTGCAATTAGATCAATTATTTATTTATCAATGATTTGGTAGAGCACATTTATTTCTTAATGTTTTGTTCTATGTGGCTTTACCACACAGTATTTAAAGGATTATCTATAAAAGCTTACTTTGTAATAGGATTTTGCTGAAAAACACACCGGCAGGAATAAAATATATTTAATATATTTAGTTTGAAATTTCTCCTCTCATCATATTGTTTATGCCAAATCAAAATAAAAGACAGTATATGGCTAGCTTCATTTTTATTCAGAATATACTTAAAGACTTAAGTATGTTTTCTAAATCTTACTGATACTTTTAATAAAATGTTCAGTGTCAAGAATTATGATACTTGAATAACCAAAAAGACTAATAATGTTCCTGGTTGAGAAAATTCAACATTGTAATTGTAAACCTGTAAATTTTTTAAAGTGTACTTGCAAATTTAATGTATTACCAATTGAAATACTATGAAATAATATTTTGGAGATTGACAATTGACTCTAAAATTTATGTTAAAGAATCACTAATAAAAAGAAATGCTGAAAAAGAATAAAATTAAGGAAACTTTTCCAACTAGAGGTTAATATATATTCCTGACTCAGGAATAAATAAATCAATGAAGAACATAAAAGATTCAGAGACAAACTTAGTATATAAGATCATATATCTATAGTGAAAATAACTATTTAATTATTGGTATTTGGACAAGCGTTTAACCACTTGAAAAAATTAAATAGCAAAATACTCACTATACGTTAATATAGTTTCCAGATAGAGTAATAGTTGAAAGCAATGAATATGGTATTATGAGAATCAAGCCCTACTAAGTTTTGTAATGTAGAATCCTGGGAATAACAGATTTCAAAATTACTAAAAAAAAAATGGGTAAATAGTCATATAATCTTAGGGATTACATGCCGAAAGCAAAGATCATGAAGGAAAATAAATGGTTTTCTACATAAATTTTAAACCATTAGATAATTTTTAAAAACCACAAAAAATATTTGAATACTTTAAAAACCACAAAAAATATTAACACATTGAAAGATAAATGACACACTGGAAAAAATACATTTTCAAAAAATTATTTAGTCTCATTATTACTAGATAAATGCTGAATATAATATTTTTCAATTATAAATTTGATAAGTATAAAATATTTATATTTAATACTAAAATTGGTGACCTTTTCAAGAAAATAGGTAATTTTATAAACTATTGTTGAATAAATTGTGCTAATTTTTCTGAATACTTTAAAAATGTTTTATCTTTAACCCATCAATTTTACATCTAGGAATTTTTTTTTAATATGGAGAAAACATTTTACTTATATTTCACATTTATAATAGCAAATCATTTTTTAAATCTGGAAATACACAGTAGATAATTGCCAAATAACATTTATTGGATCCATGTATGGATATAATAAATATTGTATATTATTTTTATTATTAAGAATGTATTTAATTATTATCAAGTAAAAATACACAGATTGTAGGACAGTATTTACAGTTTATTTTTATATATACTCATGTAAAATTAGTTTTATGGGCAGGGTAGAGTTGGGTAGTAGGGGAGTCTAATAAATATGGTAGCAAATCTGAAGGGGCCATTTACTGGCTATATGAACATATTCCATAACTCTAAAACTCCATTTCTTTATATTATAATGCACATGTGTGTCTGGATATATATACAAGAATGTTCATAGCAGCATTATTCATAATAGCTCCACCTGTAATAAAATGGATTTTTTTAAATGAAGCATATTCACAAAGCAATGAAAGTAAATTGAATGTATATAGGATATAGCTACACACAAGTGTGGCTCTCATAAATATAATGTTGAGCCAAATAAACCATAATTCAGGCATACAGTATGATTCTATTTATATAGCTTACAATTGTATTAAAACAAAACCACATTATTTATGGCAAACAAGTATATGTGGCAAAATTATGAAGAAAAGCAGGGGAACCATTATCACATAAGGATAGAAGTTACTTCCAGAGGCAGGTTATTATGATCAATGATCCTATGGCTTCTGGGGTACTAGTCATATTCTAGTTCCTAATTGCTGAAGAAAAAGGAAGGAATTCCATGAGAGTTCACATTATAATTATTCACTAATTCACACATTTATGTTTTTACTCCTTATATATGCTATGGATTACAATAAAATAAAGATTTTTAAAAGTTGGCATTATCAAGTCCTTTAATCATCTGATTAATGAGCTATCACATATTGCTATGGTTTGAATGTTTGTCTTCTCCAAATTTCTTGTTGAAATTTAATTGCCATTGTAATAGTATTAAGAGGGGCCTCTTTCAGAGGGGATTAGGGCATAAGGGCTCCACCTTGATGAGTAAGTAATGCTCTTATTGCAGGAGTAGATTCCTTGTAAAAGGGTGAGTTTGACCCCGTTATCTTTCTCTCTCTCTCTCTCTCTGCCTCTCTGCCTCTGTTTGCCTTGTCATGTGATGTCTTCTGCCATGTACTGATGCTACAAGAAGGTCCTTGCAAGATGCCAGTACCTTGATATTGGACTTCCCAACCTCCAGAACTATACACCAATACGTTCTTTTCATTATAAATTACCTAGGCTCAGGTGTTCTGCTATAGCAGCCCAAAATTAACTAAGACATACACAATGAGTTAAGAAGGAATGGGTTGATCCTCTTCAGTGTCTATCGTTCTGAACCACTGTTCATGTCTATATGTCTCATGCTGTAGGGAATATACATGAGTTTTTCCAGTAGCGGGGTACATTTTGCTGCACTGTTCCTACCGTTAACCCTATTGCCACTGGAATTAACATGAAATATTCACAAAGCAGGTGGCCAGGTTTGCATGCCATGACTTTTATATGCTCATATGCAGTTTGAACTTATGACCTCATTAGTACCTACTGTAAATAACTGAAATAACTACCTCAAGCTAGTCCTAAAAGGAACAGTAAGTAGATAACAAAACATAAGAAAAAATAGGAATGTCCTTTAAAGTAATTAATTAAAACAACTATTAGTTCTATGATGAAAACTTAGAGAAACTGATTAATAATGTCAAGGCAGGTAATTTTTATATGGTGTTAGGCTGTAATATTGAGATGTATCTTTTATTTGGAGCAAAAGAAACAAAAAGAAAAATGAAAACAGGTTAAGCACCATCTTGTGTGTGATGTACAGTCCATCTTTTATAATTACTCTATATGAGACACATAGCTAAATATAAAGAATGAAATTTTAATTATTTTCTAATATCTAGAGAAGGAAATAAAATTGGGATATTGATAATTTTAAGTTATTCTTTAGAGAATAACTATTGATAAACAGAATCTAAATTACATATTTATATATTTTTAAGGTAACAGTTCAAAATTCAAGAAGGAAATACGTGCAGAAGGAGATAAAGAATATATTAAATATTCCATATTAACTATCATTTATCCAAATAATACTGTAATTAAATTTGAGATAAGCATTATAATTGCCTCAATCACTCAAGATTTAAAATAAACTCTATCTGGAAAGCATGCTTGTTTATATAGGATATTCGAATCATTTTTACTTTTAGTTTTATTAAATAAAATTATGACTAAACATCTTGAAGAAATTTTCTTAAAAGGAAAAATTAAAAATTTAAAACAAATGACTGCTTCTTATATTGCTCTGATCATTTCTTCTCCGGTTTTCATAGACCATTGACCAAATATTTATCCATTTCTCCCAATTTAAAAATGCTTAGTTTCTTTTAGATTTGCACATTGTTATGAAAATAGATAATTTTTTTTCTGATTTTGAAATTATTTAAACATATGTTTGTTTTAGTGTTACCTTAGCTTACCCTTTAGTTCCCCCCTCCTGCTTTGATGTAGAAATGATGAAAGGTAAAATGAATCTTGAGGAGCCCATTTATGTAAGTCGGAAATATTCAGGAGTGGACAATGTTCCTTTTCAAGGCAATGACCCTTCCTGATTTATTAGCTTCTCCTTCTGGATTTATCCATGTGGGAAAACATTGCCAAAGCTCATTTGTCTTTTCCTGCCTGTATCCTTATGCCATGACATTGAGGCACTTTGTTCTGAAAAAGTATTTTTAAAGGTGACAAGCCTTTCCCTGTGGAACATTTAAATAATAATAAAAACCAGTTTTAATTAGGATCTGGAATGACTTCTAAGAAGGAAGTAGGAATGGAGCACAGCTCTCCACAGTTCTTACATGTGATTCATTTTATGTTTCTTGAGTTATCCTTGTCTACACTTGAATGTATCTCTGGTATATTTAAGATGTTTTTCTTTGGGAAAAATCCAGCGCTCTCTCTCTCTCTTTCTCTCTCTCTCTCTCTTTCTTCTTGGTAGGGTAAACATTCTCTTATGCAGGGCTGTGAAGATCACATTTCATTACTCCCGAAACTACTCCCCAAGATAATTAAAAACATTTCCACTTTAGTTCTCAAAATCATAGTTGCTCTCAATATTCAATTCAGAATATCAAGAAAACTAGATAGCCTAGATATTTTTCACCATTCTAATATTTGAAGCAATGTCTTCTTACAGGTATAGTTAAACATTTACAATATTTTTGTTGGGCAACATATTAACAATATTAACAAAATAGTAACAAGATAGTATATTTTACCCATTTTATGGAATGCAAAGCCAAGAACAAGAAACACAGAGTGGAAAATTTATTATAAACAATGTTAAATCTCTTGCTTTCCATTATAGTGCACACATTTAATGAGTATAATAATTTAAGACTTCGCTTCAGAAAAATTAAAGATAGACAAAAGAACTTGGAAATAAGAAAATTCAGGAAATTCAGAAAAAAAAATAATAAAATTTTGGCCTTATCTATACAACAGTTTTATGAAGAACATTACTCAGAAATTTGCTTTTTCTTTATAAATGAACTTTTTTTCACACACATAAAAATAAGGTTTCTTACTTCTTACTCTTACCACTTGCATACATCTGATATCCCAAGCACAGACAATTGTCCTCTCATACACCTACCTGATGAAGAGTTACTCATTCTTTAGCAGGGAATGCAAATGATGCCTCATTTATGAAGTCTTCCCAGACACCCCAGTTTGTTCTCCCATTACACTTTGTACTTCCATCTGCTCATATTGTACTAATATATTTCAGTCTTTTCTATCAAAACGTGAGATTCTCCCAGGAAAGGGAACATAACAGGGAAGGGAACATATCATTAATTTTTCTATCTATGGTGACAGCATTATGGTACTCATTCAATTAGTATTTGCTAAGTGAATCAATACATAAATTATTGCTTTGTGTTAATTTCCCTGAGGTATTCTTGAGTCTCTCACATATAATTTTTGTTTTATTTTTCCAAAAGTGTTCTCAGTGTTAATAGATCCACCTACCTAGGTTTCAGAACAATAAACCATCTATTTTCCATCCCCCTTCTCCCCTGCATATAATCTCAGCCTTCAAGGAGGATTATTATAAGGTATTCACATAGTAATTACATGTTAGCAAACTATGGAATTTCAAATAGAGATATATTTAGGTTTACCACTCCCTTTATTATGTTGTCAAATTATTTCCAGTATGCTTCAAAGCCTAATAAAATGCATTAATTAATATTCTGATGGTTTAAAAGGATTAATGTAACCCCCAAAAGTTTAATGTACTACAAGGGAATAACAAAGGTCCAAAGTAAAAACATATAGAATCATTATTAACAATAATACTAATAAGATATTTTATTAAGTTGGGGCTTCACAACTTAGAGATATGAAGAATTTAGAAAGGTTACAAAAAAAAGAATTATGATACCAAAAGATAAGAAATTAAAAACTAAAGAAGAGAACTGTAAAACAAATAATAGAGAGAAGCATGCCTAGGTATTTTTCTTTTTCCACTGAGTATAGAACTAAAGAATATGATACCAACAAGAATTATTTTAGCTATACAGAAGTTACCAGTTAAGATTATGAGAGCAGAGGTGTTAACTCCTTCCTTGTTAATTTATGCACCTTTCAAAATATCAAATAAACATTTGTTACTTTTTATAATTATATGAAAATAAATAACTAGATAAATTGTTCAGTACTCGTGGTTCTTAAGCATTGAAACATTTTACTAAAAAATTTTCTGAAATATCCATCCCTGGAGATTATTAGAAATAGGATAGAGACAGATTAGTTTGGAACAGGTCAAATAAAACTTATTTAAATAGTGACCTCTACATCTGCCTTCCATTTCATAATGTCTATGATTGACTCTAAGTGTTGTTTAAAACAGTAAAATTGCTATTAAAAAAAATATAATCTACCATTCAACAGAAATAGATTTTTGTTTTGGGAACTAGTAAGATCCATAAATGCATACCTTACAGCATTATCAAATAAATCTTTTTTTTCTTGTTTTTTGAGATTTTCCTAAATTTCAGATTGTCTTTTGCTTTTCTCCCTTTCAATAGATATTTCCTTTGAGAAAATTCAGGACAAATCATACATAATGATAATAGATTATTTAATGCAAATCCCTATAAGGTACAACTATTGCCATAAAATGGATAAATGGTCTTAGCCACAAGTTAACTTAAATTTACAAAATGCTGTACATGAAAAATATCATGAGCCAAAGAAGTCAAAGATTTCCCAATACTCCCATAATACTATGCAATGGAAATACAAAAAGAAAAAATTAAGCTCTGATACACATAAAGCTTGAATATTTTGAAATTGTTGGAACTTGGTTGCTTTGACTTAAACAAAAGTCATGTAATTTTTCATGTAATTCAACATAAGGCATGGCTCTTTCAAAAATAATTATTATACAATATTATATTTAACAAAATAAATAGCATTAAGATAAATACTATTCAGATGTGAAATAGGAAATTTTTGTTTAACTCTTTTTAGCTTTTTTCATTTAGAAATTTTGTTTCATCTTTTCTCTTAGTATTTTAACCAAAAACTGCTTTCTGATAAATCCTTTAAAAATAAGTAATAAAGAGAAAATACACGATTTAATAATTTCATATGTATTAAAAATTAAATAAATTAAATAAACCAGGCAAAATTTAGTTATTATAAATAGATAACATGCACTTCCTATGGCATATTTTAGTTTTCAAATCCCAAATGAATCTCAGTTAAGTTTCACTTTTCTGGCTATTTTCAGGTCTCTGATACTACTACTACCAATGATACATACATGCATGAGAATTTGTGTAAGGATTTTATCTAAATTTTTTTTCTGCATTTCTTTATTTCACATGTATACAATCTTAAAATTTTAAAATTTACAAAAGACATTCTAAATGAGAACTCTTAAAAAACAATGTAAAAATATATTAATTCATTAAAATCTAATGTATTTTAAATATGCAACACAATACCCCCTACATGGCAAGCAATATTCATAAGTAATGTTATTTTATCTTCAATTCATAAGGAAATAAATACTATGCTTGACTTTGAAATAAATTAAAATTCTTCAGCTAGAGTAAGAGGCTAGAAGACTCAGCTCTTGTAAATTCACATATTGAGAGCATCTTGCTTTATTTATAGAGAGGATACTTCTGCCTCATCTATCAAAATGGAGTCTGATTTCCATTATACATGATCAGGCTTCTGTATCAAATGTTATTTCTGACAAAAAGAGGAAGTATCCCAGAATATCTTGGCAAAATTCATACACCATATCAGCTCCTGCCAGTACTTCTCAAACTGAAAGCATAAAGCTGTTTGTTGACATTTAAATCTCCAAAAACTCAGGACAGGATAGGACAGTCACATATCTGAACATGGAAAACTACTACCTGAGGGCAACTCTTCAACTTGTATTCATATAAAAAGGCAATGTCACACTAAAGGCATTTATTCTAACATAAACTTTTTCTAAGATTTGTGTTTTTCTTTAGTATTTCTATGTGTTATTTTTGAAGTGTACTGTTTAGTGCAGGAATATTGTTACTAATAATCCTCTCTTGATTAAAAAAACAAAAGAAAGAAGTCCCTCACTGGGTTGGTTTTATAATGGAAAAATGATGTCACTGGCATCTCTTTTAGCATCTCTGATCTCAATATGTAACGGAAATCAAATTACTGAAAACAAAAGCCATGAAAGGGATGATAAATTAATTTTCTCTGCACTTAAATAAGCAGCAAGAGAAAAATTTGTCCTGTGATTAAAAATGACATCATGCTATTTTGTACAAAATAATATCCCCCAAGGTAATTATATTTTTTAAAAATTTTATTTAGTCCTTTATTATTTAAACTACAATAGATTATTTCAAAAGATTTTTCATATTTTAAATGAAGTTAAATATTACATATTACATCATCTGGTGCCCAAAGTTGGAGAAATTAATGGGTTATTTGACTTTCTGCTATATTATTTCAAGCTTAAAGAAAATCACCTTATCTGTAATTAATTCCTTCCGTTAAAGAAAAAACTAGTAGAAAAGAGTGTTAAAAGCCTTATACAAAACAAAATGAGCAGAGTTTGAGCAAAGAATGATTTATAAATTGGGCAGCCCTCAGAACTGGGAGTTTACTGAGCTCCACTAAGCACTGTGGGCAGGTGGTATTTATAAACAGAGAATGGAAATGACATTCAGAAACAGCCAATGACATTCAGAAACACCACTGCGTGGTGTTTACCTTATTTGTGCATGGCGTGATGAGATATTTGCCTTATATGGACATGGTCTGATTGGGGGTTACCAGCCTGTGATTGGCTGAAGCTCTGCTGCTGTGAGTGGCTGAAGCTCACGCTATTCGTTACAATAATATACTCTTAAGCTAGGTTGCAGTTGGCTATGTAGGAACTAAAAGTATGGGGACAGCCTCAGACCAAATTTAGTTTAACAAGTGGCAAGCAAGTATTTAGCAAATATATACCTTCATCGGTTTACACTCAGTCTTCCCCTTCTGTTGATTGAAGAAATTACACATACCATTCCTGTTACACGAATTTGAAGAAAGTTAAAAATTCCACAATGCTCTCACTATAGTCTCTAATCATTTGCAACGTATGAAGTTTGTGATTAAGACTCTGTGTGTGTGTGTGTCTGTGAGTGTGTGTGTGTGTGTGTGTGAGAGAGAGAGAGAGAGAGAGAGAGAGAGATCATGGTGGGAACAAAGCAAGCAGGGAGGGGAGAGAGAAGTGAGTTGGAAAGGAGAAAGAAACAGATCTCTTTTCTCAAAGGAAGAAACTATTTAAAATCTGTACACTGAAAGTACTATCATCTCCTCATTCTATATGTGTTCAAAATCAAACTCTTGAATATAATTAAGGCTGGACAATAGTGATATCCTAGAGTCATCCCATATGCTTGAAGACAAGGAAGAGGATCATGTGCATAGAAACTTCTCATGTTTTATCAGGGGAGCCACTCCCTGTGCTCTGCAGTGTTTCCACAGATGGAGCATATATCACCTGCCTCCCCACAACACACACACACACACACACATACACACACACACACGCATGCATGCAAACAAAGTACACAAGCTGGCAAAGTTATTCTAAGATCAATCGATAATTTTCTTCTTGGATTATTCCAGTGTTAGAGTCTGTGAAACTTTCTGCTCTGGCTAAATATTTGGGAACACCTAATTTTACCCAGAGGCAGGTGAACTTAGAAAGGAGTTCCAGAAAGGCTAAAAATTTACCACTATCTCAAACCAATAAGCTATCTTCAGAAGCAATTTAACACTAGCCACAGACCTATATACCTCAGATATATAGTGAAGAGAAAATGCAGATGCTAACTGGACCCACATGCCTTGTGAGGCAATTAAGTTGTAAGTTGATTGTTTATTGTTATTGCTGCAAGGTCTTTGAAGTTGTCTCAACCTTCCTTCATCCCTTCAACAACCCCAAGCCCCTTTTTGAACTGTTCCTTCCAACACATCCCATGTTGGAAGGTAAATGTGTGATTTCTATCCCATAGTGGAAGGTAAATGTGTGATTTCCATTTTCAAATGTGCCTTCAATGCTGCATTAATCATATTGTATTTACTTCCTTAATCTATTCACTATCTCTCCCATTCATTCAAGACAGATAATTACTGTGGCCTTTATGGAGTTTATATTCTAGCATAGGAAGACAAATTAAAAATTACTAAATTATATAATATTCCAGAAAGATTTGAGTACTATAAAAACATTAAGTAAGGACGTGGAAATGAAATATATGTTTGTTTGGAGGAAACTATTTCCAAATTTAATAGTTAGATCAGGCAGCTAGTTATGTAGACATCTGTGGGAAGTGCTTTTAGGCAGTGGGTCAGTGTAAAGGCCCTAAGGAAGAAACACATTATACATGTTCCAAAACATTAAGTGTCCAGTCAGCAAGGGGGACAGTAATCAGGGGTGATGTCTTAGAGGGAGCAGGGGCTGAAACCATGGAGGTCCCTGTAAGCCCATTGCAAAGATTTGGTTCATGCTCTGAGTATGAAGGGAAGGCATTGGAGGCTTTGAACACAGGAATGATTTGATCTGACATATGCTTAAATGCTCTATTTGGCTGGTTTTATCAATAAGCAATAGAGAGACCAATTGTGAAAGCAAGGACACCAAGTAGGAGGCTATTGGAATAATCCAGGAGAAGAATGATGTAGCTTGAACCAGTGAGGTAGTGGTATATGTGGGTAAAAAAATGGTTGGATTTTAAGTGTATTTTGGCTCAGAATTTCATGAAGAACTGAAAATCTGTGTGAAGAGGAGTCAAAAATGCCTCCAATGTCCTTGGCCTGAGTGCTGGCTGTCTTCAAACCCAAACAACCCCAATCCACTCTCATTTTTTGTTGATGACCTTACCTTCTATTTCACTGAAAATTTAGAGCAGAACTAGCTTAAATTCTCACCAAATGTATGTCACTGCCTTTATCTGTGCTCATATTTCTCTGCCTTTCCTCCTGTTACTGTGGATGAACTATCTGTGCTCCTAAGGTCAAACTTTGCATTGGCACAGGACGTCCCATTGCTTCTTGCCTACCTAAAAACACTGCTCCAGGTAATCTCTTCTTTCTCTCTCATCATTTTTTCCCATTTTTACATGATCTATCTCTTTCACATTCTTTTACCATTTTGATTCCCTCTCTCCCACCAGAGCCTCATTGTTTCCCTCTAGAAACCTATTTATTTACTCTCTTCAGCACTCTTCTAAAATGTTGTGCACATTCATTGTTGGATTCTTCCTTTCTCTCACCATTTCATGAACCCACTTCAACTATATTTCCTCTCTAACACTCCATTGAAATTACTTCTATCGAGGTCCCCAGTTTCTTCCATTTCACTAAGTCCAAGGTCAACTTTCAGTCCACATTCTCTGATGTTCAGTAAGCATTTCATAATTGGTAACTTCCTCCTTATTGGACCACTGCCTTCAACTGAATTATAACACCATACTCTCCTGATTTTCAAGCTGCTTGATGTCACGATGAATCCTTTCATTATCTGCTGGCACAATGACCCAAAGTTAAAGCTATAGTTTTGATTTTTTGTTTTTTTTGTTTTGTTTTTTGTTTTTTTTTTTGAGACAGAGTCTCGCTCTGTAAACCAGGCTGGAGTGCAGTAGCGTGATCTGGGCTCACTGCAAGCTCTGTCTCGCGGGTTCATGCCATTCTCCTGCCTCAGTCTCCTGAGTAGCTGGGACTACAGGTGCCTGCCACCACACCCGGCTAATTTTTGTATTTAGTTTAGTAGAGACAGGGTTTCACTGTGCCAGCCAGGATGGTCTCGATCTCCTGACCTCGTGATCCACCCATCTCGGCCTCCCAAAGTGCTGGGATTACAGTCGTGAACCACTGCGCCTGGCTTATAGCTTTGATTTTTATTGGTACTTTTATTTTGCCTCCTGGTAAGAGTAGGAAACAAAAACTTGTAAACCCATGGAGCTTAAAGTTGTACAGATGGATACATAAATTCCTCCCCAGTGAGTCACTGAGGGTGATGTGAGCAAAATGACTCCTATTTTCATGTTTTAGTTGCATCCAGGACAGCTCCTCTCCTTCCTAACGTGTTGACTCCAACTGTGCTACTCAGCAATTCCTCCAAGATGTTGATTTATAATTTATTTCGCTTCTGGGTGGTACAGGAGATCATCGGACCATTGCAAATCATGATCCTCCACTTTTTTAGTCTACTTGTTCCACTTCTGCTTTTTGGTATCTTAATATTAAGGCATCTTTGAGATTCTTCTCAGTCCTTAGATCTCTTTATCTACACCCTAGTCATTATAACCAGTCTCATGGCTTTGCATACTATATTCTCTTCCGAATTCACATCTCAAGCTTAGACCTTTGCACTTACATGTATATATCTAGGCTTGGATATATCTAAAGGCATCTGAAATTTAATATGTAAAATACTGAGTCTAGATGTTCCCTACCACCACCAACAAAACCACAACAGAAACAACCTGCTTTAAAAAAACACTCTCAGTTGACAACCACCACATCCTTCCAAGTTCCTCACGACAAAAATCTGAGCCCTTGACTCCTCTTTCTCTCACATACTATATTTAATGTATTAGCAAATCCATGTAGATCTATCCGAAAAAATATATCTATAATCTGTCCAGTTCCTTTCAAGCTCACTACTACTCCTCCTTAGATCCAAGTCACTGTCATCTGCCACATGGATTAGATAACTTTCCAACTAATCTTTCAACTTCCACCTTCTTCCTCTTCAGTCTATTCTCAACATAGCAGCCAGAATGGATTTGCTTTTATTTATTTATTTTTTTGAGACGGAGTCTCACTCTGTCGCCCAGACTGGAGTGCAGTGACACGATCTTGGCTCACTTCAAGCTCCGTCTCCTGGGTTCATGCCATTCTCCTGCCTCAGCCTCCCGAGTAGCTGGGACTACAGGCACCCGCCACCACACCCAGCTAATTTTTTGTATTATTAGTAGAGATAGGGTTTCTCCATGTTAGCCAGGACGGTCTCGGTCTCCTGACCTCATGATCCTCCCACCTCAGCTTCCCAAAGTGCTGGAATTACAGGCGTGAGCCACCACACTCGGCCGAGAACGGATTTGTAACTCAGCTCATTTTTCTCTGTTCAGAGTAAAATTCAAAGTCTTTACATTCAGTGCACAAGTCAAATTAGCCCCTTTTACTCTTCCATTAATGATGCCTGGTATGCTTCCTATCTCAGAGCCTACCTTTCTGACATTTTCTAAGCCTGATCACTCCTCTCTCAGATATCCTCATCACTAGCTCCCTCAGATCCTCAGATGTTTACTGAAATGTCTTCTTCTCAGTGAGGCTTTCCCTGACCACCATACTTAAAATTACCTGCTTTCTCCCCACAAATTCCCAATCCTACTCTATTGGTTTATTTTTCTCTATAGCACTTATTGCCAACATTCTACATATTTTACTATATTTTTACACTCTACATATTTTTCTTTTTAAACTAGGATGTAAGTTTCCTGAGGGCAGGCTATTTGCCTATTTTGTTCCTTTCTGCATCTTTTATTCCTAGAAGAGAGACTGTGTAGTAACTGTTCAATATATGTTTCTTTAATGGATATTGTTTTTTCAGCTGATAAATAATAAAATACTCTCCCTGAGAAATTAAATGAGGGTTTAGCTTTCTTAAACCATTAACCACTACTTTCCCTGATATCTTTCTCCAAATGAGTAATATTAAGCATATCATTAACTAAATAATTATTACTAACATTATTGTGACTATCTTAAGACCATTCACTACAGAGACAAGCAGTGCACTATGACTGTGTTTCCCTTTTTGTTCAATACTTGAATTTTTGCTGGAGTAAATTACTTATTGCTTTTTCAGTTTTCTTACTTATA
The DNA here is from genome assembly GCF_000951045.1 of Mandrillus leucophaeus. Taxonomy (NCBI): domain Eukaryota; kingdom Metazoa; phylum Chordata; class Mammalia; order Primates; family Cercopithecidae; genus Mandrillus; species Mandrillus leucophaeus. The sequence goes on from NW_012101821.1 coordinate 326,517, forward strand.
AAAATATACTTCTACCAATTTGTTAACTTCTCCAATGTATCTGTCAAGCGCCTATCCACATCATCATGTGAATGTTCACATAAATCAACGATCTACCATTGCTTTTTTTATTTTTCATTTCCCTATGATCTGCTCCCCAAAGTCTTATCTTCCTGCTCCAATGTGAACAGAGTATTTCCTGACCCTGTTGTTCAGCTGTCATTCTAGAATTGCCTACAGTCTTCATCTTAGTTTTAGTTTACCACTTTGTGGTTTGGAATCTCCTGTTATCCTGATAACCTATCTTCTTCCATCTTTGTGAACTTTATCATTTTGCTGGAGTCAATCCTTCAATAATTTCCTATGCTAACATTCAATGGGAGGTTTAATCCTTGCATGCAATTGTTCTATTCTTATACTTGATCGAGAGTTTGGCTGGGTAAAGAATTACAAGATGAAAATACTTTTCTCTCCAAATTATGACATCATAACTCACTCTCTTCTGTCTTCTCAATGATGCCGTTAATGACATTATAATTCCCTATTCTTTGTATGCTTACCTGACTGTTTACTTTGGAAATGTTCAGTAGATACTTTAGTCTGTATTCTAAAATTTCACAATTATGTGCTTTGGTGTCATTTATTATTAATTTATTTACATAATGAGGCTTTCCATGGACCCTTTAATCTGAAAAGTTGGGCCCTTCATTTCTGAAAGTATTTTTCTATTTCCTGTTTGAATAATTTTTTCTCATCTGTTTTCTTTGATCTTCCTTACTAAAATTTTTATCACACCATTAGATTTCTTAGTGTTTTGTGTTGTTTTATGAGATGGTCAGTCAAAAGAAGACAGAGAAGAGGTTCAGGAAAACAAAGTTTATTATACCTAGAGGTCTTAAATACAAGAGGCGCAACATGAGAAATACACCAGTGCAGCCAGATGGAAGAAGACAGGAACAAGGGGGAGGTTTTGCCCCGAATCTTTATTATGGTTTCATGGGGAAATGCAAGGCAGGGTGAGCAATTTAGGATTGGATAGTGAGACAATGCAGGGAACCCTACTTAAGGGAATGCAGCTCCCCTCCCCACCACAAAGCATGGAAATAAAAGAAAATTGTGAGTTCTTTCAAGGAAAATTCTAGGCACCTAGCTAGCCCTGATAAGCAAATAAGCAACTTGATAAACTAGAAGGTAATAGTAGCCTAAAACAGTAGCCAAGGAAGCTAGAATTGTTAGCGTAGATGTCAGACATAAGCAGGACAGGGGAGAGGCCCTACCTCCCCCCATCTTGCCCCCACCAATAGGAATAGGAATGTCAGGCAACCATCAGGTAATGATCAGGCAGTTGTTAAACTGTCTCTCTAAAATTGTTTCTCTAAAATAGTAATTGGTTGCAGCCAGCACCAGGGAAAGGCAGTCTCCCAGTATATTAAAAAAAAAAAAAAAAAAAAAAACCTGAAACTGGTGATTTTTGAGTGGAGTTGGGTGATTGGGCTCAAGCATGCACACTAAGATGTAAAATGGCAGAGTTTATCTGGTATATGACCTTCCTCCAGGAATACTTGACTGGTAAAGGAAAAACAACTCAAGTGAGCATGTGTAAAAGTCCAGTAAACACACTGTGCATACAGCCCCTCCCAAGTGCTGGTAGGCCACTGTTCATGCGACAGCCCACCTCAAGAGAAGAATCGGGGAAGAAGTAATGCAAGACCCCAGAAGCACACCAATGCATAAAGCCAAAGGTCAAACAGCGCACTTGAATCTCTTAAGTCGCCTGCTTGACCCATTCCAAGTATACTTCCCTTCCTTTCGTTCCACTAAAACTTTTTAATAAATGTTTACTCCTGCTCTAAAACTTGCCTCAGTCTCTCATTCTGCCTTATGCCCCTTGGTTGAATTCTTTCTTCTGAGGAGGCAAGAAATCAGGATGCTGCATACCTATAAGGATTCGCCACTGCTAACAAAATCAGCAGATGTTTGGTTTCCCTATATAGAGTAAAGATAACATCTTCAAGTATGTCTCTGAGTTGTTTTCAGAAACCCCAACCTCCGTTAAACAGATCTAATGGCACATGGTCCTCAGTTAAGGGGGAATGGGGCACTGAACTCTGATCAACATTCTTTATTTTAAATTTCCTCCTGAGGTGCCTAGAGAAAGTCACACCCATGAGCCAGGCTAACATCCGTTTCTGCTGACCCTAAATTTTTAAACAAAGCTTTTCTTCCTTAACAAATTGAAAATCAGAAAATATTTGAATCTACCTATGACCTGTAAGCCCCAGCTTCAAGATATTCCACTCTTTTAGGCCAAAACCAATGTGTAACTTCCATGTTTTGATTTATAATTGTGCTTGTAACTTCTGCTTTCTGAAACTTACCGTTGCCTTTAAAAATCCTTACCTTAAGCCATCAGAGAGGCCAGGACTTAAGCATTAGCTGCTAGATCCTCCTTGTTAGGCACCCTACAAAGAAGCATTTTCCTTTATCTGGCTGCAAACCTCAGTGTGACTATCTGGTCTTACTGTGCTGGGCGAATGAATCCCAGTTCAGTTCCATACCTATAGTATGAATAATTTCTGTGATCTCTAAACTATAGAGGTGGTCCTAGTTGCCTGGTATCTGTTCCTGGGATTATTAAAGGGGAGGAATATTGACTTCTGAGGGTCTCAGGCCAAATAGAGGAGGTGTGGCTCTGGATTGGTTATTCTGCATAACAAAGACATGTTCCTGGTTGAGCCCTTTGCTGTCTCTAATTGGCTAGCCCCAGGAAAGGCAGTATCTCCCAGGCAGAAAGGTTGGGGTTTCTTTGGAGGGGGGCAATGTTTTTTTAAGATGTCAAAATATAATATAGAAAAAAAAATATATATATATATATAAAATCTATCTATCTATGTACCTACCTACCTACTATCTATCTATACGTGGTCTGATCTTTTAGTGTTCTTACATTCTCTCATCTGTTTTCTGCCTCTTTTTCTTTTCCATTTCTCTTTCTGGGGGAATATCTGACATTATTTTCCAAAATTTCTGGGACTCAATTCTAATTTTCAAAGTGTTTTTATTGGTTATTTTTTATTTTCATGGCTTCAGATCTTGATTTATGGATAAAATACATTATTTTATGTGCACGGGGATAGTAATTCAAGTTTTCCTTATTTATCCCAGATTTCCTCTTCTATTCGTTTGTTTTGATCTCTTTGTATCAATGGAGGCTCTCCTAGAATATATGTTAGCTCTGTTTGCTCGTTCATATTTAAAAGTAAAGCATTAAGAACCTAGTGGAAGTTCCGTATTTGGAGTATTTGGAGGTGGTGATTATTTTCACTTGGGGCTTCACTGTAAGATCTTAATGTGAAGCCATTTTTTTTTCTTTATTTCAGGGGTCCTTATATGTCAGCATTTAAAGGCTGTTTTTTTCTGTGATTATTAAAAGAAGCAGCTTACTCTTTCTTTCCTTGGGGGACATAGACCTTATCAACAGCTGATATTTTGAAATTTTATTAGTAAGAAAAAAGGGCTGATGTTCTCACTTTCAGACGGGCTCTTAACTCCCATTTTTAGAGATGTCATTTGGCCCTGCAGGATCTACTGTGGTTAATGTTTCTTCACCAACCATTCTGGATGAAGCCACTCAATCACTATAAACTTTCCTCTTAATACTGCTTTTGCTGTATCCCAGAGGTTTTGGCATGTTGTATTTCCATTATCATTTGTTTCAAGAATGTTTCAATTTCCTTCTTAATTTCTTCATTCACCTACTGTTTGCTCATTCATGAGCAAATTGCTTAATTTTTGTGTGTTTGTATAGTTTCCAAAGTTCCTCTTGTCACTGATTTCTAGTTTTATTCTCTTGTGGTCAGAGAAGATATTTGATGTTATTTCCATTTTCTTTTTTTTTTTTTTGAATGTTTTAAGACTTGTTTTGTGACCTAACATGTGATCTGTCCTTGACAATGATCCATGTACTAAGGAGAAAATGTGTATTCTGAAGCTGTTAGATGAAGTGTACTGTACATTTCTATTAGGTTCATTTGTTTTATAGTACAGATTAAGTCTGATGTTTCTTTGTTGATTTTCTGTCTGGGAGATCTGCCTGACACTGAAAGTCGGGTATTGAAGTCTCCAACTATTATTGTATTGGAATCTATTTCTCTCTTTAGCTCTAACAATATTTGTTTTATATGTCTGGATGCTCAATTGTTGGGTGCATATATATTTAAAATTGTTATGTCCCTTTGCTTAATTTTGATCCCTTTATCATTATATAATGACCTACTTTGTCTCTTATAGTTTTGGTCTTAAAATCTATTTTGTCTGATGTAAGTATAGCTGTACTTGCTCTTTGTTTGTATTGGCCTGGAATGTCTTTTACCATGCCTTTATTTTTAGTTTATGTGCCTCTTTATAGGTGAAGTGTGTTTCTTGTAAGCAATAAATCATTGAATCATGTTTATGCATCTATTCAGCCACTCTATGTCTTTTGATGGGAGATTTTAGACCATTTACATTCAACATTATTATTGAAAGACAGGGACTTACTCCTGTTATTTTGTTATTCGTTTTCTGGTTGTTTTGTGGTCTTCTCTCTCTTCTTTTCTTCCTTCCTACTTCCTAGCTTCCTTTTAGTAAAGGTGATTTTCTCTGGTGGTAGGCTTTGATTTCTTGCTTTTTATTTTTTGTGTAATAAAAACTCTACATTTTGACTCCATCTCCCCCACTTTTTAACTGTTTGTTGTTTCTCCTTGTGTCTTATCGTACTGTCTATCTCTTCAAAAGTTGTTGTAGTTATTATTTTTGATTGGTTTATCATTTAGTCTTTCTACTTACATTGAGACGTTTACATACTGAAATTACAGTGTTACACTATTCTTGTTTCCTGTGTGCTTACTATTTCCAGTAAGTTTTATACCTTCATATGATTTCTTATTGTTCAACTTTTTCTTTCAGATTGAAGAACTCCATTTAGCATTTTTTGTAGAACATGTCTGGTGTTGATGAAATCCATGTTTTGTTTGTCTGAGATCTTTATTTCTTTCATGCTTAAAGGATATTTTCACCAGATATACTATTGTAGGGAAAAGTTTCTTTTTTTCGGCAATTTAAATACATCATGCCACCCTCTCCTGACCTGTAAGATTTCTACTGAAAACTCTGTGGCCATATGTATTAGAGCTCTGTTGTATGTTGTTTCTTTTTTCCTCCTGCTTTAAAAATCCTTCTTTATCCTTGACTTTTGGGAGTTTGATTATTAAATACCTTGAGGTAGTCTTCTTTGTCTTAAATCTGTATGGTGTTCTGAAACCTTCTTCTATTTGAAGTTGGTATCTTTTTCTAGGTTTGGGAAGTCCTCTGACATTATCCCTTTGAATAATCTTTTTATCCTTATGTCTTTCTCTTTCTTCTCTTTAGGTCAAAAACTCTTAGAATTGCCCTTTTGAGGCTATTTTCTAGGTCCTGCAGGTGTGCTTCATTGTTTTTGGTTTTTTCTTTTTTTCTTTTGTCTCCTCTGACTGTGTATTCCCAAATATCCTGTGTTCAAGGTCACTAATTCTTTCTTCTGCTGAATCAATTCTGCTACTAAAAGACTCTGATGTATTCTTCAGCATGGCAATTGCATTTTTCAACTCTAGAATCTCTGCTTGATAGTTCTGAATTCTTTCAGTCACTTTGTTAAATTTATCTGATAGAATTCTGAATTGTTTTCTCTGTGTTATCTTGAATTTCTTTCAGTTTCCTCAAAACGCTATTTTGAATTCTCTCTCCAAATGGTCTAAACAAATTATTTTTCTCCAAGATTGGCCTCTCAGTGCCTTATTTAGTTCGTTGAGTGAGGTCATGTTTTCCTGGATGGTGTTCATGGTTGTAGATGTTCTTTGGTGTCTGGGCATTTAAGAGTTGGGTATTTACTGCAGTCTTCACAGTCTGGGCTTGTTTGTGCCTGTCTTTCTTGGGAAGGCTTTCCAGGTATTGAAGGGACTTGGGCCCCAAGCCCAAGAACACTGTGTTTTTTGCAGACTCATAGAGATACCATTTGGTGGTCTTGGATAAGATCCAAGAAAATTCTCTGGATTACCAGACAGAGATTCTTGTTCTTCTCCTTTACTTTCTCCCAAACATACAGAGTCTCTGGGTGCTGAGCCACCTGGCACTGGGGGTGTAGTGATGCAATCACCCCTGTGTGGTCCCCACCACTGGAACTTCACTGGATCAGACCTGAAGCCAGCACAGCACTGGGCCTTGTCCAAGGCCCTCCCCTTCAGGGTGGCAGGTTCCTCCAGGCACTTTAGGCATGTCCAGAAATGCTGTCTGGGAGCTGGACATTCAAGTCAAAACCCTTAGCAATTTACCTGATGTTCTATTCTACTGAGGCTAAGATGGCATGGAAACCACAATATAAAGTACTTCCTGCTCTTCCATCTTCATTCCACAGGCAGAAGGGCATCGTCCTGTGGTCACAACCATCCCCAGTGCATGGGGGTGGGGGGTTCTGGCAGGCCATCACCAATGTTTGCTTAAAGGCCAAGAGCTCCTCTGTCAGCTTGTGGTGAATGTTGACAGACCTTGGACTCACCCTTCAAGGTAGTGGGATGCCCTCCGACCCAGAGAAGATCCAGTAATGTATCCAAGCTCCTAGTCTGTACACAGTGCCCCCAAGAGCCTGGTTGTTCCTCTCCCCTACTATGGCTGTGCTGGTACCTAGGATGCAAAACGAAGTCCCCTTTACTTTTCCTTCTGCTTTTCTCAAACAGAAGAAGTCTTTTGCCATAGCCACCAGAGCTGGGAATGTGCTGGGGCTCCCTTGAAGCCAGTATATCTCAGAACTTGAGGCTCAAGGCATGCTCCCTGGCTATTGCTGGTGGTTATCCAAGGCCTATGAGCCCTTTAGTAAGCACTTCATCTATTCTGCCAGTACCAGGTCTTTCTCTTCAAGGCAGTGGATTCCCTTTTGGCCCAGGGTGTGTCTAGAAATGCCATTCAGGAGCTATGGACTGGAATGGGGTCCTCGTGACTATGCCCAGTGCCCTATTCTACTGTGGCTGAGCTGGTATCCAACAGGCAAGACAAAATTTCTCTATTCTTCACTCTTCCCTCCTTAAGCAGATAGAATAAATTCACTTTTGTTGCTACATGCTGCACTGCCTGGGGTTGGGGGAGGAATAACACAAGCCCTCCTTTAGCCATGCCAGCTGGTGTCTCCCTAGGTCATGTGCTACTCTAGTTCACCAGCTCTAAGCCCAGTCTAGCACTAGGAGTTGCCTAGGAATTACAGTCCTTTTATCCTAGACTGCCTTTCAAGTTTACCTAGGACCCCAGAGCACTTCAGCCCACAATGACAAGGCCTCCCGTGAAACTCAGGGTTCGACCACTGGGATGAGCAATTTACTTCTGGCTAGGGTTGGTCCAAATGATCCCTCCATGTGCAGGTACTGGCTGAGCACAGCATAGCTTTATTCTCCACTATAACATGGCAGCACTGAGTTCAGTGTAAAATCCCCCAGCGCCTGTATTCTCTCCCCAAAGTGCACAGATTCTCTCTCCACGCTGCAGGCCCACTGCCAAGAGATTAGGAAGGAATATGTTGGTGCTTCAAGACTGTCTCTCCTGTTTTTCTGAATGCTTCTTTCCACAATGTGAAGTTAAAACTAGGTACTGTGATTGCTCACCTGATTTTTGTTTCTTGTGACAGTGCTTTTCTGTGTATAGTCGGTTGTTAAAATTTGGTCTCCCAGTGGCAAGGATGAGTGGTGTAGGCTTCTATTCTGCCATCTTTGCTTTGCCTTTCCTTAGATTTGATTCAAAACAGGCACGGGTTTTTAAACTGTTGGATTTGTTCATTTGTGGGAACCAACAACCAAAGAAAATTAGCCCTATATTTTCTAAACAGATCAATACTATCATTTCCACTATTACGTACCATTGCACCATTAGTTCCTCAAAGAAAGTCTTATTTGAATGATTTCCAAGAGTTCAAAAATGGGCCTGAGATGGCAATGTCAAGTATTTCATAATAGTGAATTAATTCTCATCTTAAAAATACAGAATCTAGTATTTTATTCCAAAATTGGAAGCAGAAGTCAAGGTTGCTTCAGGGTACCACAGGGATTCATATCAGTACATCAGGTTGTCAACAGTCTCACACTTTGTCTATTATATTTGGGGGAAAGTCTTCAGGTTTAAAATTCCCTTGTTGAAGAAGGTAATTTTCCTGCAGTGAAGAGTCTGGATGGTGTATTTGTCAGGGTTCTTCATGGGGGGGTCAGAACAAATAGGATATATGTCCACATAAAAGGGAGTTTATTAGGAGGAATTGATTCACATGATTACAAGGCAAAGTCCCACAATAGGCTGTCTGCAAGCTGAGGGAGAGAGAAGTTGGTAGTGGCTTAGTCCAAGTCTGAAAGCTTCAACACCAGGGAAGTCGACAGTTCCCTGTGAAGCTGACAGTGCAGCATTCAGTCTATGGCCAAAGGCCCAAGAGGCTCCTGGAAGCCACTGGTGCAAGTCCCAGAGTCCAAAGACAGAAGAACCTGGAGTCTAATGTCTAAGGGCAAGAGGAGTGGAAGCAAGCATCCAGTATGGGAAGAAGAAAGAGAGCCAGAAAGAGCCACACTTATCCCTCTTCTTCCCTCTGTTTTGTTGTAGCTGCGCTGGCAGCCTTTGGAAGGTGATCTGAGGGTGGGTATTTCTCTCCCAGTCCACAGACTCAAATGTCAGTCTCCTCTGGCAACAGCCTCACAGACACACCCAGTTCTTTACCAGCCACCTATGCATCCCTCACCCCAATCAAGTTGACACCTCATGTTAACCATCACAGACAGTCATATGTTTACTATGTGAAACGAGTATACAAAATAGATCCAAGAAAGAAAAAATTGCCTTTGATTAGGAAAGCTTTAGATAGGGCTCTTATTTTCTTCGTCTTTGTTTATTATTTATCATTTCACAAGAAATAAATGGATGAGTAAAATTGAGATGAAAACTTATTCAAGGAAGTCTCTGTTTTTAGCTATTTGCCTGGGTTTAAATTGTTAATGAATGCTTTAAACTAACAGAGACATTTTTGTGGTGATTATTTCCAGAATTTCTCCTGAATTACAGAACAACCTTGCTTAGACCTTGACTTGAAGACATCAATGTGTAACTTGCCTTCAATATGTGAGGTTCATACTTTGCCTATTTCATTAGTACATGATAATGCTATTCTTTTGTGAGACAGATATCTTGAGTTCATTACAAGATACATGCTTAATAAATTAATAATAGGATCACTTGGGAATCATACTCAATGCTGAAGCCTTATATTTTAATAATGTAAATCATGTACTTGGCATGCTTTCATATAATCAGGCCTTAATCAGGCATGAAAATAATAAATACCTAATTCGAAGGCTGATTTTTGAGCCATAGATGTATTTGTGTAATGCTCACAGCCTGATTTAAACACCTACCTATGAAATGACAGAGAATCATTGAAGTAGATTTCTTTGTTTCCCCTTGAAGTTTTTCAGAATGTACAACTTTGACGATCATAAGAGAAAAAGAAACTGTGTTTGATTTGTGATTTTTATGTTATGGTTAAATAGAAACATGGTTCTTGAGTTCACTGGGGACTTGCAGGCCACTCCATCACTTTCTCATGCTGTCTGACATCTTAAAGGAAAGACAAAGTGTAGATGAAAGAAAGTACATGAACCGAGAAATCCAAGGAGAGTACCAAACGATGCTGACTTTCAAGGAAGGTGAAATATTATTTCTATGTAGATTCTTCTGATAAAATTCTGCCTTTCTAGTCACTCAGCACTTGATCGAGTAATCTGTCATTGTGCCCCCACAGTGATATTTTACCCAAATGCAGTGTATCGTAAGAAAAACTAATTAACTTTGACTTCTCTGCATCTATCCCCAGAAGACTCAGGTCTCTTGTTGTTTGCATGGAATAATTAAAGAAAAATAAAATTTCCCCAAAGAGAAGAACTTTTGATTCTGTTACTGTGAAACACAGAAATAAAGTAATTTGTTACCTTGGAAAGAAATGAACTGCAAACTCTTTCCATCTGTTTATTTAGGAGGGAAGGCAGGTTACTTCATCCTCACTGCCATACATGATTAGCTTTTTTGCTCTGGCTTCTGCAGCATGGAGAACTATTCTTCTGTCTACAGCTTCACACATCAGGCCTGGCTATGCCTATCCTTACTACAGGACGGGCAAGTCATGTAGGATGCCCAAAGTTGTAGACAATACTGAGGTAATGTCAGCTAACCAGGCAAATTTGTTACATGTTAGCTGCAGCTCAGAGGGAGACATGAAAATTTAAACCTCCTAGGCAAGAGGCAATCACTGAATCTCCAGCCCAAAGCCTGACATGTCATCCCCAATCAATCAGTTGTGAGGGATCACAGAAAATTTTCTAAGCTTTTATTCTGGAAGAGGTTAGAGATTGAGTATTACTTGAAGAAACCAGAGCTTATCACGCATTCCATCAACATCACTTTTGCAAGTGAGATAACAAATGAGTAAACTTTGTCACGGGTGGCCAGAGTCTCATTAATTGGACAGAGGACTTAGATGTTGGGTAAAAGATAAATAATTCTTCAAATTAGAAGCAGTTTCATAAAATTAAAGTTGACTTTGTAAAAAACAAACCTTTGGAAAGCTCTAATCCATTTTCACCAAGTGTCATGAATTGCAGGACTTTCTGGAATTGTTAATATAAGATAATCGCAGCACTTTGGGAGGCCGAGGCAGGTGGATCACAAGGTCAGGAGATTGAGACCATCCTGGCTAACACAGTGAAACCCTGTCTCTACTAAAAATACAAAAAATTAGTCAGGCATGGTGGTGGGCAACCGTAATCACAGATACTCAGGAGGCTGAGGCAGGAGAATCATTTGAACCCGGGAGGTGGAGCTTGCAGTGAGCCGAGATCAAGCCACTGCACTCTAGCCTGGCAACAGAGTAAGATTCTGTCTCAAAAAAAAAAAAAAAAAAAACACACAAAGATAATAGGAAACGTTTATGAAACTGATGTCTTTGATTTACTTTTTATGCTATAAGTAAAATGTGTACAAAACAAACTTATCACCCACATTCAGAATGACTGGCAAGAGTAAATACAGAAGGATTAAAAATAAAATTACCCTGCATATTTCGAAAGCATAAAAAGAATTTTTAAAACATATTAAGCATTCTTATTGAGACTGGCAATGACTTGGGATAATCAGTTTTGACTTGAAAACAGATAGCAGGTTAGCAATTTTTTGTCTTCACATTCTGAAACTCAAAGAGAAATGTGAGATCTCTGAATGACAAAGTTTTGTCATTTCAGTCAAATCATATTTGAGAACAAATATAGTGGTTTTGATATTGCTCTGAACAACTGAATTACAGGAAAGTTTGGTATTAAAATTCTCTTTCTTCTATATGTCCCTTTTCCTTCATAGCTTAAACATGAAATAAGTTTCCAGACCTTCAAATAATTGAACAAAAACATCATATATCTTGCTTAGTGGACAATGTTTTCGGTTTTTCTGTTCTTAATTTTAGCAGCATTTTATCAGGTGGGGCCTCATACCTATGGAACCTCATTCTTTTGCTTTTAGTCACAGAACTGAGGACCTACTAAGTGACTGTAGAAGACAAAATAGAAATTGATATTGGCATATATAAACTAAGCCCAGTTAGAGGACATGTTAACTTCCAAAGACAAAAAATTGAAGAAAAGCCATGAGAATTTTTGGCTATCTGCCTCTTTGGGAGATATGGCAGGGAATATAACACATTCTACATATATTCTTTTGTTTTGGGATTTAACATTAAATTCTGTACTCTTTTTTTTTTTTTTCCGATAAGGAGTCTCGCTCTATCGCCCAGGCTGGATGGAGAACAAGGATGCGATCTTGGCTCAATGCAACCACTGCCTCCTGGGTTCAAGCGATTCTCCTGCCTAAGCCTCTCGAGTAGCTGTAATTACAGGCGCCCACCACCGCACCTGACTAATTTTTGTATTTTTAGTAAAGATGGGGTTTCACCATATTGGCCAGGCTGGTTTCAAACCCCTGATCTCAGGTGATCTGCCTGCCTCAGCCTCCCAAAGTGCTGGGATTACAGGTGTGAGCCACTGTGCCCACCCTTAAATTCTGTACTCTTAAGTAAAATATTTCCAAGGCATTTTCTTGTGGAATTTATAGTGGGCTTCAACTCACCATAAGCTGAGTGTACAACCATTCAACAAGGTACAGGGGCAGATACAGCTGTGCTATGTTAAGGTAATATACTTAGCTGAGGGATTATTTGTGGTCCCATTACTTTTTAATCCATTCACAAATAAAAGAAGGCCCAGTCTAGCTCCAGGATAGAATTTTTAAAACATTGTGTGGAGAGGAAGAAAAAAATAGAGCCTGTTTTGTTTCTGCCTTTCAAAATTGATATTGGAAACACACAATGGGGCAATTATGTTAAAGATAAAGTTTTCAAATCTCAGAAGGCTAGATGCTGAGGAAATCAAAGCATAAAATTAATGTCAAAAGAACATATTTGGAAGAATTTACAAAATATAAGAGCAAGTTTTTACTATTCCAGTGATGAAAAAAAAAAATCCTCTGAACAGAAAGTGAAGCATCGGTGAGGAAAACAGTCATGTTTTCCTCATGTGTGAGGGGGTGCTGTGGGCTCTGAGAAGAGGTTAGAGTGGGCAGCAGATCCCTTTCCAGGTTTGAGGTCCAAAAGTCGAGGACCCCTCGTGATCCCTGAAGATGGCAGCCCTGCAAGACTCCACCCACTAGTGTGCAAGCTTCAGCATAAAGATGGCTGCATGCATGACAGTGCTAGAGAGTTTCTCATAATCCCAGTGGGGTATAATAGAGCAAGTAAATATTCACAAACCCCCCAAACAGAGTGGAATTTAGATAAGAAAGAGTTGGTGAGCTTGGAGAGGCCTCATAGTACAGACAACAGGTCTGTAGAAACAAACACAACATCACCAAAGATGAAACAGGGAACTGAAGTCCACCACATCATCATGGTGAGTCAACAGTGACTGTGGACTAGAGGAGACATTTCAGCAGATGCAAGCATGGAGCAGTGCCACACAAGGCCCACAGCGCTCTATTTTGATGCTATGTTATCCTCCGCAATTTAGATATAACCTGGGACAAGGGGAAGAGTGAAAGTCTTGAACTACTCAAGATAAAGGAAGTGTAAAGAGTTCTATGGAAAGGATTTTAAAATATGAAGAAAGTTCAGTCATAGAGAATATATTTCTCCTGAAACTGAAGTTTTGGCACACATGTGTTTGTGTCCCCAAATTTCACACCACTTTATATATGAAAGGCTAACTTTAGTAAGATTAATTGCTGTCTAACTAGATACAGGAAGCAGTTCCTTAAGTTTCAAAATTATAGGGATACAGGAAAAGGCTGACATCTGAGGAAGAAAATTGTGCTATTTTATTTATATAAAGTCTTGTGGTTACTTAACATATTTGCTCATCTAACCCACAGTTTAGCAATCGATGGCCCCCCCAAATCTGGCCCACAAGTTGCCTATTTCATTATAATTCACCAGCTAAGAATTAGTTGAGTATGTTTAAAGGATTAAAAACAAACCAAAATAAGAATTATATTCTGTGATATTTGAAAATTATATGAAATTCAAAATTTCAATGCCCCCAAATAAAGTTTTATTGGAACATGGCCAAATCTATGTGTTTATATAAAGTAACAGTTTGCTATAATAGCAAAGTTAAGTAGTTGCGACAGACTGTATGATCCACACAATCCCAAATACTTGCTACCTATCCATTTATAGAATTAATTTGAAAACCCATGGACTAGTAGCAAACTTCCTGGTTGAACAGCATCAGAGGACCCAAAATGCACCAAACAACTCTTAAAATACATTTCTTAGAACTCCCTAGTGGTTGCATATTAAATTAATTAAACCCATGCTTCCTTGAGTGAGTTACTGTGTGGAAAGGCTTTAGGTGAAGAATCTAAGTGAAACATAGTGGTCTTCTCATTTGTGATTTTGCATAACCTGAAATTAGACCTCTAGGTGCTGCTAGTATTTACTTCTATGGGTTCAATACTAATATTTTATTTTTTATTAAAGTAAAATATTTATTCTATTTTATTCAATGTGTTTACCAAAGTTAAAAAGTCACACCACTTTATAAGTAAAACCAGTACATTGTAATTATGCCTTGTTTGCCACTGAAATAAAGACCCACATTATTTTTTAAATGCCAGTATTTCTCCATGATCAGTAGTAGATAAATGCTTTCAATTTTTTGTTTCCAATAAAATAATAGAAGTAATGATTAGCATTTATTGCATTCCTTCCATATGTTAAGCATTTTAAATGCATATTTTCACTTAATTCTTATCACCACAGGCTACTGCCATACCCACTATATAAATGAGAAAATTTGAGCTCAGGGAGAAAAGGGAACTCACTCATGATTGTCAGTCATAAGTGGCAGATCCCACACCCAAATATTAGTCGTCTCTGCTTTCTCCACTGAAGCATATCATTTTTCTTTATAATTTCCAGTGTATTTCTAATTTCTTCACATATCATTCACTGTCTCCTATTCAGTCTTCTTTTTGACCAAAACCTCACATTTACAAGCTGGTTAAGGAGAGCCAATTGGCGACCAGCAAATTTAATTCTCCGAGCGAAGACCCTGGGTAGGACCTGAGCTCACAGCCTTGCTGCTTTCACACCATGTTTGTAAGAACTGCTTCCTTGGGCAGCAGCAGCAGTTTGTGTTGCCCGTTGATTCCTGTGATGACAGTTTGGAATATGGCAAATAAGTACTTACTGTGCTTTGTTTTGTGACATCTACACAAAATTTTCTTGACCTTTGCTCGCAGAGATGGTGCCACCATCATTCTTTCAAAAAGGATAATTTGACTGAAAAAATTAATGAATGTGCATGTCTTTTGACTTTAAACATGAATTCTGGCTTCTCTTTGCTGAACATTTTGGTTTTTATAAACCCATTTCTTTGATCCCCAGTCACCATATTCCAGGCATGACAGGCGTCAATGTTCTTTTTAAAAATTCACTACTTCAAAATGAAGACAACACAATAATTATTACCTAATTTTCAAAGTTAGCCAACTTATTAGCCCATCTGGGAAAAAAAAAAAAAAAAACTCAACTGATAATTATTTTCTTCCTCACTCATACCTCCAAAAATTGAATTTGCCAGTCTCTGTTGGTGCATTTGAGACCTTTCTCTCTGCCAAATTGAGATTTTAAAAATGTGTTAATAACTACTTCCATATTTGAGGCTTTATAACATCTCACATATTATTGATGCTTAAAACTAAATATTTCTTGGCATCCTCTGAATACTTTTATGATCATCCCAAACATGTTTAAATAAACAATTGGATTCAGTTCAGAAAAAAGTTGAACAATGAGTAAATTTTGTGTGCACAGCAGGTACAAAATGAAGAGGATATCATTTCCATCCTGCAGGAGCTTTGCTAGTCAGAGTGGTAGTAAGGTAAAGATGAAAAATGATGCAATGCTTACTCTCAAGTATGCTGGCTATTACTTGAATTTTGTCCCCTCCAAAACAAACAGTGAGGTCCTAACCCCTCGGTACCTGTGAAGGTGGCCTTATTTGAAAAACAGGATCTTTGCAGATGTAATCACATTAAGATGAAGGCATTGTAGTGGGTCCTAATCCAATATAACTAGTACACTTTTAAAAGGGTGAAGTTTGGACACAGACACATAAGGGGAATGCCATGTGAAGTCAGAGACATACAGAGAGAACACTAAGTAAAGACAGAGATTGGAGTCATACTGTCACAAGTCAAGGAACACCTGGGCACTTCCAAAAGCTGAAAGAGGCAAGAAGGGATTTTCCCCTGGGGACTTCAGAGGGAAAGTGGCCCATCCAGTCCCTTGACTTTGGACTTTTTGCTTCCAGAACTGTGAGAGAATGCATTTCTTTTTTATTTTTCACTTTTATTTTAGGCTCGAGTACATGGGCAGGTTTGTTATATGGGTAGACTTGTGCCATGGGGGCTTATTGTACAGATTATTTTATCACCCAGGTACTAACCCTAGTACTCAGTTGTTTTTTTCTGTTCCTCACCCTCCTCTCACTCTTCGCTCTCAAATAGGTCCCTGTGTCTGTTGTTCCTTTCTGTGCTCATATGTTCTCATCATTTAGCTCCCACTTATAAGTGATGACATGCAGTATTTGGTTTTCTGTTCCTGCATTACTTTGCTAAGGATGTTGGCCTCCAGCTCATCCATATTCCTGCAAACAACATGATCTCATTCTTTTTTTATGGCTATGTAGCATTCCACAGTGTATATGTACCACCTTTTCTTTATCCAGTTTACCACTGATGGGCATTTAGCTTGATTCCATGTTTTTACTATTGTGAACAGTGCTGTAATGAGCAAACACGTACATGTGTTTTTATGGTAGAACAACTTATATTCCTTTGGGTATATATCCAGTAATGGGATTGCTGGGTCAAATGGTATTACTGTTTTTAGCTCTTTGAGGAATTGCCACACTACCTTCCACAATGATTGAACTAATGTACACTCCCACCAACAGTGTGTAAGCATTCCCTTTTCTCTACAACCTCGCCAGCATCTGTTATTTTTTGACTTTTTAATAATAGCCATTCTGACTGGTGTGAGATGATATCTCATGGGGCTTTTGACTTCAATTAAGAGAACAAGTTTCTGTAGTTTCAACATGCCCAGTTTATGACACTTTATTACAGCAGCCCTAAGGACCAATATTGTGGAATATAAAAGTCTTCAGACATAAATGACTATGGTAAAAAGTGAGTGTTCAAGATTCTAAAGGTGGTATAAAAAATGTGAGGAAGGCTCAGAATTGAGAATCAGAAAAAGGTTTCTGGGGCAGAGACACAAGATCTAGACATACAGGAATGACAAAATTCCTGATCTAGACATCTGGAAATAGGGTGCAGGGCATTCTAGATGGAGGGAAGAGGATGTGCATTTGCTTAGATGGTTGATAGCAAAGAGGGGAAGCATAGTGTGGTAATGGAAAAGGAGAACTGAACAGGTAAGCAAGAAGGAATGTGGGACTAGATGACAAGTGTAGAGTTTCAATGTTAGGCTGAGGATTTTGGTCTTAGGGAAATAATCATTGAAGGCTTTGAAGAGATTAGTGGCAACACCAATACTCTGTTTTAATAAAAATATGTAATGACTTTTATATAGATAGGTTGAACAAGGGAGAGATTTGGAGGCAAGAACACCAGTTAATAGGCTACCACCATAGTCCAGAATACAGGCAATGAGAAAATTGACTAGGGTAGTCAATAATTCAACAATAATTGAAAGGGAATGAAGTGTGAATGAGAATAGCACAGAGATACATAGCTATCACTGAACAACTAATTGGACTTGGGAGATGAAATATAGACAGATAGGTGTTACATCTGTTATCCCTTTCCATAATAATCCGATGTAACACAAATTACAAAACTTTGGTGACATATAACAATAAGAATTTATTTTTGCTCATGTGTCTATGGGTTGGCTGGATAAGTCAGCTCCCTGAGTTGGGCTGTGGAAACGAGGTGCTCACTCAGGAATCTGCTTATCTTGGAGGGGCTCTAGACTATGTATGGAGCCCTATCTGGGACAGCAGGACTGACTCCGCTCTTTCTAGTCTCTCATCCTCCAGCAGGCTGATGCAGACATATCCTAGTAGTGAAGGCAAAAAAGCAGGAGTGTGAGCAGAAAGGCACAGAGTGCTTCTAATTATATGTAGCATATTTGGTCTCATTAGTCAAAGCAAATTACGGGATGAAGCTCTGGGTCAGAGTGGGAAGGGACTACAAAGTGAAGGAGTCAAGGATGATTTCAAAATTTTGTGTCTTCCTTCAAAACTCAGTTCAAGAATCACTTCTGTAAAATCATGCCCACAGCTCATCTGGGGTCTCACTGTTTCTTTTGCATGTTTGCAATATATAAATGATCATATATTACACTTGTCCATTTGTGTGTCACAGAGCAGAGACCATACTGCTCTGCAGTCCAAAGGTCTAGGTTCAAATGCCAGCTCTACCCCTTACTAGCTATATGATTAGTTCTTCTTGTGTCTCTATCTGTAGAAGGGACATAAAAGCACTGCCAACCACATGGGTCATTGTGTGCATGACACAAAGTAATGTGTGAAAAGCCTAAGGAATATGGATGATTATTATGATTATGTGTTTTTATTTTCATTGATACATACTTTGTGCAGTGCTTAACACATAAAAGTCATTTTTTAAAAGACTTGAAGAAATGAATAGAGGAATAGGCAGATGAAATGTATAGGATGAAGCAGGTGATACTGAACATGAAACACAGCAGAGGGATATTTGATTGGATGGGCACTAAACAGGCAGAAGGAGATGGAATTAAGAGAATCAGAGAAAAGGCTGGCCTTGAGTGAGGAAGAACATTTTTGCCTGAGCTGGCATGTTTATTTTGAAAACCTCTTTGAATATCCGCATTTTAATTAATCGCAGTTATATTTTTGGTTTTTGATTTTTTTTCGCTGTTTTAATATGGTTTATGTTATAGAGTGTACATCAAGTGGTACTTTCTCTGGGTCAGTTACGATCAAGGAAACCCAATCTATCCCACCAGATAACATGTTGTTTTAATTTCTAAATGTAATGAGCTGCAGGAGATATTTATCAAGTTCACTTAATGCTACTTAATAAACATGCCTAATTTAAAATGTAAAGAAAATAATTTCTTTTTCCAAGATATTAAAATATTTCAGCCTTCTAAATCTGTACAGCAGATTTCACAAAACACAATGCAATAATTGCTTTGCTTGATTTGTTGAAACAGCCATTTTCTTGACTTGACCATTGGGGCATAAGTATATTTATTCCCCATATAATGAGGCCACAATGCTTATAACTAGGTGAGAAGTTAATTAAGAGCAATACTCCTGATAATGGTCTGCTAGGAGCAATAAAATTTAACACAGCACATAACAGTTGAGGTACATGTATTAAAACACAGTATCTAAGAGGAAAAAAACCGACTACATATTATCCAGGAAAGGAGCACTAAGTGAATGGGAAGCCATGTTGAACTTTCACCAGCTTCCTATTTTAGAAAAGGATTCCTATTAGAGTCAAATGTGTGATATTTGACAATCACGGAATAAAAGAAGTTACAGTTGGATAGGAACGTAAAGTGTCCCATCATTTCTCTGATAGTGTTAGGGCAGCCAGGCAATTTTTCCCAAGGACATGAAGAGAAAAAGCCAAGTAGGATTGTGCTAGTTGACTGTTGTAGGGCCAGCACCCCAACACTACCTTGTGCTCAGTAAGTATTCAGAAAAAAGTAAATAATTGACAAAAACCTATGTGTTAAAATCAAATATTAATATTAAAATGTATTTCTATTGAAAAATTGAAGAGTTATAAAGAATATGTAATATGCCATCTTTTAATCAAGATGAGATATTATTTCTCTAACTCAATATTTATCTCAATGATGCTTTAGGAAATAAGCTAAAATAGGAAAAGTGCAAAAGTGAATTTAAGGAGAATTAGTTTGCCTCCAACGAAAGATCATTTTAAGTAAGTTCACAAACAGTGGAGATGAAGAATTTTATATTACATAGTGAAAAGAAATCAACTAGCCCTTAGCCTTGAAAATTGAAACTAAGAATTATGAAAATGAGTTGATTTAGATCATATCTCTACAATCATGTTATAATAGAAATTTTGCAATAGTTTTTAGAACAAATCAGAAATGAATCATTGATTTGTGGAAGGAATATTTTTCTAAGAAAATTGTGTTACAGCACATTATTCCCTTCAAATTTGAACTTCATATCGCAGATGCCAACAAGCTCATTTTTGTTTCCTAGACTCATCTCTTCATCTTATCATTCTTAAATCGTTGTCTATTTTTTATAGGATGTATCAGTCATTTAATTTTATTTTATTATTTTTTGTGGGTACATAGTAGGTATATATACTTATGGGTTACATAAGATATTTTGATACAGGCATACAATGCATACTAATCACATCAGGGTAAATGGGTATCCATCACGTCAAGCATTTATCTCTTCTTTGTGTTACAAACAATCCAATTATACTATTTTAGTTACTTTTAAATGTACAATAAATTATTATTGACTGTAGTCATCTTGTGCTATTAAATACTAGATGTTATTCATTCTACTTAACTATATTTTTGTAACCATTAACCATCCACATCACGCCTCCCCAACTACCCTTCTACTCTCTATCTCTATGAATTCAATTGTTTTAATTATTAGATCTAACAAAAAAGTGAGAACACACAAAGTTTGTCCTTCTATGCTGGGCTTATTTCACTTAACTTAATGACCTCCAGTCGCATCATGTTGTTGCAAATGACAGGATCTCATTCTTTTTTTATGGCTGAATAGTACTTGATTTTGTATATGTACCACATTTTCTTTATCCATTCGTCTGTTGATGGACATTTAAGTTGCTTTCAAATCTTGCCTATTGTGAATAGTGCTGAAATAAACATGGGAGTGCACATACCTCTTTGATATACTGATTTTCCTTCTTTTGGTTATATACCTAGCATTGGGATTGCTGGATCATATGGTAATTCTATTTTCAGTTTTTAGTGGAACCTCCAAACTGTTCTCCACGTGGTTGTATTAATCTACATTCCCACCAACAGTGTACAAGGGGTCCCTTTTCTCCACATCCTTGCCAGCATTTGTTACTGTCTTTGGATAAAAGTCATATTAACTCAGGTGTGATGATACCTCATTGTAGTTTTGATTTGCATTTCTCATCTAATGATCAATGATGATGAGAACCTTTTCATATATGTTTGCCACTTGTATGTCTTCTTTTGAGAAATATCTGTTCAGATCTTTTGTCCATTTTTAAATCAAATTATTAGATTTTTTTTCTGTAGAGATGTATATATTTTAGTTATGAACCCTTTGTCAAATGGATAGTTTGCAAATATTTTCTCCCATTCTGTAGGTTGTCTTTTCACTTTGTTGATTGCTTCCTTTGCTGTGCAGAAGCTTTTTAACTTGATGTAATCTCATCAATGTTGTATAATTTTCATTGTAGAAATATTTCACTTCTTTGGTTAATTCCTAGCTATATTACTTAATTTGTAGATATTGCAAATGAGATTGCTCTCTTGATTTGATTGTCATATTGTTCACTATTGACATATAGAAATGCTACTGATTTTTGTGTGTTAATTTTGTATCTTGCAACTTTACTGAATTTATCAGTTCTAACAGTTTTTTGGTGGAGTCTTTATGTTGTTTCAAATAAATATAAAATCATATCATATGCAAACAAGGATGATTTGTCTTTCTTTCCAATTTGTATACTTTTTACTTCTTTCTCTAATTGCTGTAGCTAGGACTTCCACTACCATGTTAAATAACAGTGGTGAAAGTGGCCATCCTTGTCATGTTCTAGATCTTAAAGGAAAGGCTTTCACTTGGTCCCCATTTAATATGATACTAGTTGTGGGTCTGTCATATATAGTTTTTATTATATTGGGGTATATCCTTTCTATATCTATTTTTAGGGTTTTTAACATGAAGGGATGTTAAATTTTAAAAATGCTTGTGTAGCATTAATTGAAATGATCATATGGTTTTGCCCTTCATTCTGTTATGATGTATCATATTGATTGATTTGTGTATGTTGAAACACTCTTGCATCTCTAGAATAAAAGAATGATCTTCTTAATGTGCTGTTAAATTCAGTTTGCTAGTATTTGTTAAGGATTTTTGTATCCATATACATCAGGGATGTTGGACTGTAGTTTCTCTTTGTTTATGTGTCTTTGTCTGGTTTTAGTGTCAGTGTAATACTAGCCTGATAGAATAACATTGTAAGTACTCACTCCTCTTCTATTTTTTTATTTGAATAGTTTTGAGTAAAGTTAGAATTAGTTCTTCTATAGATATTTGGTAAAATTCAGCAGTGAAGCCATCAGGTCCTGGACTTTTCTTTGCTGAGAGACATTTTATTATGGTTTTGCTCTCATTACTCGCTATTGATCGGTTCAGGTTTTGGACTTCTTCATGGTTCAGTCATGGTAGGTTATATGTGTCTAGGAATTTGTCTATTTTTTTCTGGGTTTTCCCATTTATTGGCATATAGTTGCTCATAGTATCCTTTAATGATCCTTCAAATTTCTGCCATAAAGATTATAATGTCTATCTTTTCATCTTTGATTTTATTTACTTGGGTCTTCTCTTTTCTTAGTTACTCTGGCTAAAGGTTTGTTCATTTTATCTTTTTTAAAAAAACAGCTTTTCATTTCATTCACCTGTTATATTGTTTATTTTGTTTCCATTTAATTTATTTCTGCTCTGCTCTCTATGATTTCTTTTCTTCTGCTTATTTTGGGTTTGGTTTGTTCTTGCTTTTCTAGTTCATTAAGTTGAATCCTTGGGTTTTTTATCTGAAGGTTTTCTACTTTTTGCTTGTAGGTTTTTATAGCTACTAACTTTCCTTTTAGGACTGCCTTCCCTGTATCCCATTGGTTTGGGTATGTTATGTTTCCGTTATCATTTGTTTCAAGGAATTTTTTGCTTTCCTTCTTAATTGTTTTATTGGTCCACTGGTCATGCAGGAACATATTGTTTAATTTCCATGTGTTTGTACAGTTTCAAAAAATCCTTTTGTTATTGATTTCCAGTTTTATTCCATTGAGGTCAGAGAGTATACTTGATATAATATCAAGGTTTTTGAATTTTTTAGGTTATTTAGTGGCCTAAAATATGGCATATTCTTGAAAGTGATCCACGTGCTGAGAAGAAGAAGGTGTATTCTGTAGCCACTGGATGAAATGTTCAGTAAATATCTATTAGGTCAATTTTGTGTATAGTGCAGAATAAGTCCAATTTTTAATTAATTTTCTGTCTGGATGATTTGTCTAATGTTGATAGTGTGGTGCTAAAATCTCCTGCTATTTGTATATTGGTATCTATTTCTTTCTTTAGCTGTAATAATATTTCATTTATATGTCTGGATGTCTATACATTTACCATTGTTATATCCTCTTGCTGAGTTAACCCCTTTATTATTGTATGATGATCTTCTTTGTCTCTTCTGACAGTTTTTGTCATGAAATCTTTTTTTGTCTGATATAAGTATAGGAACTCCTCTGTTCTTTCTTTGGTTTCCATTTGCACAGAATATCTTTCTCCATCCCTTTATTTTTAGTCTATGTGTGTCTTTATTGGTGAAGTGTTTTTCTTGTAGGTGACAGATCATTGGGTCTTTTATTTTTCTCTCCATTCAGCCACACTGTGTTTTGACTGTGAGTTTAGTCCATTAATGAGGGCTTACTCCTAGCATTTCATTATTTGTTTTGTGGTTGTTTTGTGACCTTCTCTTTCTTCTTTCCTTCCTTCCTATCTTCGTTTTAGTGATGGTGATTTTGTCTGATGGTGTATTTTGATTTCTTTTTATTTTTGGGCATCAATTGTACATTTTATTGATTTGCGGTTACCATGAGGCTTGCCAATGATATTTTATTTTTTTATTTTTTATTTTTTTGAGCACAGTCCTGCTCTGTCACCCAGGCTGGAGTGCAGTGTCATGATCACGGCTCACTGCAACCTCTGCCTCCCAGATTCAAGCAGTTATCCTGCCTCAGTCTCCTGGGTAGCTGCGATTACAGGCATGTGCCACCACTCCCAGCTAATTTTTGTATTTTTAGTAGAGATGGGGTTTCACTATGTTGGCCAGGCTGATCTTGAACTCCTAACCTCAAGTGATTCGCCTGCCTCAGCCTCCCAAAGTGCTGGAATTACAGGTGTGAGCCACTGTGCCCAGTGCAAATGATATTCTATAACCAATTATTTTAAACTGATGACAGTTTAACACTGATTGCATGAGTAACAACCAAGCAAAGAGAAAACTATTAAAAACTACACTTTGTCTTCATTCTACTATTTTTAAACTTTTTGTTGTTTTTAGTTATCTTATAGTAATAAGACATATGTCTTGAAAAGTTGTTGTAGTTATTATTTTTTGACCTTTAGTCTTTCTACTCAACATATGAGTAGCTTGCAAGCCACAATTACAGTGTTACAATATTCTGTGTATTTACTATTACCAGTGAGTTTTGGACATTCAGATGATATCTTATTGCTTATTAACATCCTTTTCCTTCAGACTGAGGTACTTACTCCCTTCAGCATTTCTTGTAGGACAAGTCCGGTGTTGATGAAATCCCTCAGCTTTCATTTGTCTGGGAAGGTATTTCTCCTTCATATTTGAAGGATATTTTTACTGGATATACTATTCTAGGATAAAAGGTTTTTTCCTTCAGCACTTTTTGTCATGCAACTCTCTCTTGGCCTGTAAGGTTTCTACTGAGAAATCTGCTGCTAGATGTATTGGGGCTCCATTGTGTGTTCTTTATTTCTTTTCTCTTGCTGTTTTTAGGATCCTTTCTTTATCCTTCAGCTTTGGAAGTTTGATTATTAAATGTCTTGAGGTAGTCTGATTGGGTTAGATCTGCTTGCTGTTCTATAATTTTCTGGTACTTAAATATTGATATCTGTCTCTAGGTTTGGGAAGTCCTCTGTTATAATCCTTTTCAGTGAACTTTCTACCCCTTTCTGTGTCTCTACCTCTTCTTTAAGGCCAACAACTTCGATTTTCCTTTTTGAGGCTATCTTCTAGATGGCACTGCCATCTAGGCATGCTTCATTCTTTTTTATTCTTTTATCTTTTGCTTCCTCTGACTGCATTTTCAAATAGGTATCTTTAAGATTACTAATTCTTTATTCTGCTTGATCAGTTCTGCTGGTATGAGATTCTGATGCATTCTTCAATATGTCAATTACATTTTTCAACTCCAGAATTCCTGCTTGATTCTTTTCAGTAAATTCAATCTCTTTGTTAAATGTATCTGATAGAATCCTGAGTTCTTTCTCTGTGTTAACTTGAATTTTGTTGAGTTTCCTCAAAAGAGATATTTGAATTCTCTCTCTGAAAGGTCACATATCTCTGTCTCTCCACAATTTGTCATTGGTGCCTTATTTAGTTGGTTTGGATAGGTCACGTTTTCCTGGATGAACTGATGCTTGTGTAAGTTCATGTCTGTGTATTGTAGAGTTAGGTATTTATTGTAGTCTCTGAAGTCTAGGCTTGTTTGTACCCATCCTTCTTAGGAAGGTTTTCCAGGAATTCAGAGACTTAGATGTTGTCATCTAAGTTTCTGGTCACTGCAGCTGTATCTGCATTAGGGGCACACCAAGCCCAGTAATGCTGTGGTTCTTATTGACTCATAGAGGTACCAACTTGGTGGTCTTGGATAAGAGCTGGAAGAATTCTCTGGATTACCAGGTAGAGACTCCTGTTCTCTTCTCTTACTTTTTCCCAAAGAAACTGAGTCTCTTTCTCTGTGCTGAGCTGCCTGGAGCTGGGAGAGGAGTGACAGAAGCACCTCTGTGGGCACCATCATTGAGCCTGCTATAGGTCAGACATGAAGCCAGCACAGCATTGGGTCTTGCCCAAGGCTCACAGTAATCACTTCCTGATTATCACCTATTTTCAGTCAAGATGCTAGGGCTCTATAATCAGCAGGTGGCAAAGACAGCCAGGCTTGTGCCGTTCCTTTTATGATAATGAGTTCCCCCTTGGTCCCTGATGGGTTCAGAGATGCCATCCAAGAGTCAGGGTCTGCAGTTGGAAACCTTAATTTTTGACTACCAGAGTCAAAATCTACCTGATGCTCCATTCTACTGCAGCTGAGCTGGGACCCAGGCCACAAGACAAATTCCTTCCTACACTTCCCCTCCCTTTCCACAAGCAGAGGAATCTCTCCCCATGGCCACCACCAGCCCAGGCCCATGGTGAGTATTGCCTGGCTACCGCTAATGTTCACTCCAGGCCCAAGAGCTCTTCAGTCAGCTTGTGGTGAATGCTGCCAGGCCTGGGACTCTCCCATCAGGGCAGTGTGTTCCCCTCTGGCTCAGGGCAGGTCCAGAAATGCCATCCAAAAGCCAAGCCCTGGAATCAGAGCCTCCAAGAGCCCACTGTGGCAGAGCTGGTACCTAAGCTGCAAAACAGAGTCCCCTTTAGTCTTCTCTCTCCTTTTCTTAAGCAGAAAGAGGCCTAAATTATTATCTATTGAAAGCCCCTCACATATAAATCTTGTTGCTTTTCTCCTCTGACCTAAGCTTCCACAGCCTCATGTTTGTTTTATTGGCTGTGGATGAGATTCAAACAGTTCTCTCAGGTCACTTTATAAATCTTGAATCTTTTGTACTTTTAGTCATTAATCAAACTGAATTACATAATTGAACAGCATAAGCAACTGATAATCTTCAAAGCACTGATTGACAAAGATGTTGCCTGACACCACTATTGGTACTACAAAAGAAGGGATGTTTGAATGGGCATGAATTTTATGGTGCTTAGTTACTAATTAATACTTTTTTATTTATATAGTTTGTGTTCCTAAACCAAACATAGCTGTCTATCTTCAGGCAATCAATATAATAGATGAATAATATTATTCATTTTGAGTACTTTATCTGAATAGCAGTTAGGGGATTCATTGGCTGTGTACAAAATATCAGTAGGCATAAGATTCAAATGGGATTTTCTGAGAAATATTACTGTTTGAATTATCTTAGAAATGCCTAATTTCAGCTTACCTGCTCTTCTAAGAGCCTCCATTCAACATATATAAGTACAACTCTCTAAAGCCTGTTATCCCTACCACACCTGACTTCACCAGATTCACTCATCAAAATAGTCTTTTATGAAAAGTCATCACTGTTTCATTTAAACCAAGTGTGAAGGCCATGGGAAAAAAGAGAAGTTAAAGTATGTGATATTTCTTCCATCAGACTAAAATTAAGGCCTTTTCCACCTATCTTCAGTTCAGTTCTTATTTCATTTTCTAGAAGTTGGAAAGTGAACTCAGGAAGAGATATATATTCACTGAGACTACTTTTTAGGGCTAGATAAAAGTTAAATGCATAGTTACTGCTGAATATACAAAATTATGCAAATTAACTTCCTACCCAAAGCCATAGTTAAAAAATGACAGCTTAATTGCTTAATGGTAGAAATTATAAGCCTTCAACTATCGTAAATGACTACCTACAAATATTATGACTTAATTTATTATATCCAAAACAAGCATAGACTACAAGTTAAATGAAATAACCTTTCCCTCTTCCTTACATAACTTATGTGGTTATATATCATACAGAGAATGATAACATTAGAAGAATGTTATCAATGTATTCAAACTCTAAGAACCATAATTCTAACAGCCAGAAAGGCAAAGTCCTGTGATTCTTCTATATTCAGTAGGGCAAAAATATTTTCTGATCAGTTTATTTTATAACAATTTTGATAGTACAGTTTCATTTGTTTTCTAACATAAATCTTCTGAAAGTCTTACAAAATTAGTATCCACACTGTAAAATTGTTGACTCTACACATAACATTTTTATATCAGCAATACTATTTATAGCCATTCTTGTCAGTATGAAAAACGAGTCTCTTAATTCAACTTAATTTGCTGCAATCCAAAAATACTTATTGAGCAACCGACCCCAGGGTAGCAATTGTGAAGATTCAGGTTATAAGATTTATTTGCTCCTTTAATTAGATTATAATCTTGTGGCACAGATAACATTTACCAATATGAAAATATCTCAGACTTAAGAAATAAATTAAAGTTGTTTCAAAATTGTGTGACTTCCATAGACAGCTACTTGAGTGTTCCCAACTTTTTGGAACTCCCTTTCCTTTAATATTTAATATATAGCATTGCTTCAGTCTCATGTACTATAAAAAAACAAATAACCACTCCAATACCTAAGAATTATTGGTGAGGCATTTCTCCTAGTTTCCTCTTGCTACATTTTCTGATTCTGTTCTTTCACTGTTCACACGCAGCATCTCACCTCTGCAGCCACTGCCTGTGGTTGGCAAACCTGTGCTCCCATTGGCCACAACTGATTCCTTCGCTACTCCAGAATACCAAAGACACAGGGCAGCTGTGTGTAATGGAATTCCACTGAGGATTTGAGATAGTAGAAGGTGGGGTTACAACATAGGACAGCCTTGAATTCAAAACTAAATGTTTATACTCTTCAGTTAGTCCTAAGTATGAGTAACTTCTCATTGTCCACTCTTCCCTAAAACTATTGAATTAGCTACATTTTCTCAAACTCTCTCTCACCTCTTCTTCTCCAGTTCCTACAAGTTTTCTACTCTCTCTTATCCAGGACATCAGATAATCTCAATTTCTACCCTTTAACTTTGAAGATCAATTTGGCATTCTTGTAAATTCATCTCCCAAGGAATCCTTATTTTCCTAAAAAAAACAAGAATCATCTCTCCTAATGTAATAATGCCACTTGCCTAGTATGTGAAAGTGGTTGTAGTCAGTTCGTGTTTTATATAGAATTTTTTAAATGATCATATTACATGAACAAGTGAGAATCAGTAAGAGAGAGCTCTCTGCAGGTTGGACTTGTCAATCAGGCTTCATGAACAATAATGGTAATTAGGGCAGACCAAAGGGTCCTTAGTATTTCAACAGATTGAAAAGAAACAGGAAGATATTACATGATAGCAGAACAGAAAAAAGAAGGGTTGGGATGTGGAATTGTGCCTGATTATGTAGGAGAAGGAGAGAAGAGTTGCTTGACTAGAATTGCGACATGGTGAGTAGTACAATAGGAGCTCAGAGAAATGGTTTGTAACCAATTATAGGATAACTAGAGAGGACAAAAGGAGTTTAGATTTGGAACAACAGAAAACAAGAAATAGATGCTTTTCAGGATTCTTTAACAGAAGTGAGAAATGGTAAAAGAAATATTTGGAGATTAATCTGGTGATATAATAGGAAATATGTTGATGAAAAAAAAGGCTGGAGGCAGAGAAATTAGTTTATATGATTTGACAGTAACTGGGAAGGGCACTGAGGAAGTGAGTGAGCCTTATGACACAGGAAGGGAGGACGGTGGTAGGAACTGAGAACTAATGCAAAGGACCCACCATGTTCAGGCTCAAGGCTGCTGATCATCAACGTGACCCCCGACATATTTAGGGATATCTGGGACTCAGAGGTGAATAGGGGAGGAGAAGAAATCTTCCTTCTGCACGGCTGGGGTCATGCCATGAGCTAGATTTAGTGGTAATTTTCCACCTCATCGGTCTT
Organism: Mandrillus leucophaeus; assembly: GCF_000951045.1. Lineage (NCBI taxonomy): Eukaryota > Metazoa > Chordata > Mammalia > Primates > Cercopithecidae > Mandrillus > Mandrillus leucophaeus. Next base: position 355,723 of record NW_012101821.1, read on the forward strand.
TTGAGACATCATTTGTACCTATCAAGACTTATGTACTACTGTTTACTAATATAGTTATGAAAAATTTTTAAATATTTAAATATCTTAATCTTTTACAAATTATTTTTGTTGCTTTTTATAACAAAGGTAACCAATGTTTAAAAGGAATAAATGGTAAAAAGGATATAGGATAAAAACATCAATCATCTACTATCCACAAATATACCCTGCTAACATTCTGCAGTTAAATGTACTGTATTTTAACAAATTAACATAAATCATATTAAAGTCAGTTTTGTCTTGTGCCTAGTCCATATCACGTTTCATATTATGTTTTCTATAAAGGTTTTAAAAATAGAACAGTTATTAAGTTTTCTGCATGTTTTCCCCCATTTAAAATAATAAAGAAAATGAACACTTGGTATTAGTATTGACAGGGTAGAATGGTTAAAATAAAGAAGCTGATAAAATAATGCACGTTTCTCAAAAAGAGCCCCATTAACAGAAATGTGTCTCAGGTTTCGATTCCATTCATTTTGGCCCATGACATTAGCTGTCTCAGAAACGTCATATTTGCAAATCACTCATGTTTAATAAAGACAGGCATTGTGCAAGTACTGAAGCTGAGGAAGATATCTTGCATTCTGAGTTTACACTGGCCCCAAGATCTACAAAGTATTTGCTTTTTAGGCACTAGCCATTTGAAGAGTGGTTTTCTTTCTGCCACTTATGGCAGCCAAGAATGAAAAAATATAGTAAAATACATTATTTGAAGCCAAAGACAAAGCAGAATGCTCTCAGATGCCATTTATTTTACTTAATAACTATAGCCATAGAAAACTCAGCAAATCCTATAGAGAGCTATTTTTTTTACAATTGAGAACTATTTTCTGTCCATAAACGATGACATATGTATAAAGAAGAAAAAATGACTTGCCATTATCTCCTTAGGGCTCTAAACACAGCTAGAAGTAAATTTTAAACTCTGTTATAAGTTTGCAATGTTTTTGATACATAGCAGTTTAGCCATAGCTTTTCTGGGCTTACATCTGACAACAAAATATATTTCCTATTTAGTAGGAAAGTTTTGTAGACCTTCACTACTCCCTGGAAAATAAGATGTCTAGGAAGAAAGAATGAGCTAACCTGATACAATTATGTGGGGTTTTGGAGATAAGATCTGGTCCATATTTGTCAATGATCAGTGTGTTGACCTTGGGAAGGTTATTTAATCTCTATATTTGAACTTGATGCTAATATACTTTCAAGCATCCTTCACATTAGCCAAGTCATTACTTAATATGGAATACTAGAAGAAAGCAAACCAACAATGATTATTTAAGCAGAGAGTGTTGAAAAGACTGTTTACATATTAAGCAAAATTATACACCCATCACAGAGCGGGGAGCCAAGCTGCCCAATCATTCCATAGGATCACTTCATTTTGCACATTTGCAAATAGATTCCCAGTGATCAAGCAACAAAACAGAACAGTACACACCTTTGACATTTTCAGTAGCCAAAAATGCTTAGGAGCAATTTTAACTAGAAATAGTATGAATAAATTGTTTCAAGGACAATGTCATATTAGAAGAGAGGTCAAAGTAATGTACATATAGTTCTACATGACTATCTATTGATGCTTTAACATTAAAAAGAACTTTCAAGGCATTATCCTCAGCCTTCTGTTTCCTCCTTACCTTCCCTTGAAGGGTTTATGACTCTAACATGTTGGGCTAGTGCAGTACTTTTATTTCTATGGGTTGAAGAAAGCAATAGTCCTAGAACATATTAAAAATGGGGAAAGCAGAGGATAGGAAGAAAGAAGCAATCATAGATTTGTCATTAAAGTTTCCTAAATAATCAGAGAAATGACCAGAGAAATAATTTCCAGAATTTGAAAATAGTCTAGTGACCCAAATAGGTAGGTCTGGCTGCCCTTTCCAAGTTCTGTGACTTCTAGTGTAGTTCTTATAAGTTCAAGTTGCTACTCTCAGACAATACCACTATCCTGAGTTGTACCAAATAAATGTAAAAGTTGAAAAGAAGCCTCCTTGGTTGTTCATACCTTCTGAAAGAAAACAAAAATTAGGTCATCAGAGAGAGATGTCTTCTACTCTTGCTTTATCTTTAGATAAGCAACACATATTTGTGGAGCACCCATTAGATACCTAGTGCTGTGCTTGGCACTGCTGGGGAAAAAACGAAGATATGTCAGGTCTCTTTCTTTAAGAGATTTCATTTAATTCAAGATGAAAGATAAAAATACATCACAGAGCCTGCCTATCAAAGTGAAGTTCAGTGGGCCAGCAGCACTGGAATCATCTGAGGTTGTTAGAAATGTGGAATTCCAGACCTTACTCCAACCCTAATGAAGTGGAATCTGCATTTTAACAACCATCCCCAGGTGACACATATGCACATTAAAGTTTGAGAAGCAATGACAAATACAGCAATATTTTCTCCCTCTACAAATCTATGTCCCACAATTATATATGGTCACGGGCCCAACTACATGCCAAGACTATTAATGTGCATGTTCGTGGAAGACAGGGAATCACTTAAATAAAATTTGCTCAAATGTATCTAATATACATTAGACAATCTCAGCAAAGAGGCTGTTGTTTATTTTTTAATGCTACTATAGTACAAAAAAAAAAAAAGACTATTTTATTTAGTGTGCTATTTGTAGACTTCCAAAAGGTAACAATGATTTTGTTAAAGGGGGACAATATCTACTATCTGAAATATCTTTAGTTTACAAGGCTATGAAGATAACACCAGAGGTTATCCAACTCTATTTATTAAAGATTTCGTGATTTGGTGATTAAAGATTCTTGTCTTTTTATCCTTTTTCTGGAACTAGAATATCTCTAGGATATGTCAACAAAAAGAGATACCAGCTAGTGAAGGATTTTTACTCAAAATTTGACGTTTAAGTTTGTGTGTAAGAATAAAAAAGTAGCGGGTTGAACTGTAGAAGGTTAAAGCATGTAGGTTAAGTATATCGTAAGTAATATAATATCAAAGCATTTTTATATTTAAAAGTTATTTGAAATCAATGACAGACCATTTCTGTACTCAATAAAGAATAAACTTGAAATCAGTTTAAAAGTGATGAGTGATATGAGTATAAAATGTACATTTGCTTTGTATCACTGAACCATGAAGCAAATACCTAAGAATTCTTAATGATGACTAAATTGCTCTTCACCGTACTGATTACACGTTGTACTATATTGTGCAATTAGGTTGATGTATAATTACACATTACATTCATATCACTATTTTTATACATTTATTCTTTATTCTTTTAGACCCCTTAAAGAATCAATGACATTCCTTGAAGTTAAAATAGATTTCATTTACATTAATGAAGATTTTGATTAGTTAATGGAAAATAATTCTATGCAAGTTCTTGTATTGAATTACCCTTTACAATTTTTTCACATGACTTTCCACTCTTTGTTTGATATTAGCAATTGTGGCGTGAAATGCAGTATGAAAGAAGAAGAAAGGTGTTCTTACTTTCTTTTTTCTAACTCCTTTTAAATCAAAGTTATAATTTCTGAACATCACATTTGAGTCAGGCTCAGTGGTTCACACCTATAATCCCAGCACTTTAGAAGGCCGAGGCAGGAGGATCGCTTGAGCCATGGAGTTCAAGACCAGCCTGGGCAACATGGTGAAACTCCATCTCTACTAAAAATATTTTTTAAAAAATAGTGGAGCATGGTGGCATACACCTCATCCTAGCTACCTGGGAGGCTGAGGTGGGAGGATCACTTGAACCCAGTAGGTGGAGGCTGCAGTGAGCCATGATCATGCCCCTGCACTTCAGCCTGGGTGACAGAGCAAGATCCTGTCTCAAAAATAAAATAAAACCATGTTTTTTCATTGAAGAATGATTTTTTTTCCTACTTTACGGACATCAGTTCCCAATAGTGATGAAATCTTACCATTAACTATGAGAAATAAATATAGCTATGATCCTGAAATAAACTTAAAGTACACTTACATCCCTCTAGATCTGTAAAAATGGGAATATACATTTGTGAGAACACTGCAAAGGCATGTGCTTCCATCCAAGGTGTTTGTCTTGCTTATTCTGATGCTCTAGGATACAGGTTAAGAGATTGAAAAGGTAAGAATATAAATAGCCAATGCATTCTCAGACTAGAGGATTTGTGCTGTTGTTCTCTTTGTTTGGTTTTGTTTTTAAATAAGAAAATTGTCACTACCTCTAAAGTATTAGGTGGTTCTAAAATGCAAACACTTTGGAAAATAAATATAAATATGTAAGTATATTATAAGGAGAAGTACAAAATACATATAAAGATGTGTTTAAATTTTTATCACTTAAAATGCCAAAACATTAGGAATATTTGTTTCAGAATATAAAAGTTCTGATTTGCCATATACCTTAATTAGATACAAAACTCTTTTCCCTAAAACAAACACATTTGTTATAAAAATATTATTTCAATTTCACTTCTAGTAGGAATCTCTTATAATTTGAGACACATAAAAAATAATTTTACTCATATGCATGAAAGAATAAATATCCCATCTTTTTCAGTATGAGGTAGCCAGTTTTGTGGGACAGCCCCATAAAGACTTATGGAGATGATTTTTCAAGTTTTATACTGAAATGTATACATTGGACAATGCCAATTCTATTAGAATGAAATAAAATAAAAAATTGGAAAGGAAAGACAAAAACTATTCCAACAGCCCTCTGCAATGAGGCCAGGATCAGGATAGAAGAAAATTCTTAGAATTACAGGTTTCATATTAAAGTTTCTCTGTTCAGTTTCTTAATGTTTATTCAGCAATCATAGCCAAGATTTTCCCTTACATAATGTTTTGTGAGTGGATATCTGAATCATCATGGAATGGTTACATATTTTTTAAAACAGTGCCCTGCCATTAAAGACTTCTATAATGATGGGTAAGGAAAATGGCATTATGAAAACATAATGATTACCCATGTGCAGCCACAAAATGCTTCACCTGCCTTACAGAGCTCAGAGTAAATTTTCTGCAAAACTATCGCAATGTCACAGACAGAATTTTGCTAAAATCTGATTATGTTAGTTAAATGTCATGTTTGTGTTCCAATCCACTCAAACATGTGATAAGTGGTATGTGATACCCCCTTGTCTTATAGTGTGTTGTATGAAAGGATCTTTCCTGGAATACAAACTAAATGGTATTGCCTTCTTCATAATTCTGTTAATTTCAGAGTATATTATTAAATATACACAAGTGCCTACTACGTGAGTAGTACAAGGCACTGTGTTAGGTTCTACAAGGGAAGGGGATAGAACAAGACAAATTGGGACACAAACGGACAAGAAAATTGCAATCTAATAAAGAAGAAGAACAAGCAGCTAATATTAGTTACTCTAATAAATTCTCTCCCCCCAAAAAAAAGTGTCATGAGAAAGGTTTAAACAAGGAGCAGACATGTAAAGAAGACAATTTCTTCATAGAGAACACTGAAGGAGGAGACATGTGATCCCACGATCCATACAGCAGTTGTAATGTTTTCTTTTTTTTTTTTTTTTTTTTTTTAGTCTCGCTCTGTCCCCCAGGTTGGAGTTCAGTGGCCTGATCTCGACTCACTGCAAGCTCCGCCTCCCGGGTTCATGCCATTCTCCTGTCTCAGCCTCCCGAGTAGCTGGGTCTACAGGTGCCCACCACCACGCCCGGTTAATTTTTTGTATTTTTTATAGAGAGAGGTTTCACCGTGTTAGCCAGGATGGTCTCGATCTCCTGACCTCGTGATCCTCCTGCCTCGGCCTCCCAAAGTGCTGGGATTACAGGCGTGAGCCACCACGCCCGGCCTGTAATGTTTTCAAGCTACACATTCAGGTTCACATTAAAAAATTATTACCATCTTAGTTCCATGATTTTCGATCATCAGATAATGCCTCCTTGGGATCATGTAGGATGTGCAAAATTCTCCCACAGTCTACATCATCGGTTTTGTGTTCAGTCGTCTCTCATCCTTACTCCCAGGACTCTTTCATAGCCCGTCCATGCTATGGAAGACTCTGGCACTATTACAGCCCCTCTCTTCTTAGGCACACTGAGCTGTTCTGGGGATTCCTAATGAGAAGTTGGAAATTCTTCCTTTAAACTTCTCCCTCTAATTTCTGGGGTCCCATAAATATTTCTGTAGTTATTATCACCTCTCTTCTAAGGATGAAACAACTTTGAGGTGGAGAGATTTGGTGGCAAAGATCCTCACGAGTGTGCCCAAATGTATAGCTTCTTGAGAAATGGCTAAGATTTTGCCATACTGAGATGACAGAATGAAGCACACCCGGGAGATGGCAAATAGGTAACTTTAGAGGTCAGCAAGGCATCCAACTTTCCTGGGTTTGTGAGAAGTAGCAGAAGGTGCCTCAGTCAATTACTCCACTCACAGTAAAATCAGAGTACAGTACAGTAAAACAGTCATTCTTTCATTCTGTTTTACATGAACCCAGTATATCTATCTTATACTTTATCCAATCACACGTCTCTTTGCGGTCATGCCTGATTATAACCACCCTCAGCATCTATCTGAGTACCTGGCCTAATCTAGGCTTATAATTGATTAATTAATAGTACCTATAAAGGGACTTTGGGGGCTTATATTAAATGGTGGTACTAAGTATTAAGTCACTGGATACTTGGAAGGAAAGGTTAAAAAAAGATTATACAGCTCTGATAATGTTGCTTATATATTATCTACTTCATTTCAACCCCCTCACCAGTTTTGCTGAGAAGCTCTCACCCTGAATAAGCACAGAAAACAGCGGACACCGCTGTCATTGACCCGGCACCTTAAAAAGTGTAAAAACCAGATTGTGACAATATATCCATATGAATCAGCAATCAATGCAGCATACATTTAAATATATAATGCTCTTGCAGAGTTAGCTGGATTATTAAAACATTCCCTTATAATAGGGTACACCTCAAGTACATCTAGAGGTACACTGAACAACTACTTTTTAAATAGAACCTAATCATTGATAAATTTATGCAATCATCTACATAGAGATGATATATAATTCCCCTCTATTTACCAGATGACATATCTGAATTACCAGTGAAGAATTTAAAGACCACTGATTTATAATATGGCCTTGACTTTTCCACTGTTCCTGTACAAACACATTTTTTACCAAAACAAGGGTATTTTGCACATTGCACTATTCTACCTCTATACATTTATCCATGGCTCTCCTCTGCTCTCTTTTCTCTATTACTGAAACTGAAATACTCCATACCCTTCAATGCCCAGTGCAGAGACGATCTCCTTCAGGATGTTTTTGAGGTTTACACCTCCTTTTAACCCCAAGCACTTGTTAGCATTAATGATTACTTGGCATTCAGTAACCACTTGCCTGTTTTCCGGCCTGTGTGTATGTACATGCATGTGTGGTTTCCGTATTTAAGTTCACATATATTTTATTTATCTAAGATCAAAAATAATAATAATTATGTTTATTGTGTCCTTTCCATATGCTATGAAGAGTCCTATGCATTTACATGATTTAATACATTGAATTATCACAAACTTTCACTTATTGCATATTGTGAATCCCATTTTATGGATGTAGAAAATGAAGCTTACAAATTTGGTAACCTACTAGAGCAAAACTGATTTATGTGAAAATATAATTATGTTACATACCCTTAAAATTAAGCCCAATATTATTATTTAGGTTGTCAAAATAATATTTTAAAAATTAGAGACATCATAGCCTAATACTTCTCCTTCACATACATAGTACTCATTTGTACTTTTGCCAGAGAACACCATGCAGTGACTATGACAAGGTGACCCTAGCCTCAGTTCCTCACCGTAAGCATGTAAAACCTCTGGGCATCCCAGTCTGGAATGAGAAAAACATATTACTGTGTTTCCTAATTCACTGGTTTTTTATATTTTTATTTTTATAGATTCAGTTAGTATAAGTGCATTTTTGTTACATGGAAATATTGTGTAATAGTGAGGTCAGGGCTTTTAATGGAACTGTCACCTAAATAGTGTACATTGTACCCAATAGGAAGTTTCTCTTTCCACACCTGCCTCCCACCCTCCCATCTTTTCAAGTCTCCAGTGTCCACTACTCCACTCTGTATGTCCACGTGTCCACATTGCTACACTCCTACTGAGAATGTGCAGTATTTGACTTTCTGAGTGATGTAACCTAAAAAAAAAAAATGGTTCCCAGTCCCATCCATGTTACTGCAAAAGACATGATTTCATTATTTTTTATAAATGGATAGTATTATATGGTGTGTGTGTGAGTGTATGTGTATAATACCGTGTGTGTGTGTGTGTGTGTATATATATATTTCTCCAAGAATGTATACACATTTTCTTCATCCAATCATCTGCTAATGGACACATATTGATTCCATATCTTTGCTATTGTGAATAGTGCTGTGATAAACATACAAGTACAAGTGTCTTTTTAATATACTAATTCTTTTCCTTTGGGCAAATACCCAGTAGTGGAACTGCTGTATCAAATGGTAGTTTGACTTTTAGCTATTTAAGAAATAGTCACAGTGTTTTCCATAGAGGTTGTACTAATTTACATTCCCACCAACAGTATATAAGCATTCTCTTTTCTCCTCATCCTCACCAATATCTGTGTTTTCTTGACTTTTTAACGAAAGCCTTTCTGACTGGTGAAAGGTGCTATCTCATTGTGGTTTTAATTTGCATTTCGCTGATGATTAGCAATACTGAACATTTTTTCACGTTTGTTGCTGCCTGTGTGTATTATTTTGAAAAATGCTCATGTCCTTTGCCCACTTTTCAATGGGGTTATTTGTATTTTTCTTGTTGAGTTGTTTTAATTACTTGTAAATTCTAGGTATTAGCCTTTCATCAGATACATAGTTGGCAAATATTTTTCTTCCTTTTGATAGGTTGTCTGTTTGCTGATTATTTCTTTTGCTGTGGAAAAGCTTTTCGGTTTGAGTCTCAGTTGTCTATTTTTGCTTTGTTGCATTTGCTTTTGAGATCTGAGTTATAAATTATTTGCCTAGGCCAACTACTTCGTTGCATTTGCATGCGAGAGAAAAAAAACAGATGAGAAGGGTTTCATGAGCTATCAAAGATCATACAAATTTAAATGGTATTCTAATATTTTCCTCACACTACTGTGCATTAAGCATGGACTTAATTGTGAACATTGTACAAAGGAGGCAAATAGGTTCAGTGAGGCTAAGAGACTCTTCACGGGCCAAGGAAAGCACCAACGGCTGCAGTGAGGCTGGACCTCAGTGATCTGAGTTTCCTTCCAGTGCCCTTCTACAGCACCATGCCTCCGCTCTGCAGATGGAGATTTTGGTAGAGTTTCACATTACCATGATCAACCTTCACCTTCAAAATCAAGAGTAAAAGAGACTGAAACTTTGTGATCTAACTTAAAGGTCTCAATGTTGGATGAATAACTGAATAAAAATGACAGCCTGCACTGTCAACTTGCGTTATTTTTCCATTAAGCAAAAGTACCACTAACCACCACTTTGCAAGTTTTCACATGCTACCATGATGATCAGCTTCAGACCTCTCTGCCAAGTGGGAATAGATTTAAAGCTTTGTGCTAATTTAATCATTTTCTTCTCTCTTGAGAGAGGCAACAAGGCCACCAGTTGGCATCCTTTTAAAATAGTTCATGATAACAGTGGAAAGATCCTGTTGTCATTTTTACAAGGTTAGTTTTATTGGTGGCTTTTGTTCTAGCTCCAGTCTTTTACACATTGTGTCCCTACCATAAAGCAGTGAACCCACTGCACAGACTGATTTGATAGATGAAGGAAAATATGTAAGTGCCTCTGACATGTCCTGGGGCCACCTGAGTCAGGTTCCCCTTTTGGAAAATAAAGACGAATACATTATGTGCAATTAGATTTACCACACAAATATGTTTACATTTTTCACTTTCTCATACAAAAACAGAACATATTTAAATTTTTCACTGACAAAGCCAATAAGAGCAAAAGAATATGCCTGCTAAGTGTGTTTGCTTTGTCACCTTCCTTGAAAAGCCTGGAGTATACTTCCTTTTTGGTACATCATGTGGTATCAATTTTGCTTACTCGAATTAGGTTTCAACTGTTCAGTTCCTGTGCAGTTTGGGCTCCATCATACAATGTTATTAAAAACAAAAAACGGTATTAGCAGTGAGGGTGATGCATCCCATTTCCATCTCCCCCAGGGAAATAATGGAAGTGCTGTTTCCCAGAGGCTGCAAGTGGGCTCTGGATTTTCATACCCTGCTCTGTACTAACTGTAGAGCCATTTTGGCCAAGTCTTTGAACATCTCTGGATTTGAATTGTTTAGCTTTAAAACAGGAGGATAAGTTAACATCTTAGACCTCCTCCACTTTTAAATCTTCTGTGAGCCTATGAAATATTGAAAAATCTACTATACACATAACATATGGTGGGGAATACAAAGATGTCATCATTGTCCTCAGAGAGTTAGTGGTAAATGTGAAAAAGATGTAAGAAACTGAGGATAGAGATATTGCAAGTGAAAAAGCTTAGCTTTTCTATTAGTTATCTGAGGCTGCCATAACAAAATACTACAGACTGGGTGAGTAAACAATAGAAATTCATTTTCTCAAAGTTTTAAAGAATGGAGGAATTCCAAGATAGAAGTCCAAGATGGAAATGACATCAGGGTTGATTTCAGGTAAAGCCTCTTTCCCTGGCTCATAGTTGGCTGCCTTCTCACTGTGTCCTCACAAGGCCTTTCCTCTGGTCACATGCAGAGAGAGAGTGGGAGAGAGAAAAAGAGAGAGGGAGATGCATACTCTGGTGTCTCTTCTTATAAGAACACAAGTGTTATCAGATTAGGGTCCCACACTTAGGACCTCATTTGACATTATTACCCTCCTGAAGACCCTATCTCTAACTCAATACAGTCATATTGGGGGTTAGGGCTTCAACATATAAATTTGTGGTGGGGAGGACACAATTCAGTTTATAACAGCTCTTTTTTCAGCACCATCACATATAGCTGAATGGCTAAGACCAAATTATTTAACCAGAGATCTTATTTTCTTCCTGGACAAAAGAATAATCATACATTCTTCAGAAGGAGGTTATAAGGACTGGCTAGAATAAAAGATTGTAAGATGCTATATTAATTATAAAATGCTAAAGAAATCACATTCAATATGATTATAAAAACTATTAGTGCTGAGAATATTAAGTGCACTAGGTGTTGAAAAAATTAGCAAAATTTGTGGATTGGAATTGTCAAAAAAGAAAATATTGGGACCAAAACACAAATATAGAATCTTAGTTACAAGTATTGATTTTTAAATCACAAAGCCCAGAGTCCAAATTCTGTTCCTGATTTACTTCTTCTGTGAATTTGGGCAAGTTTTAAAAACTTTTAAGATTTAACTTTCTTTCAAAATGAAAATAACATTCTGCCATAAGAGAGACAGTATTACGACTGAACAGATTACTAACAAATAAATATTAGTTGTCATCAATAGGATCTTAACAGGATTTATGGAAAAATGGAAAAGTTGTGTCAATAGGAATGGAAAAGCATATTTAGAAAACAGAGAAGAGACAAGAAATAATGGGCTATGTTAGGCAGAAAAAAAATGATGTATTTGAAAACATAAGATGGACCTAAGGTAATAGAGGTTAACTATCAGTCAGCTACTGCTGTATAACAAATCACTCCAAAAAATTGATGATCTAACACAAAAATTATTTACTCTTACTGGGTTTGATAGGCTTTGGCTGATGTATGCTCACCGCAGATCAGTAGTTCTGCTTCAAGTTGTAGGTCCACCTGTGCCTGACTCCTCACATTGTGTTGGGCTTATGTATGCTCTATATTTCTCTCATCCTTCTCAAACCAGCAGTCTAGCTAAGCGATGCGCCTCTCACAGGAATGGCAGAGTACACAGTCAAGCAAGCCCAATAAACTATATGCATTTCATGGTCCTGCTTGTGTCAAGTTTGCTAAAAGTCTATTGCCAAGGCAAGATACATAGATGAGTCCAAATTAAGGGGTTTAGAAGTATACCCTGTTTATCATGAAGTCAAAGCAAGTCTCAGGACCAAGCCTAGTATCAAATGGACAGGAAGTATCCTCCCATGGAGGAGGAGGAGAGGGAGTAATAGTTTTGAATAGGAATCCAATATACCACTCTAAGAAATACAAGGTTTTATCTTGAAGGTAAATGAAAACAACTCTAGAGTTTTTTGAGCACTTGAACTATATGGCGTCCACGTATTTCAGAGAAAAATCAGCTTCTATAGGTGTACAATGGAGACTAAAAGAAAAGAATCAGTGATACTGGTTAAAAGACTAAGCAATACAGCCATGTGGGAGGCAATACTCTCTGTTAAATTTGGGGTAACATGGCAATTAAATTTCAAAAGAGCAGATACCAAAATCACTTCAAAGTAAGAAGGCATGAAACTTAATTCTTCATATATGGTCATGTGATGCAGAATGATGTTTTGGTCAATAATAGACCACCTATATGATGGGGGACCCATAAATTTATAATGAGTTGAAAAACTCCGATCTCCTGTGATGTCTTGATGATCCTGACCTTGGGAATGCCTAGGCTAATGTGTGTGTAGATGTCTTCATTTATAACAAAAAGTTTAAGAAGAAAAAATAAAAATTTTAAATATACAAAATAGCTTATAGAATAAGGATAAAAAGAAATCAAATACTATTGTACAGCTGTACAATCTGTTTGTGTTTTTATCTAAGTGTTATTACAAGAGTCCAAAAGGTTTTTTTTAAGTGTACAAAGTAGAAAACTTACAGTAAGCAGTTTATTTATTATTGAAGAAAAAATCTGTATAAATTTAGTGAAGCCTGTGTACCTTGTTTATAAAGTCTACAGTAGTGTATAGGAACCTCCTAGGCCTTCTTATTCACTTGTCATTCCCTGACTCACCCACAGCAACTTCCAGTCCTGCAAACTCATCTGTGGTAAGTGTCCTATACAGGTGTACCATCTTTTAATCTTTCATACCATATTATACTCTACCTTTTTTATATCTGGATATATTTAGATACACAGACACTTAACCATTGTGTTACAACTGTCCCCAGTATTTAGTACAGTAACATGTCATATAGGTTTGTAGCCTAGAAGCAATAGTCTATGCCATATAGCCTAGGTGTGTAGTAGGCTATAGCATCTAGGTTTGTGTAAAGGCACTCTACAATGTTCACAGAACAAAGCTGCACAATACATTTCTCAGAATATATCGCTGTTGTTAAGCAATGCATGACTGTATAATAAATGAAGTGGCTGTTGGAGGAGTGCTAGAATAGCTACCTACTGCTGCGTAAGCTACTACCCCAAAACTTTGTGGCATAAAGTAACAATATTATCTCATAGACTTTCTGTAAACTTGGAATTCAAGAAAAATTTATCTTGGTGACTCTGGCTTAGAATCTCTCATGTGGTTACTGTCAGATGTCAACCAGGATTATCACCTAAAGGAATGACGAAAACTACAAGATCCACTTGCAAGCTGGCTCACACAGCTGGCCTGCAAGTTGGGGGGGCCATGATGGAAAGGCCTTAGTTGCTGTCCGCATGGACATCTCTGTAGGGTTGCTTGACTATTCTTATGATATGCTGGCTTGTTTCTTCCAGAGTGAGAGACCTAAGAGGAAGCAAGGCAGAAGAGGCAAAGTTTTGGCAAAGTTTTTTGTTTTTTTTTTTGTTTTTTTTTTTTTAACCATGTAGCCTCAGAAGTCACACATGGCCAGTTCTGTCACATTCTATTCATAAGAAAGGATTATTAAAGTTGGCACACCTTCAAGAAGAGGAGAGTTAGGCTCTACTTTTTCTTTTCTTTTCTTTCTTTTTTTTTTTTTTTTTTTTGAGGCAGAGTCTCACTCTGTTGCCCAGTATAGTGGCACAGTCTCAGCTCACTGTAACCTCTGCCTCCCAGGTTCAAGCGATTCTCCTGCCTCAGCCTCTCGAGTAGCTGGGATTACAGGCCCCTGCCACCACGCACAGCTAATTTTTGTATGTTTACTAGAGACGGGGTTTCGCCATGTTGGCCAAATTGGTCTCGAACTCCTGACCTCAGGTGATCCGTTCACCTTGGCTTCCCAAACTGGTGGGATTACAGGCGTGAACCACCACGCCTGGCCCAGCTCTACTTTTTCAAAAGGATCATGTCAAATAATTTTTGAACACATTTAAAAACTACCACAAGAAAATCTTTTGTAGTACCTAGTTTCAGACTTACCAAGATTTGTGATAAGTATAATAACCAATAGAAATATCAAATAAACAACTTAACTCTTGGAGTAGAATTGGGGTAAAATTATCATTTTTGGAATTACCTACATTGAGGTATTGGGTGAAGACCTAAAGGCGCTGAAAAACATGAAAACGGGGAATTTAGAAAGAGAAGAATGCAATTGTATGCACTATTTGAGAGCAGTTAGAAGAGAAGAGAGATAGCAGAAAAGAAAATAAGAAAATAGAGAAGGGCCAGTAATACCAAATTTTATGTAAAAATCAAGGAGAGTGAAGCCACCAATGTTCTCTTCAGGGGCACTGACATTTCTTTGTCAATAGTACCAAATAAAGATGGGATCTAGAGATCAGAATAGCTTCTTTTGTCAGATGGACTCTTATCTTCTTCCTTAGAAGCTAAGAATTAGGAAGATAGGTAATTGGAGGAGAATCAGGAAACTATTCAGAGCTCTGATCAAAGCAATGAAAATATTACTAACCCAGCGCCACCTATATTGAAGACAATTTTATATCCTGTAAGTCATTCTTGAGGTAACCATAAAAAGATATTCAAGTAGAAATATGTTTGTATTGCATAGAAAAAGAAAATTAATGGCAAAATCTAAAAGCAAATCAGTATGTGAGTTAAAATGAAGTAGGGTTAAAATGGGCATTTAAGAACACAATACCTTGTAGTGGCATGGAAAAATATGTCACTATATTGTAAGTAAACTGTGAAGAAGAAATACCGCTAATGTTGACATTTGCAGTTATAGCACTCTCAAAAGATGTTTGCAAATGTGCAGTAGTAGAAAAGGGCAGTAATATCAAAACATGGCCTTCTTTTTATCTTGTTTCTTTGGAGGGTTGCAATTAACAAAATCAACTACATTCTAAAAAATAAGGGAAAACGTTAACTTTTAAAATTCCCCTCAGGAAGACCAAAGCATTGCTAGACAAAAAAATAATGAAATCTTTTTTTTCCAAATAACTCTTCAGCAAAATTATGAAAGGCTCTGTGTGACAAGAACTCCATTTCAAGGACAAGAACTGAAAGTCATCAAGGCAGCTTGGCCAGGTAGAAAATGACATCACCTTATAAAATCCCTTTGACATCCACAGCCTGGTTTTCAAATAACCATTACACGCTTAGGTTAGCTTCTCAATAGCTAAAATAACTATTTATTGTATACTTTTTCCCCAGGAAAAAGGGTTCTAAGTATTTTGCTTAAGAATTTTGGTTTACTTTGGTTCTTTAAGGAACCATAGTGCAGATCCCAACTCCATGAAACACACTAAGACAAGCTTCACCATTCCTAAGAAGCTGCCTTGCCACAAAGTGGCCATGTGGGTGTCTGTCTGTCTGGGTTCTGTGCAGGTTCAATCGCTTCATTTAAAACATAATAAAACTATGGAGAATGGAACTTGGTGACCCTGTTTCACAGTTTTCCAAAGCACAAAAAAGGAATCGAGGGCATTGAAAAGTGAGTCCAAACTTTTATGGGTTTTCTTTCCCCCAGACCTCAGACAACAGCATTGTCATGAAGCAGCAGTATTCCTAAAGGAGAGTCTGGGTATTGATATGCAAATGTAGACTACAAACATCCCATTTGGCCTCAGAATTCCTGTGTCTAGCACTGTCACACAAATAGGTTTTGAATCTGTGCAGTTCATTCAGGACCATAAATATGTGTTTCACCCTGTGAACAAATTCTGTTTGCTCACAGAGTTCACAGCAGTGAAATACAAGGTAGACTACAAAACAGCCTCTATTTGATGTGATGCGCCTCACAGTAAAGTTACTTTTAAATGGTCCAGATATATATTTACTACCCAAGATTTCAGTGCAAATGTAGCAGAACCCAGATGGTAAGGGTTTTCTTGTTTTCTTGTTTTTGTTTATTTTTGATTCTCTGTATCAAAATTATTTACTCGCTTTTTAAAAATAGAAATGTAAAAACAACTTTAGTTTACATTGTTGGTAAAATCATAAAAGTCATACTATTAATTCTGAATAGATCTGTGATAGTGGAAAGAAGAAAACTAATTTTGAGACACCTAAGGAGCAGATGGAATGAGGGGTAGATGTTTGCTAGGTCTCTCTCTCTCTCTCTCTCTCTCTCTCTCTTTCTTTTTGTCTGTCTCTCTCTCTCTCCCCCATCCCTCTCTCATTTTAAAAAATAATAAAAACTTATCCCTGGAAAAAATGTAAATTAACTTTCAAAATAGTTTGGATAAGCATTCCAACCACCAGAATTCTATTTAGTCCACAAAATTTTTATAGCCTCTACCCACATTTCCCGATGCTATTTCCGGCTTTTCCTGGCCATCCCCACTTCTTTCATAACTGCTCCACCTCTAGGAAACTGCTAGCATGGAGCAGACACACTGAATTCTCACCATACTTTCCCCCTGAACATGCATAGAAGAGTGTAAGGCAGAGGGTGGGAAAGTTCTCTTTTTCTATTATTTCATCCTGATTCTCTAAAGTACCGGACCTACCAACCATGTGTCTATTTTCATAACAAACTAAAGCTGAAACAATTAACAAAAAAGTAAATGATTTCAGAGGAAAATATAAAGCATTTGCCTATATGGATAAGCCAATGAGAGCAAATACTATCAGAATAGAGACTAAACTGCCTTAAAATATCTATTGCCAATATGTCTTATCACGTCTTCCGTATGTGAAAGTCCAACAAATCAATTATTCTTCAGATGACTATAAAATAATTAAAGAAATCTAGAGTCTGTAACTACATGTTCTACACTGGTGACCACATAAACTCACAGTATACTTTTTGTTGTTGTTTTGTTTTGTTTTCTCTCTCTCTTTAGTTTTATAACTTAGTATATTTTTATTTAATTTTCAGTATGAGATTGTATGGTACCTTGTCCTCTCCTAAGGCACACATTCTCGATTTTTATTCCTTCTATTTTTTATTTGCTCAAGATAATGACAACAAACATGAAGTAAAACTAGATGAGTCACTGAGTTAGAGAGGGTGAGGAGAAAAAGAGATAGGGAAGTCACAATAGGCCCCTCCCACTTTTGAGACTGGATGGTTCTATTCCTTTCTTTGAACATTATTATTAAATTACAGAATTTTTAAAAATCAACAAATTAAAGCCTTATGTTTTTACATATTAATCCTTAAGAATCCCTAATAGTTATTTAATGCTTAATAATCTTTAATAATTATTTCACCAAAAGCATGATTGAATGATAAAATCTCTCTATATAAATAGCTTCTCAGAGTATTTCTTAAATTTCTTAAGTAGAGGTGCTGTATTAAAGATCCAGTTAAGGGCAAATAAATGTTGTTTCTATGCTTCCACCAAATCATTACTTTGATCTTATTGAAAAAAGTGAGAATAGTTATTACGTTAATACTATCAAACTACTCTGAGGAAGAAACAGGATATTATAAAACTCTGTTTCTTTTAAATGAGTTGTTAATTTCGATCAGCTAATAATATTCATTAGGTTTGAAAAAATAGATTAAATGAAAGGGTGAACATATCAAATTTAAAAGTTACAAATAGTTAACAACTAATATAGCCTAACTGCATATAATAATAAGAAAGGCAGTAAAGATTTTTACTAATAAAAAAATGACATTTTAAGATTTTGTGAGTAAACATTTGTTCATTTCAGATTTTCAAAGAAAAGGAAAACTGTTGATTGCTTGACTGGGAAAAGAACATAACAATATTCAAGAAGGAGGATGTTATTATGAATCAAGGCTTTCAATGCCAAAAAATCTTTCTGAAAAACAATAATTTTTTCAAGTTAAGCTTTAGAAGTATTGGCCTATTCTTGCTTTTCTTCTATAATTTTCAATAGTATCTCATGCATGTCTCTTTCATAATTGTATACAATTGGTAGGGTACTAAAATACAACGAAGACAAGAGACAGCTTAGAAAAAGAAGAAATTGAATAGTTTTTATTCCTTTTTGTGATTATTTTTCATAAATTTTGCAGAGAAGATATGGCCAAAAAGCATCTTGGAGCATGTCCTGACCTTGGAGGAACTTTTTCTTCTGGAATATTTCCCCAGTTTGTGTTTGTTTTCTCCCCTTTGTAGTCTTTTATTTTTCTAGAGTAATTGCGATGAATTAAAACATAAAATTCAGAGAATTTTTTTAAAGATAAATACTTATTCAGCAATTTCATGTTTCATTTAACTATACAGATCTGAATATGTGTGTGATATTCTCTTGGATTTTTATAACATCAGCTTAGTTTTAAGGTATGCATTATCTTACATTTGCTTCAAACTGGAGTTTTAGTTGAGGCACTAGTGCCATCTGCTGGACACAATAAAATTAAAGACTCGTGAACACAGTTTCATATGTGAAAAGTCCAACCAAGTAGAGCCCTTGTTACTTAAAATTTAACCTTTATGAAACACTTACTACTCTTTTCAATGTACTCAGAAACGTAGGTTCAGACCTGTTTCCGTTGGTCATTCCAGGAAACTTAATGAAAAGTCTTTTAGGACTACTTGCCATCACAAATACAGTTAAAAAGTACATTCAACATTCAACAAAATTTGCACTGAGCATTCTGGGTACATAAAAATGAAGACGATTCAGAAACCAACTTCAAGATGCTCGCAATCCCATGGATTGATAGCCTGAAAAAAGTAATTACAATTGTGAAATTAAAATGCTACAATAGAATAATACCTCACTCAAACAACATGGTAAAATTGGTGTAAAGATATACTTAGTCCTAAAATAACAAATATAATAGCTCTGGGAGAGATTTTAGATGACTGTCTACTTTTGTATTTGAGAAAAATGAGAGTAAAGTGTTCATATCTTATTCAAATCATATTGTTAGTTAGTGTCAAAGTTGAAACCAGAAGCTAGATCAACTAATGCTCTTTTCATGGTTTCCCTTTCTGCCCAATCATTTCTTACCGATTATTTTACATATAACAAAGTGAATATAACAAAGTCAATTTTAATAAAAGCTTAAACATTTAATATGTCATAAAGATAATATTGAAAGCATAAAAAAGCAACAAGAAAGACCATTTCAAAATCTTCTCACATTAGAAATCTATACACTTGTTTTGTTGCTCATTGGTTTAATATGTGTCTTTTGCCACAAGATTTTAAGATTCTGTAACAGAGCTTAGCAGAATGCTTGGCATTTCACAACAGGTACACGATGAATGAATGAATGAATGAATGAATGAATGAATGAATGAATTCTAGACTTGTTTATGTTCTCTTAATGTAGTGAGAAAGGAAGGACTAAATTAAGCATGACATTGCTGGAAAAAAAGGAAAATTGATGCAAATGAATGCAATGAATAAGACTTTGTAGATTTATGAAAATGTTTAGAGCTTGCTCTTACTCCTTTCAGGTACATATTGAAATCCCTGTGGTAATACAGCTATATCTGAATTATTTGATAACTAAATATCAAAGGATTAACACTGTCTAAATGTTGACTTGATCAACATAAAAGGTATTCCCTACTTTTCTATCTTTAAGACAAATAAATATTAATTTGGATAAGACACTGAATACCAGGGATAGAGAGAGGAGCCCTAGATAGAAAAAAAAATGTATTGACCTTGCCATAAAATTGACTATTTCTAGTGCTAAGAACGGTTATAATTGCAAATCATGTATTAATTTATTTAACCCTCAAAACACAGCTCGAGATATATTGTTGTTAATTCCATTTTGGAGGAGGAAACACCGTAGCATAAGAAATCTAATAACCTGTCCAATATTACAGAA
This sequence comes from Mandrillus leucophaeus, assembly GCF_000951045.1. Lineage (NCBI taxonomy): Eukaryota > Metazoa > Chordata > Mammalia > Primates > Cercopithecidae > Mandrillus > Mandrillus leucophaeus. The sequence goes on from NW_012101821.1 coordinate 375,744, forward strand.
CTAGGAGTGGAGAAGCTGATCTACACAAACAGGCAGTGGGCATCAAAGCCTAAGCTCTTAACCTCTATGTGAGTGGTTCTTAAGGTGTGTTCCAAGGACCTGATTCTCTAACGCACAGAACCTATCCACCATGTGTCTATTTTCATAACAAACTAAAGCTGAAACAATGAACCAAAAAAACAGATGATTTCAAAGGAAAATATAAAGCATTTGCCTATATGGATAAGCCCATGAGAGCACATACTGTCCGAGTAGACTAAACTGCCTTAAAACACTTACCGCCTATATGTCTTATCATGTTTACATTTTATCTGATTTACATTTTTTCCAGGAGGTGCCTGAGATATTTTGAGGGGGTCCACAAACTCAAAACCATATTCATTGTAATATTCAGAAGTTATTTGCTTTTTACATTCTCCTTCTTTCACAAATACATAGTGGAGTTTTTCCAAAGGCTATGTGATGAACTGGATACAGAAATAGCTATGAGGATTCAGCTATATTCTGTTAAGCAAAATACTGAAGAGATTTGAAAAAAAAAAAAATTCACTTTCCTCACAAATATTTTAAGAAAATGTATGTATGTGTTTATTTATTATTTTTTTTGAGGCAGGGTCTCAATCTGTCACCCAGGCTTGAGTGCAGTGGCATGATCTCGGCTCACTGCAACTTCTGCCTCCCAGGTTCAAGTGATTCTCCTGCCTCAGCCTCCTGAATAGCTGGGATTACAGGAGCCTGCCACCATGCCTGGCTAAATTTTTATATTTTTAGTAGAGATAGGTTTCACCATGTTGGCCAGATTAGTCTCTAACTCCTGACCTCAAGTGATCTGCCTGCCTCAGCCTCTCAAGATGCTGGGATTACAGGTGTAAGCCACTGTGTCCAGACTAAGAAAATGTCTAATTTTGATGAAATTATGCACTCATGTTAACATATAATGAGTTTATTACTTTTGATTTAAATTAATTAGTAGTTTAAATAGATAAAATACTCTAAATAAATTAATAGTTCTTGGTTTTAATTTCTAATAGAGTAAATATCTATAGATATAACCTACTTCAACGAAAGCTCCTTGGAGGCCTCAATAATTTATTTATTTCAAAATTGCCTTTCTCTTATTAAGAGTTTTTGTTTGTTTTTTGTTTTTGTTTTTGTTTTTTTTTTGTTTTTTTTTTTTTTTTGAGATAGGGTCTTGCTCTGTTACCCAAGCTGGAGTGCAGTGGTGCTATCTCGACTCACTGTAGCCTCCATCTCCTGGGTTCCAGGGATTCCCCTGCCTCAGGCCAAGTAGCTGGGACTACAGGCACATGCCATCATGCCCAGCTAATTTGTGTTATTTTTAGTAGAGATGGGGTTTCACCATGTTGTCCAGGCTGGTCTCGAACTCCTGGACTCAAGCAATCCTTCCGTCTCAGCCTCCCAAAGTGCTGGGATTACAGACATAAGCCACTGCACCAATAACTGCAAATGTCAGCATTAGCAGTATTTCCTCTTCACAGTTTTACTTGTGATATAACCTAATAGAGTAAATATCTATAGATATAACGCACTTAAACAAAAGCTCCTTGGAGGGCTCAATAATTTTTAAGAGTGTAAAGAAGTCCTGAGACCAAAATGTTTGAAACTCCTTCCACAAGACTTGTGTATAGTGGGTACACTATAATTTGAGTGCTGTTTTCACATTCACATCAGCTTGTAATTCTTACAATACAAAGAGTGCCTCAATAATGACTGGAGTCCATGGACCTTTGGGCATACTTATTCAATATCAACATCTCAAATATTAAGGTCACAACTTCTTAAGTCCATCCTAGTTCAGGCTGAAGCTCAATTATGTATAAGACATACATATGAGTTGAAAAAATTAAGGTTGCAATTGTAGGTTGGATTGTATCACTTAAGGTTTTGGATGCCAGGCTAAGGATGTATTTGTCCATGCTGTAGAAAGTCAATTAAGATTTTGAATATGAAATAGTAGGAAACAGAATTTGAAAGAAGTGAGTAAAATCAAGTGGAGATACAAATATCGAGGGCAGAGGAGAATGGAGAAACACAAGTTCTAATGGAATAAAAATTACTACAAGAAAGTAATGTATGTTTTATTTTTAAAAAATTAAAGACATTTGGAAAGAGGAAATTATTTTTAAATGCTTTAAGTATATAAAGAGTATTCTGTGAAAAGTATAACTTACTTTCTGTTGTAATGCATGAGTTCTTTTATGGAGAAATGAACTTAAATTTTGGTCAAGTAACTTGGTTAAATTTTAGGTTAAATTGTTGATCAATGAGGATGATTATACACTGGAATAGATCCTAAACAGAATTTCAACAACATCTCTCTCTGAAGATATTATAGAGATTAGTGGTCCATATGATTATAAGCGACAGCAGATCTCTAATCAAGAGGCAATACAATGAAAAGTACAGTGAAACACAGCTGAGAATATCTGAATTCTTGTCTGATTATGACATACATTAACTTTTTCATCAGTAACATAGACATATTCTGGGGATCTTTTTTCATATCTTATATGTTATTTATAAGGGCCATCTTGTACATGAAGGTACATGTTGAATATAAAATACTATTCACCAGTCGATAACTTATGATGATGAGATCAGGGACACTAAAAAGCCTTTCTATTACTATGACTTTATGAAAATCTAGAATTCATTCTTCTTTTACTCATATGTTTCATTCCAGGGACTGAAAAAATAGCAGTGAGTAAACAGGTAGGATACTTGATGCTCTCAAACTAACAACAGAAACACAAGTTTTTAATAAAAATACTTGGGTTTATACTGGAAATCAATGTTCCCAGATCTTATAACAAACATAAGTATAAAAGTTATACGAAGTCCTGCTAAATGATATTTTCTTGATTCTTTTGGTGATTTTGTAAAAAGTTTAACAAAAGGATAATTCAAAAATGTGGAAGTTGCAGAAGTTTGCAATTTGTTGATGGGTATGTTCCAAAAGGTACAGTATGCAGCCTGAATTTTATCCAGACAAAAATCACAAAAGAATTCATTAAAAATAAACAAAATCAAATAAAGTTGGTAATTTAATCAAGTTTTGTGGTTTGCTTTTCTAAAATTGACTCAAATACGTTAAAAGATAATCCCCTTTGAGAGGATTTCCTAGATTTGCATTCTATCCTGTAATGAAAAGAGGTAAGTGTATTGTATACACAGACATAAACAAAACTTCTGCTTATACACAAATACATATGCTATATATACATGTTTTTAAAGACAGGGATTTATTTAGGTGAAATATATTATAGTCTTTTGAAAAATGCCTTTAAAATTTTTCTTTACCATAATGAAATACAGTAGAAAATAAGATCATCTTACGAGAGAGTTTCATTGTTGCCATCTTTATATTTGAATAGAAACAAAAAGTTAATCTTATGACAAGCCAGGCTTTGATAAACGACTGTTTGCATACTCACAGCACATGTAGCAATAGATAATAAGATTGCCACTATTCAGTTGAGAAAGCACATCAATTGACAGTAAGATCAATAACAGAGATATTAATAAGCATTTCCCCAAATACACACCACACACAAACACACAGAGCTATTCCACAAAGCTTTAAACTTAAGTCATTTGACATCAATTCCCTAATAATCAACTACTTTGCAAGAGGAAGGGAAAACCATTGGCTTAAGTTGGTAACTTTGTGACAATAGTCCAACGGCAGGTATATGTCACATTACACACACCAAGAAAGGAAACCTACTTGTTTCCTCAGGTGCCAAAGATAGAAAGATAAAAGTTGCATATTGAATGTTCACGGTGATATTAGTAACATTTTAATATCATTAGACATAGACAATGTTTATATCATAACATATTAATATTATTAAACATGGACAACGTTTACAACAGCAGACATTGGAAAAGTATTCCAACCTTGTCTACATTTGGGAAAGTTTCTCCAGCTACATATTCATAACAGGTCTTCAGGGGAAAAATATAAGACTGGTTTAGAAAAGCTCTATATACTCCAGAGATTTTCTTTGAAAAATCAGCAATTATTAAAATTATTATTTTATAATATTCAACTTCTCAAGCATGTTTCTATTATATATAATAAATTTACAGATCAAATTTAAATTCTCCAAACCAAGATTTAAAAAATTTTTAAACTGACTTCATTGAAGATAGAAAGTGCACAGTTTGAAAGTGATATTCGAAATCTTCACCAAAAAACTTAAAGACATTATTGACCTTCACTGAGAAAACAAAGTAAATAACATATATGGCAATATTCAATAAATAGAGAACTTACCTCTTAATGATAGAGAAGAAACTGTTCAAAGCAGATGAAACCATTGAACCACTGCCAATAATTGTGAAATGATGCACACCTATAGAAAACAAGCAAACATTTTAACAGAAGAATTAAAAAGCAGTTGCTCTTATTAAAGCCAAATGGTTTCCCATGGGGGAAAAGTAATTGTTCACATTAATTGATCAAAAACTCTACTGGCCAAGAGAAAACTCAATAAATTAAGAAAAGAAAATACAAATGACAGAAAAAAATTCAATGGGGTAGAGCTTACATTTAATTCCTTAAATTTCAAAGAGCTCCTTATATCCCTGATGCTTAAAACAAGGCATATATCAAAAGTCGGAGAGGACCACCACGTTATATTCTGGATTATCAGTCCACCAAGAAAGCAGTAGCATTAAGTTGTGATAGTTGAAGGACTGAGTGTTTGAATGTATCCAAAATGTTACCTCAATGGATCTAGAATCATAGGAAAATGGTTCCTCCATCAAGTTACTATATTATCCAACAATTTCTCCACAGAAACCTTACGCAATTTATCCTGCTGTCTAGCTTGGCATACTCTCTTTAGACCAGCAGAAACCAAAATTTACTGTCTTTTGTTAACCCTTAAGATTGGGCATCTTCAAACGTTGAATCCAGTAGAAATGACCCAAAGGATGATCTCAACAACTTATGTACACCTAATTCAGGTCCAATCTTTCTTCCTCGGCCTCCTCCCGCAGTCAGAAGTCACATGGGAAAGAAGAGCTCCAGGGGGCAGTTCATAGGAAGAGAACTTTTTTTTCTACCTCTCCATTCTACTCAAGATAACACGGGCATCCCAAAGAAGACTCATCATTGAGAGAAACTCCTGGCCTAACATATTTTCCATTAGCAAAGAGAAATGTCTTCATACCCAAGCACTGGGTATTCCTCCATTCCCCTACTCTGTAGAAGAATCCAGCCCTTCAATGAGCCTACTTTGGAAGATTCTGAAGCACAGCAAAATTCTATTGTTTCTTTTCTAAAGAAATGTTGTGTTTTTCTTTTAGTTTCATTACTATTAAGTGATTAGACCATTATTCAGATATAGCTTGATAGAATTCCAATTCAAATATTTTACAAATGCAGGATATTTAAATATGAGCCTTAAGAGTAAATTGCTTCCATTTTAAATTTATTTTGTCTGTCTTTTGAAATAATTTTGGAAATTTTCCCTTTTAATTTTACTGCTGTTAGGTGAATACTCAATTGCTTATATTGAAGCCTGATAGAATTATATATTTTGAGGCAGAGTCTCACTCTGTCACCCAGGCTGGAGGGCAGTGGTGTAATCTCAGCTCACTGCAACCTCAACCTCCTGAGTTCAAGTGATTCTCCTGACTTAGCCTCCCCAGTAGCTGGAATTACAGGCACATACCACCACACCCAGGTAATTTTTGTATTTTTAGTAGAGATGGGGTTTCACCATGTTGGTCAGGCTGGTCTTGAACTCCTGACCTCAGGTGATCCACCTACCTCAGCCTCCCAAAGTGTTGGATTACAGGCGTGAGCCACTGCACCCGACAGAATTATAATTCTTAAAATATTATTTTATAAACATGGATTATTTAAATATGACATTAATAAATTTATATTTTACTCTATAGCTAGTACAAATAAAGCATTTTGGTTTTAGTTTTTAATAAATCCCCTATACAATAAACTATAGTGAGAGTTTTACATGAACAGTTCAACAAATGACGATATTTGAAACTCAAAGGCCATGTCTATATAACCAAGGGCTACATTTAGTCCAATTACAAAACAAAAGGAAGTAGCTTGATATCTACCTGAGTAAATGTTAATTCATTTTTAAAAACAAGTACTGATGGCCCCACCTTTGTGTCTAATTCTTTGTTATATCCTGTGATTTATATATACATATTATACACACACACACACACATACATATATGTAAAGGGAAGTATATACTCTTAGGGAGTTAACAATAAAAAGTAACCATTTCAAGTTTTCTAGTTAAAATAAAATTAAACAACTTTAAAATTTTACAAATCACTATCTCCAAGAGCATATATTTAGCATCCTTCTTCCCATATCTGAATGCTATAAGGTTTTCCTGACTAAACATCCTTTGTAGGCAGGGACAATGTTGCAGTACAGTATCTTTGAACGCAGTTGCCCAGTAAACATTATAAATATATTGATATGATATTACCCTAACAAGCATTTAAAAAGCACTTTCTTTGTGCAAGACTTAGTCCTAAATACTTTTAAATAACTCATTTAACTTCATAACATTTGTGAGTTAAGTAGTATTACAACCCCTTATTTAAATATGGGAAAACTGACTACTAGGGAGAATAAGTAAATGACCTAAGGACACATTGCTCTAAGATGGCTCTGCTAGAATTCAAGCCCGGATGACCTGGGTTTAAAGTCTACCCACTTAAACACTATGCTGTGTTGTTTGGATGAAGAAAAATAGCATCTAATGATTGAAGCTACTATCAGCAACGATTATTATGTCATTGTCATTAAAACTCGTACATGCCCCAGTCTGAATTCTTTTTGATCCAGGTAATTTCTTTTACTCTCTGAGACTCTAGTTTTTGCCCAATTGTTTGTACACTTGACGTGTAAGTTTTCTAACAATTCGCTGTTTATTATTTGAAAAGGAATGATATACATGTTCCCTCTGATGTGTATGGGTTCATTTATGTAGTGTCCTTCTACTTGGAAGAAACATCCTTTTTCTGCCACACTCTTTAGAGGTATGATCAAATGGTTGGCCTTTCTAGTAAAGTCATTCCTCAGAGATACTTTCTGACTTCCCAAAAATCAACTAAATATCTCCAGGTAAGGCAGAGTCTCTGAGAAGGAGAGAAATTATCCTAAAAGAAAAAGAATACATAATATTCTAAAACAACAATAGCATGTTTAATAAATCTAAGAAACCTTGGCACTTTCCATACCATAAAATGCTAAGGTTACCACTGATAAATTACCAAATGCTTTTCTCTGTCAATGGGACAAAACTGCCTACTTGGAACTGAGCCGAAGACTGAGGCCTTCCACAGAAAGAAACTACCCAACATTCAAATGTGTAAGTTATCCTCAGCTAGCATTTGGGTCCTGGTTCACAGGACAAGGGCTCCTGCCTTCCCCTTTGATACTTGTTGGTGTGTAAATCCACAGCACTTTGGAAAATATTATATAACTCTGTCAATACTTAAAGATAGACTTCAAGGTGACCAGGAAGTCCCCAGCCTGTGGGTCAGAGATTCTGTTCCTAGGGAGAATTGGAAAGCAAACATAAGAAAGTTTTCTCATCTGCTGTTCAGTATCATTTGGGTACCAAAGCTGAATCAATAATTGGTCTCTTTGGAAGATGTAGTTGAATCAGCCCTTAGTCCCAGGGGAAAAAAAAAAAAAGTGTAGTAAGAGCCATATAAAGTCATGTAACATAGTGATTCCACTAATGATTTTAAAACAGTGTCAATAATACCTGTATGCAACAAAAAAAATTATACTTCTTGAATTTGGTTTAAGAATAAGACCAATTAAAACAAAGTCAGAAGTCAAAGAATAAGAAAGTTTAACTGCTATAATAATATCACTACTCCTGAAATTACAATGAACACATTTACTCAAGAAACCAAAAAGAAAAATAAAATGTAGAGTCCAAAGACATTTTTCAGTGAAACTAAGAAAGTGAAAAAAAAAAAAAAAAAAACTGTTTTTCTTGTTTTCTTCCTGTTTATTACGAAGAAAAGCCTTTCTTAAAAAAAAAAAAAAAAAAAAAAAAAGAAAAAGCTAGAGAACTTGTAGGATTCTGTAGACATAGACTAAAGAAGGCAAATCTTTAGATAAATAAATAAATAACTTCTAAGGGAAAGGATAAGAGTAACTAATAACTAATTAGAATGGGTAACGTTTGGCTAGTAACTACTACCCTGGATGTTCCAGCACAAAACTTACAGATTAATGAGCTAGTCACTTCGATAGCATTAAAGAAAAAAATATATATATGCATATCTGAATTTGGAGACAATGCATGTACAGAAGAAAACATGTGAATTTTGGAGTTAGAAGGACCTTTATTTAAATCTAACTTCTGCCTATAACATTTGCAATTAACAAAGTTACTTTGATAATTAACAAAGTAATAATACTTTGGAATTTTTAAAATTCTTAACTCAAATGATATTTTCAAATTCCATATGGAACACTGGCGTAATAGTGGTATGGGTAAGTTTTATGATGGTTTTGGAACACTGGCGTAATAGTGGTATGGGTAAGTTTTATGATGGTTTTGAGAAAAGGTCCCTTCTGATTGAATTCCTAGCTATGTCTGTATAAAATCAGATAATGTTTTAAGTGATTGGTGCTTTAACAAATTGTTGTTGGCCAAAAGCCATTTGATTCATTGATAAAACTTCTAACATTTATGACATTCATGTACAGCATTCAAAAGCATTCCAATGGAACCTCTCTCATCATCCATCAGTTACTTTGAAAACAGGCAGAGCCCTTGAGTGAGACATCTGGCTAGACTCCTGCTCACCTTTGATCTCGTTATCTGGGACTCATCCACTGCAGCAATCACAGCCCTCCATGGCTTTCTAAGTTAATATCTTAGTATGTTTGAAACAATCCATATTTTGTATATCTTCAAATACGTTGTTAATTTAATGCTTTTATTATCTTGGGACAGTGGGAAGAAGGGAGAGATTAGGTGGTCTAGGTAAGTTACATCCTTTTTCTCTCCAGTTTATACGCACAGAACTTCTAGAAAGCTCATTTTACTCCTTTACATATAAGACAGAATCAGTGTGTTGAAGTGGGATTTAGGAGTGACATGAAGCAACATTTACTGAGCACCTATGATATGCCAGGCACAGTATCCTGTAAATTTAAATATTATGTATTAAGTATCATATATAGTATGTAGAGATAAGTCTGTGTATATATTCATATGTATACATTCTTTGTGTGTGTGATTTAATTTAATAAAGATATCATTCCAATCTGCCTTCCAAGCTCAACCTTACTGTTTAGTTACCATGCGGTCTGAGGCAAATTATCTAATTACTCTGATTTTCAATTTCTTCTATTAAATGAATATATCTACTTAACAAGATTGTTCTGAGGAGTGAATGGAATAAAACATTAAAAAGTGTTTAACATACTTCTCAGAACCCAATAGGCACTCAATAAAATCATAATGTCTATTATGTAAATACTTACCATTTAATATGTATCAGGCACTGTTTTAAGTGCTTTTTAAATATTGACTTTTAAAATGTTCATTATAATCTTTAGGTCACCCACTATTATTATCCATCCTTTACTGATAAACTGAGTACTTGAGAGGTTAAATGACTTGCCTGGGGTCACACAATTAATGGAGACAGAACTAAAATTAAAACCCAACCATTTTCATCCCAGAGTATCTGCACCTAATCTAACCATTACGTTCTACTGTCAAAGTTGACCCTGAACTCTCTAGCAAAAAAAAAAAAAAAAGAAAGAAAAAGAAAAAATAAGTTTTCTTTAGGAAATTTAAAACAAAATAATATTTATCCAGTTAAATAAATTATCAGGGTAACTGCAAATCATATTAGTGTTATACAGACATATTCCAAATAACCAACTACTCACTCACAAAGAAGATAAACAATACATAGGAAATGACTGGTACACTCAATTAGGATAATTCAAAGAGGATTTAATTGAAACAATTATTTTTAAAAGTATGAGCTGATCATAGAGAAGAGTGCAGTATCTCAGGCTAGCAGTATTGAGGTTGTGTCCATCAGAAAGGACAAAGAGTGGGTATTACTGGAACCCAGAAAGCGCAAGTCATGTGGGGAGAGGCAACCAACCTGAAGCAACTGGGCAGGGAAGGAGGCAAGGCATTTAGACCCTGACTGCACAGTTGCCCCCTGGGGATCTCCTACCAGGCCCCTCACTAGCAGGTAGAAATCAAGGAAACCAGCCAATGTCATCCATACAGGCCAGCCTGCTGGGGCCAGGACCAAGAGGGGAAGACTGTCAGAGGCATTTTTCCAGATTTATAAAATGTTAACATTTTAAGTACCAAAACATAATTTTTTCTTTGTCTTATTGGATATCTTTTTTTAAATTTCTGTCATTACCTTGGCTTCTAACATAAATTACATAGTCCGTTGATTTTTTCTGAACTAGCTCTAAAATAGTAGAGCCTTCAAGCACATCAAAGATGTACAACTGCTGGCCCTACACCAGCATTCAGAAGTGTACTTTTGTCTTTCTCAAAATACAGCCTCCAAGCACATTTTCAGGTGTTATATAAAAAAGGTTTTCTGATCAAAAGACAACATGGGACAAAACCAAACTAAACAGATTTCTTAACTGAGGGATAGCTCCAGAGCTAGTTGCATGGCAAAAATGACAGATTGGAATACAATATGAAGTGTATACATAACTAACTAGACACACAATTTTTTATTTTTTTCTTAAAACCAGATTTGGGCCTACTGTTGCAAGGAACATTCTTTGAGAAATGATTTTTCTTCATACCAAAAGGCCTCAGCATTCTGCAGTTTTCTAACACATATTCATTTGTTAATCTTGTCAACAAAGACGTGTTCTCCTGAGTGCTGGGTGTTCAGTGGCGTACAGGTCAGATGAGGTCCCTGCTGTCGTGGATGTGCTCTGGTGTTGTGCTTTGTTTTGTTGGTGGAGTCTCTGTCTTTCCCCTGCACTGTCACTACCACTTGTCCCTTGAGTGCTTACTTCTAGCAACATCTTTGTCCCCAGTCCTCTAACTTGACATTTTATAACCTTGCCTGTGTTTGGATAATCAGAAAATTAAGCCTACAGGAATGATGGGATAAGAGGCTGTTCTTTTTATGTAAAACATGAGCCATTTTAAATGAATGCATACAGCTATCAGGGCCTTTCTTGCATTCTTCCTTATCAGAGGCTTCTAACAAATAGTTACAATTTCCAAGAAGGCAGCTTCTAGTTAAATAAGATGGGAGAGCAGAGTGGTCAAACACAGAATATTTGCCTTCTAACAGGCAGGCCTGCCTTCCAGGCCCAATCCTGCCCCCTCCTTCTGTTTAACCCATGCAGGTTCCAGTTTCCTCGCCTGTAGAATGATGGTAGTAATTATGCCCACTCACTGGGATTATTACAGGGATTAAATAAGGCTATGTACTCAGAGCTCACAGGAGCCACTAACATCAACTATCATTTTTACAGAGCCTAGCACATAGTAGACATTCAACTTATAGTTAGAAATAGGAGTTATGGGCCAAATGATGTGAATGACTTCCTTAATTTTTTTCTTTTTAAAAAATACATATTTTTTGTTTCCAGTGGGGTTGGAAGCTTTCTCAATTTCTTGAGCCAAGATATTATAGACAATTTTATTATGTTCTTGGAAGCACAGATAAAGCTTGGGCCCAAGTATGCTTACAGAGCTTTCTAAAATGCAGAACTGATGAGATTCCTAAAGATCAGGTATTATGGTGAAGTAGATGCAGTGACTCATGCACCACACATTTAGAGGACAACAAAGCAACACTGTGGCCCCACGTAAGTGATGAGAGAAGTTCCTGGAATATTCACTTTCAGCATTGGATTTTCCTTTCTTCCCTGCACCTCAAGGCTGCTCGCTGAATACACAGTGGTATTTCCATTTCCTACAGGAGCTTTGGGTATTTCAAGATGTCAAAGAAGTTTTACAAACTGGGCTTTTACAGGGAAAGTCCCTGAGGTGAACAGAGGACAAGTTGTATGCCATAGTAAAGGCTGCAGAAAAAATGGAGGTAAAGGCAGATACCCTGCCACTTGAATCTGGTGAGGTGGACAGAACAGGTGAGGCCTGGCCTTGGAGGGCAGGGGCCCAGGAAAGGCAGGATGAAATCTGCAAGGAGAGGAGAGATACCTTGTAACGTGCCGGGAGAGCCCCTGAGATGGCTAGCCAAAGGGCCCTGTAGAACAAAGCCCTAGGCCAGTGCTAACATGCACAGCTCCTCATCTACAGAAGGGAGCAGCCCTGAAGCCCATCTGTGGATTATTCAGCAAAGGAGCCAGCCTGTAGTGTCAACTGTGCAAGGCCCCATGGGAATTGCCCCCCTGGATTACAGGTTCCCTGCCAACCACCCAAAAACAGGTGGTCCTTGATAGCCCCACATCCCTCACAGTGATAGTGCTGGTACGGAAGGAAGCATTTCAGTCACTAATTGAGTTAGAACGATTGATGCATATATCACTCATTTTGGGCAAACTCTTTAAATTTAGATAAATTACTGCTGAAAGACAATGACTTTAGTTTTTAAAAATAACAGTAATAATGTGAAATAGAAAAGGCAATAGAGGTCAAAAAGAGCATAAACAAGAACAAAGTAATATTAATCATAAACTATGAGCTAGAAACTTATAGACTCCAACAAGCAAACTTACAAAATAGGGATTTATGGGCATTTTACACACGGTAAATGACAACTCAGAAATATTAAGTGTCTTGCCCAAGGGTAGCAAGTCAGTTAACAGTGGTCATGAAAACAGCCAAATACTGAGTAATTTATGCCAAGTAATTTTAAGTAATTCTATCTATAATTAGTTATAATACCAAGTATATAATACCAATAATTACCAATTTTACATATTTTCTCTCATGTATAACTCATGCCATTCCTAGAAGGAAGGATTATTATTATTACTCCCACTATACAGATGGGAAAACCAAGGTAGGAAATATTAAGTGACTTCCTCAAGGTCATATTTAATTAGTAGTAAACCAAGGCTGTTTGACTTGGAACCTGTGTTCTTGACCACATCCTTTCCATCCTCCTGTTTTGTAAACAAATTTCTTGATCATCAGAAATCACACTGAAATGGGAGAGTTCCCTGACCCCCACTGCAGGACATGTGACAGGGGTGTGGCTCATCTGTTGGGTCACTGCCACTGCTCAAACTCCTTACTGGGGCACACAGATGGACAGGTGCAGGAGCCCAAGTGGGCGTGTGCTACAGTGCACTCTTTTAGCCTATAGACTAAAACAGTGCACAGCTTAAGTGTTGATATGGTTTGGCTGTGTCAACACCCAAATCTCATCCTGAATTGTAGCTCCCATAATTCCCATGTTGTGGCAGGGACGAGTGGGAGATAATTGAATCATGGGGACAGGCCTTTCCCATGCTATTTTCATAATAGTGAATAAGTCTCACAAGATATGATAGTTTTATAAAGGGTAGTTTTCCTGGTCAAGCTCTCTTCTCTTGTCTGCCACCATGTGAAACATGCCTTTCACCTTCCACCATGATTGTGAGGCCTTCCTAGTCGTGTGGAACTGTGAATCCATTAAACCTCTTTATTTTGTAAATTGCCCAGTCTCACGTATGTCTTTATCAGCAGTGTGAGAACAGACTAATACAAGTGTAACCAGCTCAGCTCAGTGGACCTTTTTGCAAGGGCAGAGGACCAGTATGACAGCTTTTGGTATCCTGAGCTCTTGTCCAGCATTCCAAAAGAATGGAGTCACACATGGACTTAAAGAATGGTGAAAGTGGGGGTTTTGTTGAGTGGTGAAGGTGGCTCTCAATGGGATGGATGGAGAGCTGGAAGAGGGATGGAGTGGGAAAATAATCTTCCCCCGGGGTTTGGCCACCCAGCGGTCAATCTCCTCACCAACTGTCCCCAGTTAAATTCCTCTTGGTGTTCAGATGCTCCTTCTCTTTTCTCTGCCACACCACTCTGCTGTCATTCTGCTCTTCTGTTTGTTTTTTCATCTCTCTCTGGGGCTGGGGGTTTGGGGTTTATATGGATCTAGGATAGGGGGGCATGGTGGGCCAAAATGTAACTTTTGGGTGCTAAAACAGAAATGCCTATTTCCATTTAAGGCCATGAGTATCCGGGCTTGAGGGTGGGACCTATGCCAGGGAATCACCCTCTTCTACCCAATATTTCCCTGTCTTCTGTCTGTATCAACCCCTAGGTAGCTTATGTACTGTAGGAACACCAGAAACATATTTTATAATTAGCCAAAAGTAAAGGATTCTTTTATATCATATCTGCTTAGTTACATTTGTAACTAATGTCATTGAAAATATTATGCACAGATCATGCAATCAGCATGTTATCCCCATTTTACAGATGGATAAATACATTGAGTCACAAAGAGTTAGTAGTTTATTATTTTAAAAATAATATATTAAGGTAGAATCCATCTCAGAGTTAAATATCTTTATATTATCACTTTTTATTTTTCATACGATAGATTTTTTTCTTAAAGTTGTTACCATTAACCTTGCTAGAACTACAGTGCATCTGTAAACATGTGCTTGTCTCCCAGCGGGAAGGCCATAAAACGGTTAACAACTGTGTTCAAATACATAGACAGTTTTTAGAGAGAAAAATGACTAACTTTTTTTCATTTGTTTCAACAGCAACATAAAAGGAATATCAAGTTCAAGGAAAGATTTAGACTAGAAATCACACACACACACACACAAACACACACACACTTAGCTACTAGCTAATAGAATAAGTTTTGTAAGGGTAGTAAGAATTTTTTTTTCCTGGAATTTTTAGAGATTTCACAGATAATTATGGCAATAGTCATTACCTAAAATTAAATTCATAATGCCACTGAAAAATAGGATTTGGATACTTCAGGTAATTTTAGTTTGTGCTTTCTACCCAGTCCACAAAAATATTTGAAGACTGTCTACCGGCCTAGCATTATTATACAGTGATACATTTTGTCAGACAATATATTTATTGTCTGACAGTATATTATTCAGAGGGTGCAATCCCTCTGAAGCCTTGGCAGCTTCCACATGGTGTTGAGTCTGTGGGTGCACAGAAGTCAAGAAATAGTGTTTGGGAACCTTCGCCTAGATTTCAGAAGATGTATAGGAATGCCTGGACGCCCAGGCAGAAGTTTGCTGCAGGGGCAGCGTCCTCATGAAGAACCTCTGCTAGGGCAGGGCGGAAGGCAAATGTGGGGTTGGAGCCCCGACACAGAGTCCCTCCTGGGGCACCACCTAGTGGAGGTGTGAGAAGAGGGCCACCATCCTCCAGATCCCTAACTGATAGCTTGCACCGTGCACCTGGAAAAGCCACAGACACTCAATGCCAGCCCATGATAGCAGCCAAAAGGGAGGCTGTGCCCTGCAGAGCCACAGAGGCAGAGCTGTCCAAGACCACGGGAACTCACCTCTTGTATCAATGTGGCATGGATATGAGACATAGAGTCAAAGGAGATCATTTGGAGCTTTAAGATTTCATTGCCCCACTGGATTTTGGACTTGCATGAGCCCTGTAGCCCCTCTGTTTGGGTCAATGTCTCCCATTTGGATTGGCTGTATTTACCCAATGTCTGTACCTCCATTGTATCTAGGAAATAACTAGCTTGCTTTTGATTTTACAGCTCCTAGGCAGAAGGGACTTGCTTTGTCTCAGATGAGATTTTGGATGGTGCACTTTTGAGTTAACATTGAAATGAGTTGAGACTTTGGGAAATGTTGGGAAGGCATGACTGGTTTTGAAATGTGAGGACATGACATTTGACAGGGGCCATGGGTGAAATGATATGATTTACCTCTGTGTCCCCACCAAAATCTCATTCTGAATTGTACACCCATACCTCCCAGGTGTTGTGGGAGGGATCCAGTGGAAGATAATTGAATTGTGGGTACAGTTTCCCCTATACTGTTCTCATGGTAGTGAAGAAGTCTCACGAGATCTAATGGTTTTATCAGGGGTTTCTACTTTTGCGTCTTCCTCATTCTCTGTCTGTTGCCATCCATGTAAGATGGGACTTGCTCCTCCTTGCCTTCTGCCGTGATTGTGAGACCTCCTCAGCCACGTGCAGTTAAGTCCAATTAAACCTCTTTCTTTTGCAAATTGCCCAGACTTTGGTATGTCTTTATCAGGAGCATGAAAACGGACTAATACAGGGGCATAAATAAGAAAACGCATTTTTCCTACCATTTATTGTGTTCCAACAACGTGTGAAACACAGTAAGTACTTTTATATACAATACAATACCTTATTTGATCATCTTTGCAAATCATAAGTTAGCTATTCTTTTTATTTTTACTTTTTTTGAGAAAGAGTCCTCAAAAAAAGTACTGGCTAGAGTGCAGTGGCACAATCTCGGCTCACTACAACCTCTGCCTGCTGCGTTCAAGTGATTCTCCTGCCTTGGTCTCTTGAGTAGTTGGGACTACAGCCGCCCACCACCACACCTGGCTAATTTCTGTACAGTAGAGACAGGGTTTTGCCAAGTTGGCCAGGTTGGTCTCGAACTCCTGACCTCAGGTGATTCACCCACCTCGGCCTCCCAAAGTGCTGGGATTACAGGTGTGAGCCACCGTGCCCAGGCTAGTTATTCTTATTATTCTTTTTCAGATGAAGAAATTGAGGTTTAGAGAAGTTAAGAAAATTACCTAACCTGGTAAATAATAGAGCAAGTAGTCCAAACCCTATCTATCAATACCCAAAGCTTAAGCTATTCAACATCATGCCAGAAAGTGACAAACTGTATTAGCATATTTTAGGCGGTTGTAGATATTCTTGATCCCTGCAAAGGCTTCAATAAATCAATAGGAGTTCTTACTCAAAATTCAGGTCCATACAGCCAGTGGCATCTAGCTTTTTGTGGCTGTTTATTATAAGGTGTACTAGTGGTAGGAAACAACCATATCTGTGAAAGGCTCAAAATAGCGAGTCCAATTCCAGAAAATATATTTTCTTATAAGAAACAAGAAAGCGTTTTCATGAAAAAAAAAAATTGTAATATAAATTAAATTTCTGGATAATGTAAACTTTTCTGTTTTTTCTTAATTAGGCATGTCATATAATGTACATGCTTTATGTTGATTGAAATAAATGCCAAAAGTAATCATAATTATTTCTTTTTCTAAGATCCAAAAAATAATTTAACCTTTATGCCAGATGAATCAAAGTTATGTAAGACTTTCAGAAATCTTTTTATGACGTCATTCATGAGTTGATCTCATGATCAAATTACCACCACACAAATTTTTCACATCTATAATTCTAAAAAGCCAGATTTCCAAGAAAATCCCCAATTTCCCAGAAAATAATACTTGAAACTCTAAATATTTCCCTTCAAATGACAACAGATAAGTGATAACTTTTTTGGCATTACCACCTTCAGCATTTAACCTCTGATAAGCCTGAACATAGACAAATATTACAGAGATCTTCATTCAACGCAGAGCAGTAAAAATTTCACTAAATCCTGCCTTGGGATATGAATGTCTTTTTACTGAGCCTTTGAAATCTATATGTATTTTCTTTGAGAAATATATTTTTATGACCATGGAAATGTTTTCTTCTATGAATTATTGAAAAACATGCTATCTGTTCCTCCACATTAATAAAGTATCCATAATTATATAACAACTTTAGGTCATTCATAGTATTTAAACTGTTTGACTATTACATTGATAGTGTCATTTCCCTGAATAAAACACGGTCTTATTTTTCTTTTCTTTTTGTCATTTCTTTTCTTTGCAGACCCCAAATAAAGATTTTATTTATTTCTCATTGACTACCCACTGTATTACTGTATCCCATACTAATTTCTTCCCATGGTTTTCCTGGTGTATCTACCAAGTAGAAAGTCCAGAAATTTTGAAGGAAGCAAAAAAGAAAATAGCAGCAGTTTGCAGAGATTCTAGATCGATTTCATCACGACATTCTGTCAAATGGAATTCTTATACCTCTCACTATAACTCAGTAAGGACTGGCTCCTGGAGACATGAACAGTTTTAGATAGTCTGACATTTAATGTCAACCAATGTATTGAGGACAGCTATTGTAACCATAAAATTGTATTTTTACCCTTAAAAACAATGTTTCATCATTATAGGCTGTCATTATTATTCGCTAGTACAATTAAGGTGTTTTTCTTTCTCAGTTTTTGTATGACTGCCTTTAAAAATCACATAATCATGACTTACACTAAACATGACTGAACCGTCTTAAATAGATATTTATGTCTGGTTTATAAGTCTGCATGTCTATGAAACAGGAAGATATTTTTAACTGTTAAAATCTCCCTGTAACATGACTTAAATATTCTCATATATTTCCTCTATTACCAGCTTTATTACTTGCTAACTGTTAATTCATCTATAATTGTTGCTTTAAATTAATATAAAATTTTCTATATACACACACGTAGATAGGCCCACCTGTAATTAATTATAAACCCACCTTTTAATATGGGGTTTGTTTTAATAGTAGAGCCTTTTCCCCCTATGGAACACTGAGGGAAAACAAATTATTTTTCCTCCCCAAATATTTTCTATCATACAATTATGAAACCCAAAACAGCATGATGTCAAAATTATCAACACTTATAGGACTTTTAAGGAAATAAAAGTTCACCTAAATTTCCATTGATTTGTACAAATTAAATTTTATATTTAAAAACATGAAGATAAGAGAATATGCAAGCTTCTAAAAAGAAGCCATGAATGTCTATATGGGTACTCTTACAAGTGCTTTAGGTTTATAATCAAGATTGAATTCATGAAGCTAAACACATCAATCCTGAAAAATCCCTAATTTCTTAAGTGCGGTATCAGTCAGTTTTGCTGCGTAACAATTAATCCAAAATCTCAGTGGCCTATGAAATAAACATTTAATTTTTTCTGATTTTACACATCACTGGCTCAGAGATAGCTTCCTGGCTCTCGTTGTCTCTGCTTTATGTGTCTCCCCATTCCTGCTTCCAGGCTAAAGAAGCAGCCCTTTCTAAGACATTCTCATAAATACTTGAAAAGAAGAAAAGCAAGAGGCCTAGTTTAAAGAAGACATTGCATTTAAAGCTTTTGTTTATATGTGGCATACATTATATTTCACTGGACAAAGTAAGCCACATAGCCAAGGCCAAATTATGCAATCAGCAGTGATATGTAATTCTCCTGCTTAGAAGGAGGAAGTGAGTAACTGTAAATACAATCCACCTCGGTTGCCTTTGTTGGTCACAGATACTCACTTTGTTCACTGTACACACAAAATTTACTTACAGCCACATGGAAGACATCCTAAAAGTTTCAACCAATTCAAACTTCAGCCTTGAAAGTTCATGATCTCATCGCCATCAGATCCAAATGGCAAATGGCAAATCTTACATGAACTAAGTAAACAAATCATCTTCTTCACAAGCACCCAACACAAAATGGTACAGAAGAGGCAGAATAAACACATAAACATTCCAATTTGAATGTGAAATTAAAAAAAAAAAAAGGAAAACAGAAAACTCAAAGTAGGTAGCAGTTCTGAAATCCCACTGGGCAAACATGCTGCCCTTGGGGATAGAGGAAACTATTTTGATTAAGTCTTTGATTAGGGGTCTGAAACTTGAATTAACTTTCCAGAGAATATTCTCCAGGGTTACAGGCACCAGCCTCTTTCTTCCTTGTTCTTTACCCTCTGTTGCCAAATCTGAAAAAGAGTTATAAAATATTCCTTTCTTGGGGTGAGCAGCTTTTATGGCCATCTTATCCTCAGAAAGTTGAGTGTAGGCAAGACATTTTAAGCTATAAAAAGCCACACAATCTTCTATTTTTGGCAATACTCTTGGCACTAAAACTTTTTTAAGTTTTAACTTTTCTCCTTTTTAATGTCCATTTAATCTATTCTCCTCTATGTACTAATAGACTCACTCTCTATTCTTTTACAAATCTGTCTCTCTGTCTAAACTTCATTACAGGTATTTGAGCTCATCAGACTTCATGAGATTATTCCATTGGTTTTCTTTCCCCACCCAAGACATTTTGTCCAACTGAAATGATTTACTGAGAGATGCCTTAATCCAATCAGGTTTTGTGCACAGGCATTAACTTGGTCTTTGTCCTTAAAACGAGTCCTATTTTGAGTCTTAATTAGCCTTTGTGGCTCAAAATATTTATCTTTTCACCAGTTAGAGATCAGAAACAGTTTGATTTTCCAGGCCTGCAAATCCCGGAGTTTCTCAGCTCTTTAGTCTCCTTTTCATCTCCTGTGTCAAACAAGTCACTTACTTTTGCACTCATTCTTTTTCTTGTATTATCAAATGCAGTTTCTGATGACTAATTCACATTAGTAACATTTCAAATCCTCTTTACTGGAAGCCTTCAGTATATGATATATGTGTTGCCCAAAATATTTTGTCAAATATTTTGCTGCTGCATAAAATGTGTCGCCCATTTTCTAGCCTTTAATAAGTTTTCTCACTGCTAGCTGTCTCTGGCCCCCAAAATCAATGCCATATATTTCAAGTTTTTTATTTTGATAACACTCCACTTCTAAGTATCAAATTCTATACTGTTCAGCCTTCTACACAACAACCTTTAAATCCTATGGGCTTACAAAAACAAGCATTTTGTTCTTATTTATGTGTCATATAGGCAGTTATTAGATGGATGTAACTACGGGGGCTCTGCTTAACTCAGCTCTATAGGTTTTTTCACTCATGTAAGCTGAAGTGTGGAATATACCCATTTATGGAGCTGAGAAGAAAACCACAATACTAAGCTATTCCTTAGAATTTCATTTAAAGTCTCTAATTTCAGGTAGCATAGTTATAGCTGTTCACATTCCAATGGCCAGAGAAATTACGTAGTTAAATTCAAAATCAGTGGCAAAGGAGGGGAAACATACACCTTCCACACCAGGAAGCAGGGAAGTGCTGTGGCAATAAGCTGGGAGGGATAAACTGTATATAAGAAAAAGGCATCATGTATAATTGTGAACAGTAATACCACCTGCCAGAAGTGTAGTTTAAAAATGTTTTCAAATGCTCTGTGATGCAAACATCCCCCGTAAAAAATGGTGAAAATAAGACTGTACACTCGTAACACTTTCCCAGAAAAGCAAATGATTTATTCAGCTTCAAAAATAACCTATAATTTCAAAAATGGCATTGGGTCTTGTCTTAAATTTCTATCATTAGTTGGCATCATTTTAGAAGCCATTTCTCTGCGTAAGAAAACCTCCTATTCCATCTTAATCAGACCAGCTCAGAGCAGCTGTGACTATAATTACCCTTATTTGCAATAATCTCTGACACACACCTGGAAGACTAGGGCCACCCAGCAAGAAAGAGAAAGAAACTCAGAAGCCAAATATCTGTCATTCCTGTTCATTTGTGTGTCTATGGCTATCGCTGTCATTACCAATATGGGCACTGCAGTAAGACACGCCAAGACCTCCGAGGCCAGCCAGTGGCTGGGATATAACAGGCATCTGTAACTACACCCTGTTGAATTAGCTAACGTTATCAGGGCACTGGGATAGAATCTTTAAATGGACTTCACCATAATGCCAATCTGAAGTTTGGAGTAGATAAGCCACATAGTTCCACACATGGCCCTCACTCAGCACTCCGTTTCTCTCTCAAACCATTGCCTGAAAACCAAATTACAAAGTGATGTTGTTTACTTTCTAAAATAATTCACTCTAAGATAGACTTGATTTGATCCTTTTAAGGGATGTTTCATTTTAAAGGAGGAAATATTTTTATCCAAAAATATTTTTCTGGTGGATGGCAATATTTTTTTGTGAAAGAAAGCTGCTTTTTCCTCCCCAATTTCAGAGTTCTGATCCATCAGGTTACTACCACAGTAGTGTAGTTTTCTGTCTCAAAGACATGGTACATGAGGTTTTTCTCTCTGGAACAGTCTCTTCCACACACCATACACTAAACTTCCTCCTGTAGTTAATTCTTCATTGTCTTTTAAAGCTGAGTCCAAGGAAGATTTCATGGCCCTCTAGATCTGCTTATGACCTTCTGATAGAGACTTTTATAGAAACATTAACTTCTTTATAACACTGACAACATTTGAAAATATAAAATTATTCCTGTAATTTGTTACTGGTCGATTGCCTTGCCAACTAGCATTTTAGCTCCATGAGAGCAGAGACCATATCTAACTTCTTCACAACTCTATCTCTAGTGCTTATCCTATTACATATTGAATATGTATCATACATATTTGTTGACTATATGCATGTATGTATGACCAAATAAAAAAATAGGAATTTGAAGCTCTCATTATGCAATCCCTCTTTTTAAAGACAGTGGCGACTTTCTATATAGTCTCTCAAAGGAGTAAAGAATGCAGAAAAGCTCCTAGGTGCTTTCTTACTGCCTTTCTGAATTCGTCTGCTCTGCCATCTCTTGGTGGATTCTTCCCATTGGCCTGGCATAGTATATTCCCAGAGTATTTTTTAAAGCCTTTAGCACTTTATGACCACAAACAACTATATATGTCCTGAGAAATTCCTCTAGTCATATGATTTCATGTTACCTTGTGTGTTTGTGTGTGTGTGATTTAGAAATTATGTCCTGATTCATTTAGGACATGATTATTTAAGAGAAACAAATAGAAGATGAGGGTTTTTTTTAATTTTATGATCTAGGAGGTATTGAAAATGTCGTCATTCCCTAATGATCTCATTCACGATGGGATTCTGAAGTGGATTATGACAATGAAAACATTTCTGGGAGAACTTCCAAAGCCATCTGGCAAGCATAGAGCCTATATTTTTAAAAGTGATAGCTTAGTTTCTAAATATAATGGGCCAGGATTTGATGTCAAATCAGTGGGAAAGTAAACATAAAAGACAGCAAACATAAATGATTGGTATAGACCCAAAGCAAGAGAATATTTTATATTTTGTAATCTGGTTATCAAAGTTTTAATATATTAATATCATGAATGCACATTTACCAAGGTAGTGAATTATTCTACTGTTTCTGACAACTTTTAAGGGATTTTTTCTAGATAATGCAATTTTTAATTAGCTTTATTAAGGTATAAATTATATGCAGTAAAATTCACCAATTTTAAATGTACATTTCATTGACTCGTAATGTAACTTGACATATTTTTTTCTCCAAATTGGGTTTGCAAATTTCATGAAAAAGAAAAATTATATGATACAAAATGGCATTATATTTATAATTATTTATGTGTGTGCTTATATGTGTATACATTTTTATTTCATCTTACCCTGGAAATTTCAAGCAAAACTAAGAGTAGGAATTATCACATATCAAAAATTCTTTTTCAAAGTGAACTTTCTGTATGTAATTTTTAAGCAATGAATGTGATATTATTCATTATTCAAGTATTATTTTTATATCAGCTTGAGAAAAAACACTCAGTTTATGAAGTTCATATCATCCATTTTATCAAACTTGACCCCTCATCCACTTGACTTCTCAGGTGGGAGTCAGACCCCAGTCTGCTTTTCCCAGAGAATACTTGACACTCCAAATGGTCTTTTCAAGGTCCATTTCTCTTGAATGAGTGCAAAGGCACAAATTTCACCACCCTGCCCACCATGTGTTAGAAGGGTTATAGCATATAAATATTTCCCTACCAAAAATCTTCTGTTTAATCTTCAATTCTCCTAAATGTTATATATTTTTGAGTGAGTTAAAGAGCTTAAAAATAACAAAAAATAGTTTTTGACATCTCCTTTGACAATTTTGCATCAATATTTTTCTCATCTCACTTTAAAGTCCAGCATATATTATCTTAGTGCACTAGCCAAAATTCCAACCTAATATTGTTTTATACAGGTGCATTAGAACATTTCACTAAGACCTAGTCGCTTATCCTCTGAGAACTTAACTAAAAGTTTGCTTAATTAATAATCCCAGACTATTCTTGGGATGGTTGTAGTAAACTGTTAACTGTAGTGAACACTAGGATGTGGGAATAGAGAGGATCAGATAATTTTGACTTCCTTATCATGTATATGTATAACTTTACACATTTTATACTTTTTGAATTTGCCTTCAGAAGCATATACTATTTATGTAATTTAAAACATGTTGAAGATTTAAAATATAAATAAAACACAGCCATTAAAAGTTTAAGAATAAAATAATTTATTAAAGGAGAAAGTGAAAATTTTCCTGTAAGGTATGGAATAGGAATAAAATAAGTAAAAGGGATATCTTTTGAAAATAAAATGTTGAAATTTTTATATTTGTACAGAATCATGCTGATACAGTCTCATCAAAACTGCTCTGTGAAGTTCTTCTCAGTCAAAACGACTGTATGAAAATGAAATTTTAAAATGGCTTCATCGAAGTGTCCTGTTTCCCTCACTATAGAGCCATTACTTGTCAACAAAAACAAGTGGGCGCAGCCATAAAAAAGAATGAAATCATGCAACATAGATGTAGCCAGAGGCCCTTATTCTAGGCAAATTAATGCAGGAACAAAACACCAAATACTACATGTTCTCACTTATACGTGGGAGCTAAACACTGGTTACTCATGGACATAAAGATGGCAACAATAGGCACTGGGGACAACTAGAGGTGGGACAGAGAGAGGGGAGAAAGGGTTGAAAAACTTACTATTGGGTACTATGCTGACTACCTGGGTGATAGAATCAGTTGTACCCCAAACCTCAGCATCACGCAATATGCCCATGTAACAAACCTGAACTTGTACTCTTTGAATCTAAAATAAAAGTTGAAATTATTTTAAAAAGCATAATGTACTAGCACAGTCATACACATTTTTTAATTCAGAAAGGAATACAAAAAAGAAAAATAAGCAAAGAACAGATCATAGAGAGAAAGAGGCACAGTAAACAACATAGAACTGATAGTAAATACAAGAAAAGAATATGAAAAAGTTAGGAGCAAATGGTCATGATAGTAAACATAAACATACTAATCTATTAAAAGAAAGAGGTTTCCAAGTTGGCTCAAAGAGTAAAAGCCAATGGCATGGTGAATATAAAAGACATCTAAAATGAATTGCTTCAAAATGCTGAAAAAGGGATAGGCAAATTATATTAGGCAAAGGGAAACAATCAGAAATAAAGGTTATGATCCTGACATAAGACAAAGTAAAATTAAGACCAGTGGTCTGGAATAGGAAGTGCAGAACAGCCCAAGTACATATGGAAGCTTAATGTATAACAAAGCCGACATCTCAAATCACTGAGGAAAAGATGGAATTTTTGACAAATGGCATTAGGACAATCGAAATACCTTTGAGAAAATGATAAATGTGGCTTCTTTCTGTATATTCAGTAGAATGAACTCCAAATACATAAGAAATTCAATGTAAATGATGGAACCATATAGGTACTACCTGTGGGGAAAGGCTTTGTAACTATACTTGGAGATACAGCTACAATTAAGAAAAACAATGATTATTTAGCTACATTAAAATAAACCTTAATATGGCAAAAACACCCAAGTAAAGTCAAAAGATGAGTGTGCGGCAAAGCAAGCAGTGCTCAAAAATGGTTGGAAGCATGACAAAAAGGCCCAGAAGTCAGCGTAAAAGGTTTGTATTGGCCAAATTTGAAATAATTTGAGTCGTAAAATTAATAAGGGAAAGTGATTGCCTAGAATTAGTATAGTGCCTAACTAGGAAGGAACTTGAGGAAACTTTCTGGGGTGTTGGAAATATTCCATATTCCATATCTTGATAAGGGTGTGAATTATCTGCATGTGTATGCTTGTCCAAACTCATCTGAAATATATCTAATATCTGTACACTGCACTATATGCAAATTATAATTCCATTTTTAAAAAGAATAATGATAGTAATAGATTGTAACATACTGAACTAGAATCAAGAATCTATGAGTCTGTAATGATACTAAAAAAACAAAGTTGGGGAAAGAAAAGGTCTTTTTTACAGAAGAATAAGGGCTAGTAAATGTAAAAGAATTATAAAGTTAGAAAATCTCCAGCTTTCAACCACCAATATAATAATTGATTCAGAGAAGAAAAATCAATGGATGATAAGATATTAAGTGAATGGGAGTGAATTTTTAAAATCAAGATATTAAAATAATCTCAAAATATCACCCAACAGGTAAGGGGAAAGGTGCCTTTGCAATGAAGAACTCTGGAAGACACCAACTCAACCTAATGATTAAACTTCATTGGTAATGGGACACACTGACGTTACATGATTCAGCCATGGCACTCTGAGTAGGATGCAGCCCCACCTATATATTATGCCCACCAAAAATGCTAACCTTAATCTCATCATGAAGAAGCATTCAGACAAATCCAAATCATCAGGCATTTTTCAAAGTAAGTGATCTAGATTCTTCAAAAGGTCAATGTCATAAAAGACCAACAGAGAAAGGAAACTTCCAAATTAAAGAAGATTGAAAAGATATAAACTAAATGTAATTCCTGACCACTGACTGAATACTGAAAAAATATAGCCATAAAATACACTGTAGGAACAGTAATGGAAATTTAAGCATGGGTTACAAATTAAGACACAACTATGACATCTTTGTTAAATGTCTTAAATGTGATCATTATAATGTGGTTATATAGAGGAACATATATATACACATAAATATATATATAGTTTGTTGTTGTTGTGGTTGTTTTTGTTTTTTTGAGATGGAGTTTTTCTCTTGTTGCCCAGGCTGGAGTGCAATGGTGGATCTTGGCTCACAGCAACCTCCACCTCCCAAGTTCAAGTGATTCTCCTGCCTCAGCCTCCTGAGTAGCTAGGATTACAGGCATGTGCCACCACACCAGCCTAATTTTGTATTTTTAGTAGAGACAGGGTTTCTCCATGTTGGTCAGGCTGGTCTCAAACTCCCAACCTCAGGTGATCTGCCCTCCTCGGCCTCCCAAAGTGCTGGGATTACAGGTGTGAGCCACTGCGCCTGGCCAGAAGAAAATATTTTTTCAACAAAGAGAAAGGAAGAAACAGGGCCTCCAAAATTGTTAATGATTGGTGAATTAATGTGAAGAGAATACAGGTATTCCTTGAACTATTTTTTTCCCAATGGTCGGTTTAAAAATTTTCTAAATAAATTATTAGGGAATACCCTATTTTAAAAAAAAACTGGGAAAATAGCACACCCTTTGACAAATGGCTCAAAGCCATCCTTGCCTACTCTTAGCCTGCTTGTTGTACACATGATGCCTACCCTGTTTCCTGATATGAGTTCCACTTCTGTCTTTGGGATTTGCTCTTTGTGATATCTAGTGCTATGAACTGAATTGCATTCCTCCCCCAAATTTCTGTGTTGAAGTCCTGACTCCCCATAACACTCTATTGGAAATAAGGCCTTTAAGAAGGTCACCATGGTTAAATAAGGTCCCAACGGTGGAGCCCTGATCAAATATAACTGACTTTCTTATAAGAGACGGTAGAGCACGGTGGGCCACACCTGTAACCCCAGCACTTTGGGAGGCTGACGGCAGGCAGATCACTTGAGGTCAAGAGTTCAAGATCACCCTGGCCAACATGGTAAGACCCCATCTCTACTAAAAATACAAAAAAATTAGCTGGCCTGGTGGCACACACCTGTAAGTCCAGCTACTTGGGAGGCTGAGGCAGAGAATCCATTGAACACGGGAAGCAGAGGTTGCAGTGACCCAAGATGGCGCCATTACACTCCAGCCTGGGCAACAAGAGCGAAACTCCATTTCCAAAAAAAAAAAAGACAAAGAGACACAGACCCCCCCTGCCCTCATTCTCTCTCTCATTTTGAGGACACAGTGAAAAAGTGGCATCTACAAGTCAGGAAGAGAGCCTTTGATCAGAAACTGGCCCTGACCTTGACCTGTGACTTCTATCCTCTAGAGCTGTGAGAAAATAAATTACTTTTGTTTATGCCACACAGTCTGTAGTATTTTGTTACCTTGACCTGAGACTTCTAGCCTCTAGAACTATGAGAAAATAAATTACTGTTGTTTAAGCCACCCAGTATATAGTATTTTGTTATGGCAACCCGGGCTGACTTAGACATCTAGCTACTTTATCTGGTAACTTAGCATTGATCCTGGAACAGAGACACTAGAATGTTACTTCTATACCTGAATGCCTCTTGCTGCTCTTATAGAGCATCACAAACTGTCTCCTGAACCCTGAAATGTAAGCCTCATTACATGTTCCTTCTGTCTACACATGGGTCCAGACTACATTTCTGAAATCATTTCTTCAGTTATTTTCCCTAGTTTTTCTAATTCTAGGGCAAGGGCACCTAGACACTATGCACATCCCAGTGTCGTCTTCATAATGCTAGCAGGAACACAAATGTACCTCATATGGTATGGTCAGAAGGCACTGAAATAATATTGCCCACCATTGTTGTTTCCTGGTATTTAATTGCCATTACTCAGAAAGTGTCATGATGCTGTGGCCAGTGAAGACATTTCAGGTTAGACTTCAAATATAGAGTGACCCATACTGAAAGGAAATTTAAATACCTGCATCAGCACTATGGTTCACATATACATAAATCCTGACACAAACCCATAGGCTTCAAAGAAACCACAGGGCATGCATGACTCCAGAGTTTGCACACAGAAACAACAACTAGGATTTACAATGGATATTGGAAAAGAACAGCACTTTTCTAAAAACAATTGATAAAATGTAGAACTCACAGGCTGGACTGCTTACCAGAACAGGACATAAAAATAAATGATGTCCATAAGTCGAGGCTTTACTGAGAACATCTACACCATGCTCTAATTCGAGAGCTCCCTTTAGTTAACCATAGAAATGTCTATACCACAAACTGCTGTCTAAGCTACAGTGTAAGGATCTAGAGGGAATCTATCTTCTTTTACATTTTTTAAGACTTAGGGCTGTTGGGCAGAAAGTGATTAAGTGTCCAGGAGAACAAGTTGTGTTTCCTTATTGCAATTGCAAGTTGCTTTTTTAACACTGATAATTTTGATGTAGTGAGTCATGAGTTAAATTAGATTTGAACTTTATCTCATCCACATTGATTCCACTGTGATTACTACTGAAGCCAGTTGGTACACATATGATACGGTTTGGCTCCGTGTCCCCACCCAAGTCTCATCTTGTAGCTCCCATAGTTCCCATATGTTGTGGGAGGGACCCAGTGGGACATGACTGACTCTTGGGGGCAGGTCTTTCCCATGCTGTTCTCATGATAGTGAATGGGTCTCATGAGATCTGATGGTTTTAAAAATGGGAGTTTCCCTACATAAGCTCTGTTGCCTGCTGCCATCCATATAAAATGTGACTTACTCCTCTTTGCCTTCTGCCATGATTGTGAGACCTCCCCAGCAATGTGGAACTGTAAGTCCATTAAACCTCTTCCTTTTCTAAATTGCCCAGTCTCGAGTATGTCTTCATCAGCAGTGTGAGAACAGTAAATTTGTACCAGTAGAGTGGGGCATTGCTGAAAAGATACCCGAAAATGTGGAAGCAACTTTGGAACTGGGTAACAGGCAAAGGTTGGAATGGTTTGGAATGCTCAGAAAAAGACAGGATAATGTGGGAAAGTTTGGAACTCCCTAAAGACTTGATGAATGGCTTTGACTAAAATGCTGATAATGATATGCACAATGAAATCCAGGCTGAGATGGTCTCAGATGGAGAAGAGGAACTTGTTGGGAATTGGAGCAAAGGTAACTCCTGCTATGTTTTAGCAAAGAGACTGGCAGCATTTTGCCCCTGTCTTAAAGATTTGTGGAACTTTTAACTTGAGAGAGATGACTTAGGGTATCTGGTGGAAGAAATTTCTAAGCGGCAAAGCATGCAAGAGGTGAGTTGAGTGCTGTTAAAGGCATTAAGTTTTAAAAGGGAACAGAGTGTAAAAGTTTGAAAAAATTGTAGCCTGACAAGATAGAAATGAAAAAAATCCCATTTTCTGAGGACAAATTCAAGCCAGTTGCAGAAATTGCATAAGTAACCAGGAGCCCAATGTTAATCCCCAAGACAATGGGGCAAATGTCTCTGGGGCATGTCAGAGGTCTTCATGGCAGCCCCTCCCATCACAGGTCCAGAGGCCCAGGGGGAAAAACTGGTTTTGTGGGCTGGGCCCAGGATCTCCATGCTGTGTGCAGCCTAGGGACTCGATACCCTGCATCCCCGCCACTACAGTCATGGCTGAAAGGGGTCAACATAGAGTTCAGGCTGTAACTTTAGAGGGCGCAAGCCCCCAGCCTTGGCAGCTTCCATGTGGTGTTGAGCCTGCAAGTGCACAGAAGTCAAAAATTGGGGTTTGGGAACCTCTGACTAGATTTCAGAAGATGTATGGAAAGGTGAGGATGCCCAGGCAGAAGTTTGCTGTAGGGGCGGGGTTCTCATGGAGAACCTCTGCTGGAGCAGTGCGGAAGGCATATGTGGGGTTGATGCACCCACATGGAGTCCCTACTGGGGCACCACCCAGTGGAACTGTGAGAAGAAGGCCACCATCCTCCAGACCCCAGAATGGTAGATCCACTGACAGCTTGCACTGTGCACCTGGAAGAGGCGCAGACACTCAATGCCAGCCTGTGAACACAGCCGAGAGGAAGCTGTTCCCTGCAAAGCCACAGGGGCAGAACTGCCCAAGACCATGGGAACCCACCTCTTGCATTAGAGTGACCCGGGTATGAGACATAGAGTCAAAGGAGATCATTTTGGAGCTTTAAGATTTGATTGCCCCACTGGATTTTGGACTTGCATGAGCCTTGTGGCCCTTTGTTTTGGCCAATGTCTCCCATTTGGATTGGTTGTATTTACCCAGTATCTGTACCCCCATTGTATCTAGGAAGTAACTAGCTTGTTTTTGATTTTACAGGCTCATTGGTGGAAGGGGCTTACTTTGTCTTGGATGTGACTTTGGACTGTGGACTTTTGAGTTAATGCCGAAATGAGTTGAGACTTTGGCAGACTGTTGGGAAGGCATGATTGGTTTTGAAATGTGAAGATATGAGATTTGGGAGGGGCCAAAGGTGTAATGATATTGCTTGGCTCTGTGTCCCCACCCACATCTCATCTTGTAGTTCCCATAATTACTCCCATATGTTGTGGGAGGGGCCCAGTGGGAGATGACTGAATCATGGGGGCGGGCCTTTCCCATGCTGTTCTCATGATAGTGAATGGGTCTCACGAGATCTGATGGTTTTTAAAATGGAAATTTCCCTGCACAAGCTCTCTTTTTTGTCTGCTGACACCCACGTAAGATGTGTCTTGCTCCTCCTTCTTCCATGATTGTGAGGCCTCCCCAGCCATGTGGAACTGTAAGTCCAACAAGTCTCTTTCTTTTCTAAATTACCCAGTCTTGAGTATGTCGTTATCAGCAGTGTGAAAATGGAGTAATACAACATACAAGTACACACATTGCCCATCAGATTTCCTGTTGAATATTGAAGAAACTTATTTGTACTGAACCTTATTTGTACTGAACAAAAAAAATCAGAACTGAACAAAACAATCAGTCTTCATCCATGTGCAGGAGTGAGCAGAGACTAATAAAAGGAAAACTTTAAGGTCATTTATGGAGCTGACTTAATTGTGGCCGTCCACCAGAATCCTGAATGTGCTCTTAATTTTCTCAAGCAAGGCTGGGCACGGTGACTCATGACTGTAATCCCAGCACTTTGGGAGGCCAAGGTGGGTGGATCATTTGAGGTCAGGAATTCGAGACCAGCCTGGCCAACATGGTGAAAACTCACCTCTACTAAAAATACAAAAATTAGCTGGGTATGGGGGCAGGCACCTGTATTCCCAGCTACTCAGGAGGCTGAGGCAGGAGAATTGCTTGAACCTGGGAGGTAGAGGTTGCAGTGAGCTGAGATCATGCCATTGCACTTCAGACTGGGTGACCAAGCAAAAGTCTGTTTAAAAAAAAAAAAAAAAATTCTCAGGCATTTAAAGTACTATATATAAGAAGTGTTAAACTTTGTGTCTTAAGAAATCCTGCTGCTTCTGGAAAATAATTAACCCAGGCTCTTCAGGCTGAGTTTTACCAAACAGGCTAAAGACATCCTCCAGGATTTTGAACCTAGATGGATCTACTTGGCGGAGTTTTTTTTGTTGTTGTTGTTGTTTTTTTTTGTTTTGTTACCCCTAATTATATCAATCTATATATCTTCCATGACTCTTTTGATATAGTATTTAAACAGATATGAAAGAATTTTATTTTCTGAGACAGGGTCTCGTTGTGTCACTCAAGCTGGAATGCAGTGGCACCATCACAGCTCACTGCAGCCTCGACCTCCTGGGCTCAAGGCCTCCCACCTCAGCCTCCCATGTAGCTGGGACTACAAGCATGCACCACCACACCAGGCTAATTTTTGTATTTTTATAGAGACGGGGTTTTACCATGTTGCCCAGGCTGGTTGCAAACTGCTGAGCTCAAGTGATCCGCCCACCTCAACCTCCCAAAGTGCTGGAATTACAGGCATGAGCCATCGTGCCTGGCTACTTTTAAGATTTTAACAGATTTCTTTGTGGTGTTAGGTCTATATAGCAAAAAGAATATCTAGAAAATGAAACTATTGCTGGTTCAGTTAACTTAATGGATGTATTTGTTATTATAAAGTTATATCATTTCTTCTAATTTATAGCTGCAGTTGTGCTTTACAGAAGCCTAGTGAAAGTGTCAAATTTTAAGGGTAGTATTTGAAATAGGTTTTAAATGGACTTTTCCTTTTAAAAGCGAGCTAACAGTGAGACAACATTTTTATTTACAAATATGTTACATACATAATTCTGAGGCAGTCTATTTTTGCTACTACTTTATTGTTCAATTATGTACATAAAATAAAAATATGAAAGTTTTGAGAAAATAATGATATGAAAGTCTAATAATTTTTAGTTTGTAATCTATAATCTCACACATGACATTCATTACATGGTTATGAAAAATTATTCTTGTCAAATTATGCCAGTAAAGCAGATAAGAAAATTCTTGCATTTTGAGCAATAAGTTGATATAATGAATTTTTGAAATTTTATTCCATGCCTCTTCAGTAATTTTTTGCTTTGCAAGCCGTATGTGTGATTTAAGTCCATATGTGTTGCTGTTAGTCCAATAAACCTCTTTTCTAAATTACTATGGTTAACATTTATTTTAATTATTATTAATTTTTTAACAAAAATCCAATTATCTTAGAGTGAGATCCCATTCTGTGCACTATAGGAAGTCCACATCTACTAAGATTTTTTTAACCTTTGTGTTTTTAAGAATTCCCAGGGAAAGATTACATTGTCTTACAAATATGTCTTGGCTATAGCTTCTCACCTCTGGTTCCAGACATTCCTCTTTTGTCACTTGGGACATCTCACAGGAGTTTCCCTACTAGCGGAACACCCACGAAGTTCTGAGTTTGCCTCCATGTATCAAAAGCATCTCATCTTCTACAGAAGGCAATCCTGTTTGTTCATTTAATTCTGCCTACAGTCTGGGCTCCCACTAACTCTTTAGGACTCCAGAAAGGAAATTATCCTGTTTCTCACATTTCACATCTTATTCACTGCCCAGTGATAGGATGGTTGACCAAATGCCAAGTGTGTTTAAGCAACTGAAATTAATTCCCTAAATCTGGTTTATCTAATCTATCATAACCTTAGTAGTGGAATACCAGCAGTTCAGCCCAGATTTCACTGTGCCAAGCCTAATCAAATCCATTCCCTTTTCAGTCTCATTTCTACTATAAAATAAAGAGAAATTCACATTATCTATTTCCCTCCTAGTTTGGTCTAGTCTTACAGTTCTATGAGCGCAAAAACTTATAGTGAAATAATGCACATGTTCCCAAAAAATTAATCCTTTTTAATCTGCAGTGCCTTAAATTTTGATTTCGGAAGTCTTCAAGCAAATTCAATTCAGACTTAGAAATAAAAAATAAAAAATAACTGTATAGGAGCAATGTTACTGAAATGACACTCAACTTACTTTATTAAACAGAACATTTAATTTCTCAGCCTGAAAAATGATTTTAGAATGCTTTTTTTTTTTTTTTTTTTTCTGCAGGTGATGAAGGCCCCTTACAGGGAGTTTTAAAAGAATATTTTATGTGGTGAAAGAGTTCTCCAAAGATAAGATCAAATTTCATTTTCTACTCTTAAATTTTAGGAAAAAATTTTAAACCTTTAAAATGGAAGTTTGAGTCTATGTTTTAGCCATTAAGTTTTTATAAACATTGGGATTATTCTCAGAGTATCCTGCTACTATAAAATAATTCCTATAAAATTTCTGGAAATGGAGTGTAACAGTTGTTTACACCTTATGTATGGACTCAAGTTTCCCTCCTGAATCCAAAAGGCTCAGGTCCAATACATTTCTTGTGAGTTCAACAAAAAGGGACAGTACTCTGAATGTTGCCAGTGCTATAGCTCAGTTGCTGTGATCCCAGGGTAGAAATATAAAGAAAATGAAGCTGGAAATGTATTATTTTAGATTCAATGTTGTCAACTGTGGTCACTCTACTGACCTTCTTCAGGTCCATCCTTGACAATTTCGCCAGTTTGCTGCTTCACAAGAACATAAATGCAGTAGACTGTCATAGTGGCGTGATACTTTATCTTAGGTCTATCCAGACATTTTAACCCAATAAGAACGCTCAAGAACTTGAGAGTGCTGCTTTAGTAACAAACCTTAGATATACAGAGAGTCAGGTGAAAAATAAAAATTTTTATTCACAAAATTGCTATTATATGAGTATAACATTGCAATATCTCTAGTGAAACTTAACCACTGTTGCCTTTAATTTGTAGGTCCAAAATAAGATGAGGATAATGATGACAATGCGGTAGCTTTGTCAAGCATCTGACACTTCATCTGCTGCAAGCCAATGTTTAATTTTCAACCTTTATAGCCTACTGTATTTATCTGAAAATAGAGGCCGGGTTAATGGGGGAAAATGCACAAACCTCAGGTGCATATATTTGTTTGATGTGATGCAGGTGTTTGATTTTTCCTCTGGAAGATCCACAGCAGCATGAGGAGATAACCTTAGGCTAGCAGCGACCCACTGGGGCCTTTTTTATATTTGGTCAGCCATTTATCTTGTTGGCACATGGCACCACACGTACGTCTTTTACTGCTTTGTTTTTTATTTTCTCTAGATAGCCTCATTACTTGAGAAAGTGTAATAAAACCTTTGTTTTCCTGAGATCAGTCTTATCCTTCACTTTCAATAGCACCTGAGGGTTCTGCAAACATTCTAAAGGAAAACTTACAGCCCAATAGCTTTCTCAGCTCACACATTGCAGCAACACACAGTGGCCACATAAGACATGTATTTCCTGGTATGAATTAGACCCAACAATTCAGTTACAACAGTATGCCTCATGAGACAAAGAGGTCAACATGGACAAAGAAAGCCCCCTCCACAAGATGTCAGAAACATAGTTCTATACAATAATCCCTCTATATAATCCACTGAGACCATATGAGTAGAATAACATCCTGCTCCTTTATCCCAAAGAAAACAAAGCTGAAATATTAAATTCTAGAAATTTCATACAAATGAAAAGTCAGTCATCATAACAGGAAGAGTAAACCAAATAGAGGAGCTTAAAGGGATATTATAGCATTCAATTTTTTAATCAGTTAAAATTGGAAGGAGTTCTCATATAAATGACTGAATGTATGCCTTTAAGGACCCTCTTTGAAATAAGAACCTTCAATTGATCCTGATTTGAGCTACAGGCTAAAAGCAATAATGTAAGATTGAAACTGAAATAACATACATAGTTTACATAATTTACTCATTATCTCAAATGCTACATAAAGAAAAGAGGGAAGAAATAAGAAAAAAGTAGCAAGACTAAAGAAATACTAATAAAAATGAGACAAAATATTTTACTATAGTTGGCCAAGCTTTTGGGCTTAGGGTTTCAGGATTTTTTAAGCTAATATTCAGCATCAGTCTAAAAAGTCTGTATATTACCATTTCCTAAACTCACAGGAAATCATAAACTGGTTGCCTTCAGCATCAATAACCCCTTTACCTTCCACACATGCACACACGTAGGCATGCATACTCCAGTTTACCCTCTACCATCATTACCCAGCAATGTGTAGGTCCTTACCTTGCTTCCCCTGTCCTTACAGATACCTAGGCAGCAAAGCTGTAAATTGGAGGGGAACATGGAAGATCTTGAGGCACAGATGGGCAACACTCTAGCTAGTCAGTCATCCAAAAAGTTCTAGAGATCATGGAGTGAAAAATATTCACTAGACATCAATTTGAAAAACATCCAGCCTATTTAGTCCCTGAGCACAAGAACTGGACACTATTTGGACATTAGAGTATTGCATAAGGAGATAATCAGAAATGCAGGCAAAGAATTATGTACCAAGATGTTCACAGAAGCAGTATTTAAAATTGCTGAAGAAGCAAAAAAAAAAAAAAATTGGACTGAACCCAAATAACCTCACATAGTATATACTTAAATAAGATAGACTACTAAACAGACATTAAATAGCATGTTTTCAGAATATATTTAATTAGATAAAAAATACATGATACACTATAAAGTTAAAAAACATACACAGATATATATATGTATATATACATATACACAAACACACACACACACAGAGGAGTATGTTTTAAATCAGTGTTAAAAGTGCTACATTCAAGATGAGCTGAGACTTGTGAAAGACAATTAGGATAATAAAAAGTATTTTTCCATCATATTTGAAGCAATAAGAAAAGACAGGAAAGGAAGAAGCTTACTAACTTGGGGAAAGGGGTAATTTGCTAACAAACAATAGAATCTATTTTTCTTTTACAAGCAAAAAGACTTTCAAATTCTAAAAATAGAATATACAATAAAAGTGTATGAATTTCAACCCAAAGTAGTAAGAAGGGCTAGTCTATAAGCTCTGTAAGGGCAAAATCATCTGTTTCTGTGTCTATAACACCTGGCACACCTATGTATAATAGTATTTCAATTAAAATTGTGAAAAACACATGAATATAGAAATGAATACACAATCAGAAGAATTGAGGGCTTTGAAAGGATTCAGTAACGTCTCAAGTTGCTGAAGAAACGTATAGTATTTGTAGGTAAGTATTCATAGTATGTGTAGATAAGCTATGAAAGGTCAATGGATCTCAAGTGGTTTCTAAAGAGTATATAAAGCAGATTTCCCAAGTAATGATTTATCCTGGAAATGGAAGAGTGCTACATTTGATCCTGATTCCCAAGGATATTTTACAGCAGGTTGCTAATCAGATGATTTGTAGGAAAGGACTGTGGTGCTCAATGCCAGAATACTTCCATATCCTTTCATCCATATGTGACCCAACGGAAGTTGGTATTGGGCCTCTGCTGGTAATTGCGTTTTATTATTTGGTAAAAGATAATTTTAAAAGAAAAAATAAAACAGGGAATTTCTAAGATATTTGAACAAGAAAGTGGCAATCGCAGCTGTGCCATGAGCAGGGTAATTTGTCAGTTGTGCTGAACACATCGAAAGAAACTGAAGAGAGTGGAGACCTAGTCAACATTCATAAGGCAAATGAAAATGTTCCAGGCAATGGCAATGGTAAGTCTTTTCTTTTTAACAGAGTAGAGAGAGTAGAGATATAAACAGGTAAGCAGAGGTACAACTGACAGACCTAGCTGGAAGGTTGAACATGGAGAAAAATCACAGATTCTGCCAAGATTTCAAATTTGGACAGTTAAAACAGAAGCTGTGCCATGAGTATAAAGAAGACAGTGAGGAGGAGAAGCAACATTAGGCAATGCTTAATCCAAGCATCGGTCAGAATACATTTGAACTCTCTGTCAAATCGTGCAGCAAGATTACAGAACTGATGCACATTTGAGAGTCCTGTGCCTGAGGTGGTAATGGAATCCAGAGGCAGAAAACCCCCAGTGTTTGCTATAACTGATACTCAGAATGCGTCCATGTCTTCAAGAGAAGGCAAAAGTTCATTTATTTTGAGTGCAGTCCATTTCCACTGACTGCTTCCACTTATCTTACTACCCATTCTGTACCAAAGATGCATCAACAAATGAAGCTGTTTCTCTCTTGAAACTGCCACATAAGACAAAATTTTAGTTTCAATTTTCAGTATGCTACATCTAAGAATAACAGCAAGGTGTGTTACAGAAATATTTCTATCAGAAATGTAAAGAAAAAAAGTTTAAGGTTTGGAATTTACATTTCTATCCTTCAATTATCCAAGAGATATACTGATACACAACAAATTTTCGGCAATGCTGGGAAAATGAAGTGTTACTGTATTCACTTAGCAATATTAAATTATAGATTACATATAGACAGTGAAGTGATTTAGAGGTAATTTTGGGTTCCTCTTTCAAAAGAGGGATCAGAGGGATTTTCTAAAGATAATAATCATCAAATACAGTAATGGCAAACACTCTAAAAATATTGAATGTTGCTAGACACTTATTATGTCTATTACACCTCAGGAAAAACTATCAGTCAATATTTCAATCTTAAATATAAACTTACAGAATGCTAAATCCTCTTCCAAAATAAACTTCAAAACCCTCCAAAATGATTGTCTATAATAAACAGACAAAGTGTTTACTTATGGCCCAAAGTCAGACTTTGAAGTTCACTTTTAAAGAACATATTTGGAAGTAGTCCTCAAAAAGAATGTTATTTATGGAATGAAAGGATATTTTAAGTCCTTTTAAAATTTTTCAGTCTCTCCTAAACATGCTTTAATGCCTCCTTTGATATGGTATGACTCATATCACCCCTTTAAAAAACATAACGACAAACATTTTGCTAAAATTAGCAATTTAAGAATTCTGTATTCCCACAATCTGTGTGTGTATCAGAATCACGGTACGGTACTGGTTGTGAGGATGCTATTATTTTATGTACCATGGGGGGAAAATACTGCTAAAGAAGTTATAGTACAATGTTTTCTATAACCCAGAATTTTCACTTCATACTTATTGAAAAGGTTCTTTTTCTTTTTAGTACTTATTGAACTTTAGGTTATCTTATATCATTCCTAGGCCTTTGTAAAAATTAAAATATAAGCAAAACAAATTGGTTAAGGTCTTCCTGAAGTTTACCCACATTTTGGGTTTAGTCTTCCCAAGTATTTTTAATTCAAATTTGTTTACCACACAATACTGTTCTCTAGGTAGTAAGAGTGCTGTTGATGCAGTGCTGTTCCTGGAATTTCTCTCCAAGCTGCTGACATTCATTCTG
Source organism: Mandrillus leucophaeus (assembly GCF_000951045.1). Classification (NCBI taxonomy): domain Eukaryota; kingdom Metazoa; phylum Chordata; class Mammalia; order Primates; family Cercopithecidae; genus Mandrillus; species Mandrillus leucophaeus. Next base: position 414,981 of record NW_012101821.1, read on the forward strand.
CAAGTTTTTGATGCACATGGACAGGTAGTGATGAAATCAGGGCCCCCACAACACACAACCTTGTTTCAGAGATGTTAAAATGTGCAAAAAAGAATATTCATGTTATATATCTTGAGAGTTTTGAGATATTATAAAGACACATGGGCTACAATTTTGTTTTCTATAGGTATCTTGGAATTTCTTCACTGTTCATCTGAGCCTTTACACCTGGAATTTGAAAAAGTGTTAACTTTAAAGAGTAACACAGAGCTTTAAAAGAGAAGATGGCAGCCTTTCTACTGCTCCTTTTCCACAGTGATAATGTCAGCACTTTCATCAAAATGGAACCAGCAGCAGACATCTTTACCAGCAGCAGAAAACCAGAAATGTGTTTGTAGTTACTTTTTCAGGGCTATTAATTTGCCATAGAATTGCATTCATCCTATTCCCACATTTTCTAAATTAAAAAAAAGGGGGAGAGACCTTGCTTCTAAGAGATTATAATTACTATATACCTGGGAGAGATGGCATTTTTTTTTTAAACAAAAATATTTTCATCTCCTTAAGTTTATAGACTGATTTCTGGAAATAAGGTTCAAACATTCTGGGGTTATAAACATTGAGTCAAACATATAATCTTAAAGTAAACATTCTATGAGTTAGACTCCTAGTATGATATATCTGATTGAGATATTGCTATGCCTGCTTTTAGAAGTTTATACTTAAACCAGAGAAAATCAGCTAAAAGAAGAATCTAAACAAATATGCTTCAATATGTTATCCACAGTGAAATTTTAGTTTTTTCAGTTTTCATAGCAGTAGTAACTCAGATCAGCTTTGAGATTTTTTAACTTATCAAAAATCTCACAGGATAGAAAACACAGAAATAGCTAAATGTTTTCTAAAACTTATATGTAAATGTTTTTAAATGCTAAATTCTGATCCATGTGCCACTGACAAAATCATGTAAATCTGCAACTTGATCTTCAAATAGGAAGATTGGGAAAAAAGAAAAGAGCAAGTGATGTATTTCACTAGACAGTTTTCTTACATATATTTATTGTTTCTTTAAGACATATCATTACTATCAATCTTTGATTGACAGCAAGCAAAGCAACCCGAGGTGGGTCAACTGTAAGTAAAAAATGAAGTACCTACCAAAAAAACTAAAACTCATCATACATTAATGCATGCCTTTATTTTAAATAAGAAATAGATATAGCCAGAGATTATATCCAAAGTATGTAATAACTGCTGGGTGTGGGTACCAATCAGTCAGGATGGGCACTGCTGTCAGCAGCCAACAGCCTCTTGGCTATCAACGGGATACCAACTCCACTGTCAGCATGATGCGCTCCACAAAATTGCTCAGCATCCTAATATGTAAAATACATTAATGAAATATTTCACTTATTATTTCTTTGTTTACTTACTAGAATATTTTTGTATTTCCTTGGACTAATCAGTTAATGTGAAAAACCTGGTTTTTTTTGTTTAGAAAAAAATGTCTACTTTTCCCACTGGTGGGTCAAGGGGTGACTGAGATATAGCAGCCAGTTAGTTGAATCCTAGAAATGAGAGAAGTATCTGATAGAAGGAGAATAATACATTCAGAAAAATGACAACCAAGGAAAGAGATGGCCAGTGAGAAATTCCTACTAGTCAGCATGGCCAGAGGACTTTTAAAAACTACTGTTCTAAGTTGAGTTTTTGTTCTTTCTGTGTTTAAACTCCCTATGTTATCCATCAAACCCAAGACAGTTACATGGGTAAACTTGTTGCATTATAACTTTGGGGAACTGGAAAACCACATCTGGGTCCTATACTTAAGAAAGAAGCAGAGCACAAGGTCAGAACCTAAAGAAAATAACAATTGAGGATTGAGACATCTATAGGAACAGGAGTTTAGAACAGACTAAAAATTATGCCACCCCAAACCAAGAATCAATAGAAATAATGGACAGAGTCATATGCCTCTCACAATGCTTGAGATAGGGTTTAGTTTAATACATCTGGATATATGTCCCCCCAAAAGATAAAAAGTAATGCCAGAAAGCAAAAGTACTTGGGACATCTTTATGATATAACACTTTACTATATAATAATGCTTGTCATTAGTGTTTTATGTTTTAGTGTCAAAGAATCTAAAAAGCCACTGGAAAACAGGTACAAATTTATGCCCAGCTAGTACATATGTTGCTTTCCTTATTTTTCTTTCGAAATGTAGATTTTCTAAGGATTTTACATCTTTTAATTTTTGTGGGTACATGGTAGGTATATGTATTTATGGAGTATATGGTATAGTTTGATACAGGTGTATTTTAAATTGCTCATATCTTTGATTCACTGTTTTCTACCATATTTCATCATTTAAAAATATTAAATATTTCCATCAAATAAAACAACAAAAAAAAAACCTCATCACTTATCCTAAAAGATACAGTCAAATCAGCATTATTCTCACTCAAATACATGGATAGGCTGCCATGTATTTATGAACCATTTGGATGAAAACACAGAAAAGGAACATTCTTGAAGTCAGTTAAGCATAATCGCCCATATGGACCATAATTGACACTGAAACAATTGTTTCATGAATGGTTTTTTTATGAATATAGGAGATGGCTTGGAAATAGGCCAACCCTCTTTAAGGCCCACCTGTGTCAAATCAGACCCTGGGAACTGTTCTAGTGGTAGGAATTATGGGATGCAGATAAAATTTTTATTTACTTCTTGGAATTCTATTCTATGTCTAAATACCTGACATAAAAATTCCTAGGATATTGCTGGTTAGAATATGTGAGTGAAGTAAACAAGTCAAACAAAACAAAAGGTTGAAGAACATTATGAATCTCCACAATGAATAACAATCCTTGATTTTTGCGAAGTAATATATTTGTGGATAAAACAGTCTGGAATGCAAGAATTAGATGAAACAAGTAAAGAACAGATATAAAATGGAAAAAAGTTGAAATGTGACAGAATCCTAAGAATAATTCCAATCATTGCTATTTCAGAAGACAGGCTATAAAGACTCTCCAATAAAGAAAACAAAGTAGATTTCAGTCTTTGTGTTGCCATTACCAATCTGACATTCATAAAAAAGTGATGCATTCTCACTGGGAGATACTTGACATTCAAAGGGACGTTTCTCCCCTTTTGTTGATCCTAAACCTAGTTTAACAAAAATTCCACTAATAGAGGCCATTTTTTCTATTTTACATATACACAAAAGTATTATGACAAACATAAATTGGTTGGGTAGAGTTAGATAGGATGACAATGAATCAGAATCGGTGAACTAATCTTGATATCTAATTTGAAGGGAAAAGAAGCACAAGTACACGTAGCAAACTCAAGTCATTGGTATGGTCTACCTTCCCTTCCCTATAGTTTTCGTGTTTATGACAGTGAAGAAAGCTCTGTAACAATTTGCATTTCTTTATCTAGAGTGAATACTAACTGGTGATATCCTTTTGTCAGATTATTTGGTTATTGCTATTTGGAGACTGTTTCTATTGGTTAGATAGCAAAAAATGAAGTTATTTGCTTTCCCCATCTTTGATAGGCAGGATCTTTGAAAAAGTGACACAACAGTATCTAAAGATAGTAATTGCGGTATGGTCAGAGGCCTCAATAATATCGTGGTTAACACAGTGGGAGCTCTAAAATAAAAAATTAAAGGTTCAAAGATCTCTTCTTTACGAGCTACTTCATCTTATGTAAGCTACTTATCCTTTTTGTGATCCAGTTTCATCATCTGTAAAAAGGGCATACTCTATCACATAGGGTTATTTTGAGCATTGGAGGAGGTAACAGGCATAAAACACGTAGAACGATGCTGGACACACAGTCAGTGCCCAGTAAGTGTGATCTATTTTATTTATCTCAGGCAGCATCCCAGACACCAACACGTTAGAAACACAGATGCCAATGGAATCTTTCCAGTACCTAATGACTGGAGTTCCACCTTGTAGTGCAGCAGAGGTCTTCAGGAGGCTATTAAGAAGACAGAAACCTCAAAATAATTTGGAGGCTTAAGGTCATTAATAGCTTTGCATTTCCTACCTCCCTACAGAAAGATCTGTGTAGTTATTCTAGAATTGGGAATATGAGGGTGATGGAAACACCATGAAAATGAGAAAGCATTTTGAAAAGGAGGATATGTGCTCCTACAACCCACACATTAGGCCTAATCATTCAATCATTCTTGACCCATCTTGATTATCTTGCTAAAAAGGCAAAAGACACTGGAGAGTAAAACATTCTTACTCTCAGATCCCATTGACTAATTTAAGGCTGCTAATTTTTCTATTGTACCATAGTAACTGTAGTTCATAGGTAGACTTGATATTCATTGTCCCTTTCCACTGTCTCAGGGAGAAACCATTACAAATGGGATTTTAGAAAATTTCCTATACAATGACTACATAAGGCCTTGATTACTGAGGAAATTGGGAATTAGTATCTATAAAAATTGATTATTTAATAACAAACAAGTACAGTTATATGTACTCTGAAAAAGTAAGGTTCACAAGATAGAATTTAGTGTAAAACAAAACCAATTTAAAAAGCTTGTGTCTATGTTACAAAGAATGACTACTAAAAAAACAGACTACATCTCATGTGTGGACTTTTAACTTGACACATTGAGTTGAAGACAATCTCTAAGTGACACTGAGCAGACTGGATGCAGCAATAGTAAATGGGAAACAAAGAGGATGAAGAAAATGGAAACTAGAAGTAAGAAAATAACAAAAAGTAAGAGATGCAAGAGTAGAAACTACAACATGATGAAATCAGTAAGACAGTGGTACAAAAGGATTGGTAGACAAGCACTAATTTTCCATTTGACCTTCAAGCTGACACTTCATATTTCATATTCAAACTCTGCTTGGCCTGACTTCCCCTTTCATCTCTTTCTGGCAGTATCTTGTGAGAGTTTACATATGTACATCAGTCATGAATTTATGAATAAAAGGTACTTTAAATCACACTTCCACCTAACATAAAAAGCAGTTGATTAATATACAGACCTCATACACACATTGACATCTTCTCACAATTATCCCAGAAACTTACCAGCAAACTTCTAGAAAATAATAAAAATAATAATGTTTCTACAAATCTTCACAGTTTAAGAACTTAAGATGAAGAATATGAGGATTAGAGAAGATACATCCATCAACAAATATTAAAATAAGAGCTATTTTAATTTATACTAGCCACACCAAATGCATCATCAATAGTTTGAGGATTTTGCAAGTGATATCTGAAATCTGCCGTACTATGTAGTGTAATAAATATTAGATAGTAATGAAATCATTTCAAAATTAATGAACAGTCAAGTTTATACAATCTATATTTAAATACTTTCGAAGGTAATAAAGTAGAATACTGTTTTATTGAAGAAAACTACTATAAATAATTACCAAAACAAACTATAAATAATTACATAGGGTCTTAGTAACTCTTTTAGAATAATTGCATAACATTTAATAAAACTCCAATTAAGTGAAACTTGACTGAATCATAATGAAATAGTTAACAACTGGTACAGACCACATTTATTATAAGCATAAAGTGGCCTTAAAGTAAGGTTGTAGTCACTCATATCCCACAATAAAGATCAAGCTTTTATTGAGTATTTATGCTATATCAATGCTTTCTGGGTCAGTTAACAGAGATACTTTTAATCTAATTTAGCAATTTTAATCTAATTGAGATTGCAAAATCATGCAAACATGAAAAATTAACAAATAAACAAGACTATCATTGAGGCAGTAATTTTATTATTCAAACAATTTATTCTTATGATCATTTATTTATTCTTAAGTTAAATATTTATTAATCCCTGCTATGTTTCTAGCCGTTCTTTAATCTTTCTATTGTTTCAAGCACACAGTCTGAACAAAACAGAGACCCTTTACTCTATGGTTTTATAATCCAGACCAAAGAAGCAGACAAATAAATATGATTCAATGATAGATTTTAAACAGATTTACTGAGCATGAGATATAATAAACTGCAAATATTTCAAGTGTACTATTTGGCAAATGCTTACATTTCAATGAGCACATGAAACAACCATAATCAAGCTAGTGAACATACTCATCACCCTTGAACGTTTTCTCCTGCCCCTTGGCAATCCCTCCTAAACCTCCACATGCACCATTCCCCAAGACTATCCCAAACAACCACTCATTAGCTTTCTGTAACAATAGTGTAGTTTGCAATTTCTAAAAGGTTGTATAAATGGAATCAGACAGAATATATTTTTTGTCTGCATTTTTTCAGTCAGCATAATTATTCTGAGATCCATTCTTGGGTGTATTATAATTCTTTTATATTGTTCAGTAGTATTTCATTGTAGGGATACATGGTAATTTGTTTATCCATTCACCCGTTTATGGACATTTGCGCTGTTTCTAGTTTTTGGCTATTATAAGTAAAGTTGCTATGAACATTCATTTATAAGTCTTTGTGTAGATATGTGCTTCCATTTCTCTTGGGCATATACTTGGGAGTGATATGGCTGGGACATATAGTAGGTTTAGATCTAACTTTTTAAAAAACTATCGGATTGTTTTTCAAAATTGTTATAGCATTTTACATTCCCATCGTGTATGAAAGTTCCAATTTTTCCACACCCTTGCCAACAGTTCATACTGTTAGTCATTTAAATTTTAGCGATTCTATGAGTATGCAATGTTATCTTACTGTAGTGTTGATGTGCAATTTCCCTAATGACTAATGATGTTAAAATCATTGCGTGTGTTTTTTTGTGACCCACATATCTTCCTTGGTGAACTGTCTGTTCAAATTTGTTTGTCCTTTTTAAAAGTGAGTTGTGTGTCTTGTTAATGAGTTTGATAATTCTTTATATATTCTAGCTACATCTTCTTGTCATATACACATTTTGAAAACGTGGTCTGTGATCCATTTCAAGTTAATTTTTCGCTGTGAGGTAAGAGTCAAAATTAACTTTTTGTGCATAGATTCTAATTTTTTAGCATCATTTGTTGAAACTAATTATCCCTTCCTCATTGAAGTGACATGGCACCTGTCTAAAACATCAACAGGCCATGTATGTGTGAGATATTTGCTGGACTATCCAATCTTGTTTCACTGACCTCTCTATCCTTAAGCCAGTGCCACATCATCTTGATGACCATTGTTGCATAATATGCCTTGAAATCAGACAGTGTAAATCTTCTAATCTTTTCTTAATTTTCAAAGTTATTTTAGGTATCCTAAGGCTTTTCCATTTCTGTAAATTTTAGAAGCACCTGTCAATTTCTACCAAATTGTTTGGGATACTAATTGTGATTGTGTTGAATCTGTAGTTCAATTTCAGAAAAACTGCCGTCTTAAAAATATTGAGTTTTCCAATCTATGAAGACCGTCCTAGTTTGTTTGGGCCATTATAACAAAATACCACAGACTTATAAACAACAGAAATTTATTTTTCACCATTTTGAAAGTTGGGGGACTGAGAGACACCAGCAGATTCTGTGTCAAGTGAAGACTCATTTCCTCACTGTTGGCCCTCTTCTCACTTCAACCTCACATGGCCAAAGGGTGAGGGATTTTTCCAGGGAGCCTCTACAATAAGGGTACCAATCCCATTCATGAGGGCTCTGCCTTTATATCTCCTCCCAAAGATCTCACCTTCTAATACTGTCATGTTAGGTTAGGATTTCAATATATGAATTTTGGGGAGACAGAAACATGTATTCCACTGCAATGATGCATTCTATTTAGGTTTTCTTTAATTTCTCTCAATAATGTTTTGTAGTTTCCAGCATACAGGTCTTCCATATCTCTTGTGAAATTTATTCCCAAATATGCTACATTTTTATTCTACTGAAAATGGTACTTTTAAAAATTCAATTTCCAATGGTTTCTTGTTAGTATATAGAATTAAAACACACTTTTTGAATATTGATTTTGTGTATTGCAAATTTACAAATCTAGATTAGCCATGGTAGGTTTTGTAGATTCTACTGAAGACAATCTTGCCACCTATGAACAGACAGTTTTACTTCTTCCTTTCCAATCTCCAACATTGCTCTTTTTTTCTCCCTTTATTGCACTACAATATTGCAATACCTACAATATTGACTAGAACTGGTAAGAGCAGACAACTTTCAATGATCTTAAGGAGACAAACATTCAGTATTTCATGGAGTATAATTTTAATTGTAGATTTTACATAACTATTAGATTAAGGAATTTTCCTTTTACTCCTAGTTTTCTAAAAGGTTTCGGTCAGGAATGGATATTGGAATTTGTCAAATGCTTTTTCTCACATATTAAGCTAATCGTGATGTATTAAATTGATAAATTTTCAAATGTTTAACTTTGCATTGCTGGGTTAATCCTGGTCATTATGTGTTATCACTTCTATATAGTGTTGTATTACTGACACTCTAAAATTTTGTTAAGAATTTTTGCATCTATGTTTATTATAGATATTGGTCTGTAGTTTTCTTTTTTATGTAATGTATTTGATTGGGTATCAAGTAATGCTGGCTTCATAGAACAGGTTGGGAAGCATTCCTTCTCTTCAAATTTTGGAATAATTTACACAATATTGGTATGATTTCTTCCTCAAATGCTTGGTAGAATTCACCAGAGAAGCCTCTGGAAATGATGTTTTCTTTGTGGGAAAGTTTTTAACTATAGATTCAATTCCTTTAATAAATTTAATAGATACAAAACTATTCTGGTTATCTATTTCTTTTTGAAGGAATTTTGACAATTTGTATCTTTCAAGGAATTTGCCCATATTATTTAAGTTATTGTAATTATTAGCACAAAATTATACATAACATTATTATCTGTATAATATCTGTACAATCTGTATTGGTATTGCCTCTCTCATTCCTGATATTGGCATATGTATCTTCTCTTTTTAATGTCTGATTAGTCTTATTAGAGTGTTATCAATTTCATTGATATTCTCAATGAATCAATTTGGGTTTTTATTAATTTTCTGCTTTTTTTAAATTCATTGATTTGTGCTATTATTTCCTTATTTCCATTATGTTCTTTCTTCTACTAACTTTAGCTTTAATTTGCTACTTTAATAGTTTTTTTTTAATAGTTTGTTAAGGTTAAAGCTTAAGTCATTGATGACATTTCTTCTTTCTTAAAATATGTGGTTAGTGGCTGAGTGCAGTGGCTCACACCTGTAATCCTAGCACTTTGGGAGGGACAGCCAGGCAGATCACTTGAGCACAGGAGTTCAAGACCTGTCTGGACAACATGACAAAATCCTGTCTCTACAAAAATTACAAAAATTAGCCAGGCATGGTGGCATGCACCTGTAGTCCCAGCCACTTGGGAGGCTGAGGTGCAAGGATGGCTTGAGTCCAGGAGATCAAGGCTGCAGTGAGCCATGATTGCACCCCGGGTACATACACAAACATGTGTGTGTATTCCATCCCGGGTGACAAACAGACACACGTGTGTGTGTGTGTGTGTTTAGTGCTATAAATTTCTCTCTACACACTCTGGTTACATCCTATAAATTTTAACTGCTGTGTTTTAATTTCATTCAGTCCAAAATATTAATCACCCTTTTGATTTCTGTGACCCATAGTTTAGTTAAAGTATGTTCTTTAGATTCCAAATATTAAGAAATTTATCTCAATACCTTTCTATTATTGATTTCTAATTTAACTCCTTTGTGGTCAGAGAACATACTTAATTTTAATTGCTATACATTTTACTGCTCAGTATATAATGTCTCTTAAAGACTCCTTGTGCTCTAGAGAAGACTATGAATTCTGTGGTTGTTAGATGCAGTGTGCTATAAATGTCAATTAGGTTAAGTTGGTTGATGATTATTAAATCTATAAACTTTCTTATATTCTGTCTTTCTATTAATTATTGAGAACAGGTATTGAAATCTTTATAATTGTGGACAGATGTGGTTCTCCTTACAGTTCTATCAGTTCCGTTTCATGCATTTGGAAGTTCTGTTATTGGGCACATCGACATCTAGAATTGTTTTGTCCCAGTAGTACCAAGAAGTGGGGTGATGCTGTGAAAAATACCTAAAAATGTGGAAGTGGCTTTAAAACTGGGTAGTGGGTAAAGGCTAAAGGAGTTTTGAGGTGCATGCTAGAAATATGGACATGAAAAGCGATTCTGATGAGGGGCCAGAAAGAAAAAAGAAGAGCTATAGAGACAGTGTCCATCTTCTTAGATAATACATAAATAATCATGAACAGAATGTTGGCAAAAATATGGATTATAAAGGCCATTCTGGTGATGTTTCAGATAGAAATGAGGACTATATTATTAGAAACTCGAGGAAAGGTCATCCTTGTTATAAAATGGCAAGGAAATTGGTTGAATTGTGTTCATGTCCCAGTTTTTTGCAAAAGGTAGAACTCAGAAGCAATAAAATTGAATATTTAGCCAAGAATATTTCTAGGTGAAGTTTTTAAGCAACAGTTTTGTTCCTCCTGGCTGTTTATAATAAAATGTGACAGGAGAGAAATAAATTGAAGATGTAGTTGTTAAGAAAAAAGGAACCAGAACTTGAAGACCTGGAAAATTCTCAGCCTATTTCTATTATAAAACATGAGAGAGTTTGTTCAGAAGAGACTCTTAAGGGTATGGCTGAGTAACCATTTGATAAAAAGATCATGAATGTGGCTCATAAATTTATTCAGCAATTTCAGCAGAGGCCAGGAATACAGATGGAATTATACCAGTAAAGACATTGCCCGTTTGAATGAAAGGGGACACAAAAAGTGGGAGGGAATAAAAGAGGTCTGCTCGGTTTTTCTGATTCTACAAACGGGACCACAGAGCTATTCAGCCATGAACATGTACCATCCTTCAAGAAAAGGAAGAAGGACAACAAACGCTATTTAGATATCATCAGGAATGCCACTATGACCACAGGCCAGAGTGTACAGGCCCAGGGAGCAAGAGTACTTCCATGTCAGTTTCAAAGGGAAAACTGCAGTCCTGCAGAGAGCTGCAGTGTGGGTGGGCCCCTGCAGAGAGCTGTAGCTCCACCTACCAAAAAAGGCATGGACATACTACCCAGCCATGGGGTGATGCTGCCACCCCAGTGGGCCCACAGGACACAGCATCAAACCAAAGAGGATTATTAATAGTCACACCTTACTATTAATGTTTAGTGAAATTTGCCTTCCTAGATTTTGGACTTGCTTGGGACCTATTACCCCTTGATTCTTCCAATTTCTCCCCTTTGGAATGGAAATGTCTGTCCTGTGCATAGTTCACCATTGTATTTTAGAAATGCATAATTTGTCTGATTTCACAGGTTCATAGCTGGAGAAAAATTCTGCATCAGAATGAATCATACTTAGAGTTTCACTCATATATGATTTAGATAATATTTAGATGAGACTTTGGACATTAGAGTTGATGCTGGAATGAATTAAGCATTATCTTATTAGGGGATGCAATGACTGTATTTTGCATGCGAAAAGGACATACATTTTGAGGGGCCAGGGTGGAATGTTATGGACTACATACTTGAGTTCACTCTTCAAGTTTATACATTAAAACCCTAATCCCCAATGTGATTGTATTAGGAGGTAAGGTCTTTGGGAGGCAATTAAGTTTAAATGAGGTCACAAGAGTAGAGCCCCCAAAGTGGGATGAATATCCTTCTAAGAAGAGGAAGAGACACCAGAGAGTTTTCTTTGCCATGGGAAGACACAGCAAGGAGATGGCACATCTTCAGGCAGAAAGAGGGCCTTCGCCAGGAACTGAATTATCTGTCACCTTGATCTTGGATGACCAAGCCTCCAGAACTGTAAGAAATAATGTTTGTATTGCTTAAGCCTCCCAGTATATGGTATTTTGTTGGCAGCATGAGCAGTCTAATTCACTCAGTAAAATGTATAGTATTTTTTGTAACTTACAAAATTCAGAGGTTGGAGTTTATTACAAAAAAAAAAAAATACTCTTCTCTAGTACCTTTCAAAGTGCCTGAGTAGATTCTAAATAAACTTGTTACATAGAAAAATGTAGATGAAAAATTCCACAGGAAGGTAGGGTAAGCAAATATTAAATGGATAAGAAGAGGTCTAGTGTTAGAAAAAGGTTACTTTGTGCTGAAATAAACAAGGGAGATGTGTATGGCTGCCCTGGATCTTATAGAATTTTCATAAGTAGAAAGAAGAAAGAGTAATCCAGGAAAAGACAAATTTTTAGAAAAAGAATGGAAAATGGAGAGCATAAGGTGCACACGAATAGTGTATAAATAAGTTGCTTACAAGAGTAAGTCCATGTAGAGAACTGTAAAAGATAACACACTGAGGGCGCACCGAAGATGGCCAAATAGGAACAGCTCCAGCCTACAGCTCCCAGCATGAGCAACACAGAAGAAGGGTGATTTCTGCATTTTCAACTGAGGTATCAAGTTCATCTCACTGGGGCGTGTCAGACAGTTGGCACTGGTCCACGGATGCAGCCTGACCACCGAGAGCTAAAGCAAGGAGAGGCATCGCCTCACCTGGGAAGCGTAAGGGGGAAGGGAATTCCTTTTCCTAGCCAAAGGAAATTGGAACACACAACACCCGGAAAATCGGGTAACTCCCACCCTAACACTGTGCTTTACCAAGGGTCTTAGCAAATGGCACACCAGGAGATTATATCCCACACCTGGCCCAGAGGGTCCCACGCCCACGGAACCTCCCTCATTGCTAGCACAGCAGTCTGAGGTCTAACTGCAAGCAGGCAGTGAGGCTGGGGGAGGGCCACCTGCCATTGCTGAGGCTTAAGTAGGTAAATAAAGCCCCTGGGAAGCTCAAATTGGGTGGAGCCCACCACAGCTCAAGGAGGCCGGCCTGCCTCTGTAGACTCCTCCTCCAGGGACAGGGCATAGCTAAACAAAAAGCAGCAGAAACCTTGACAGAGGTAAATGCCCATGTCTGACGGCTTTGAAAAGAGCAGTGGATCTCCCAGCACGGAGGTTGAGATCTGAGAATGGACAGACTGCCTGCTCAAGGGCATCCCTGACCCCTGAGTAGCCTAACTGGGAGATATCCCCCACTAGGTGTAGACCGATGCCTCACACCTCACACGGCAGGGTACACCCCTGAGATGAAGCTTCCAGAGCAAGAATCAGAGAGCAACACTCGCTATTCAGCAATATTCTATCTTCTGCAGCCTCTATGCTGATACCCAGGCAAACAGGGTCTGGAGTGGACCTCAGGCAAACTCCAACAGACCTACAGCTGAGGGTCTTGATTGTTAGAAGGAAAACTAACTAACAGAAAGGACACCCACACCAAAACCCCATCAGTACGTCACCATCATCAAAGACCAAAGGTAGATAAAACCACAAAGATGGGGAAAAAGCAGGGCAGAAAAGCTGGAAATTCAAAATATCAGAGCACATCTCCCCCTCCGAAGGAACGTAGCTCATTGCCAGTAACAGAACAAAGCTGGACAGAGAATGACTTTGACGAGTTGAGAGAAGAAGGCTTGAGTTGATCAAACTTCTAAGAGCTAAAGGAGGAACTATGTAAACAGGGCAAAGAAACTGAAAACCTTGAAAAAAGAATGGATTAATGGATAAAGAGAATAATCAATGCAGAGAAGACCTTAAAAGAACTAATATAGATGAAAACCATAACACGAGAACTACATGACACATGCACAAGCTTCAGTAACCAACTTGATCAACTGGGAGAAAGAGTATCAGCGATTGAAGATCAAATGAATGAAATGAAGCAGGAAGAGAATTGTAGAGAAAAAAAAGAGTAAAAAGAAATGAACAAAGCCTCCAAGAAATATGGGATTATGTGAAAAGACCAAATCTACATCTGATTGGTGTGCCTGAAAGTGACGGGGAAAATGGAATCAAGTTGGAAAACACTCTTCAGGATATCATCCAGGAGAACTTCCCCAACCTAGTAAGGCAGGCCAACATTCAAATTCACGAAATACAGAGAATGCCACAAAGATACTCC